>NC_090371.1:192965254-193300670 GCF_036365525.1 Heterodontus francisci | reverse complement strand
CCTACGCTATGACAAAAGTCAATATCTTCGATACACTCACAGACACCGGAACCGATTATGATTATGACACAGTGAAGAATGCTCTAAAAGGATATTTCCAACTGAGGGCAAATTCTCACTCTGAAATTTATGTCATCAGGCAAGCAAAACAAGACAAGTGTGAGAACCTTGACCACTATGTGACAAGACTCAGAAGTCTGAGCCAGTATTGCAAGTTCACAGTTGTGAACAAAGAAATCATCTCCCAGATCATTATGACCTGCTAATCACCAAGACCAAGAAGGCAAGCTCTTAGAGAGAGCAAATCATCAAGCTTGCAAATGTTACTTGATATTGCAGAACTCTGGAAGCCAACAAAAGACAAGCTGAAGTCTTAGAAAGGAAAGAGGAAAATAACAAGTGGAGAATCATCTGAGGCCAGGTCAGGATCGGCGACAGAATCTGTGAATGCCACATGATGAAAGTTTCACCAAAGAAACACATCAAACATAAGGGCACAGAGGAAACCCAGAGAAAGGGTGGAGGTACATCAAGGAAGAGCAAGGCAGAGATCACAATCACATCATGTTCGAACATGCAATCATTGCGGTGGTGCATATCCTCACTACAAAACTTGTCCTGCAAGAGGAAAGAAGTGTAAAGTCTGCGGAAAAATGGGACATTTCTCGAGTCTGCCGATCAAAGCCTGCACAAGACATTAATAAAGTTGAATGCAAGAAGGAAGATTACATATTCGTAGCACGAGAGAATATTTGTTGCTCGCAACCATAAGTACTGCCCATGTGCGATGTGTTCATAGGCAATTCAATAATCTCTGCAGTAATTGACTCAGGACCAATAGTCAACATAATGGATGCCTGACATTCCATAAGTCACAGACAAAATAGAAACTTCAACTGAGCAAGCCGATACCTAAAATCTTCTACAGACCAGATACCCCTCTACCAATTCTAGGAATGATCCAAGTTACTGTCAAATCCTCCCATGGATCCACATGTCAGACTGAGTTCTATGTTGCTGACTCAAGTAAGGGAAATCTGGTAAGTTTCAAAACTGCCAGCAAATTGAAGCTGGTCACGATCAACATCATCGGAGAACAGAACTACCTGGCAAAAGAAGACAACTTGAAGAAGTATCCACTGCCACAATTCACACCTACTCAACTCTACATGCAGTCAATGGAAAACTTGAGGGATATTGACAAGAGTCAAATACAGAGGATAAAAACACATGCAGACCAATGGATAAACGATGGAGACAAAGTCTTGGTTTGGCACGGGAAATCATCAAAAATTAACTCACTATTTGATTCAAGAGTGCTAATGGTAGTTCAGAGAAAAGGAAACATGATCAGAGTGCAGACAAAAAATTACATTATGAAGAGAAATGTAACCTTTTTCAAAAAAGTCAATGCTAAAACAATTCCAGAAGAAGGTGATAAAGATAATTTTGATGACTTTGCGTCAGTGACAACTCAAGAAGCGACTCAGTCAAATAAAGCACAACCAAGAAAGATACTGCAATATGCACAGAGGAGATCATTGAGACCTCATCGATTAACTGCCCGATTTAAAGACAATATCATGCATCGATGATGAAGGGAGCCAGGCCAGAAAAATTGTCTGGTATTGAGGATGATATGCCTGAAACCTATCTCCTCCAAGTTTTCAATCTTCAGTCCAACTGAAAATGTTACATGAAATTAAGCAGCTAGAGAGCAATTGATAATCTTTAAAGAACAGGGAGAAACTTTAAATTTAAAAGAAAGGGATAATATAATGTAATGTAGTGTTGGCTTTACTTTTAAGAAACGGTATCTTTAAGAGACAAGGCCACTGATGCAACTGATGACATCATCATACATATATAAGGAGGAGACAGCATTTTGGAAGACACAATGAACACATGGCTTGCAGGCATAACACACACATCAGTGAGGAAAAGACCTGGACCTGAGGTCATATAATGTAGATAAATAAGACAACAAATAGTGTTTGTGTTGAATCTAAATATAAAGCCTCTGTCAATCTTTAATGAAGACTTAAGAACACAACACAACACTACAGGTATAGGGCACAATTTTGAGATTTGTAGATAACTTGATACCTGGAGGTATAGTGAACAGTGAGGTAGATTGTAATAGATTCCAAGAGGATGTAGACAAGCTGGTGGAATGGATGGACATAGGATGATGACATACAATGCATTTTGGTAGGAAGAATGAGGAGAGACAACACCATGCTAAATCAAGGTTGTCCAACCTTTTTAGGCGGAGGGCCGCAATACGATTTTTGCTCAGCCCAGGGGGCTGGTGATCAAATTTCAAAAGATAAAGGGAGTAAAAATTTATCTTACCAATAAAAGCAACAACAAAAATGCATTGTTGTGAAGAAGGTTTAAATGTGAAGACTAATTTATTGACTTACTTTCTCATCACTATATTGAAAACTGGATTAGTGAAATACCTGGCATTGTTTTTGCTTGCATAAGTAGTCAATCTCTGCCCACACACTTGATGTAGAGATGCAGAGTATTCTTGATGGATGTCCATCTTTCAGGAGAGACCATGAGCTCTCTCTCCCCTCTCTCCGCACTCTGGGTGTGTGTGTCTCGTTATCTCTTCCCTCCACCCTCCCCTCTAGGACTAGGGGACACAGATGGAAAGTTTTGTGCAAAAGATGCAGAGGGAATATGAGGAAGCACTTTTTTATGTAGCAGGTGGTAATGACCTGGAACCCACTGCCCACAGGGGTGTTGGAAGTGGAAACGATCAATGACTTCCAGAGAAAATTGAATGGCCGCCTGAGAGAAATAGACTTTCAGGGCTACGGGGATTGAGCCAGGGAGTGGGACTGACTGCATAGCTCCATGGAGAGTGGCATGGGCGCGATGGACAGAATGGCCTCCTACCCTGCTGTAAGTAAATGACTCTTTAACTCTCTCTCTTGCCTCTCTCCCCTCTCGCCCTCTCTCTCTCCCACAGTTGCAGAGAGTGGAACCCTCAGCAGATGGTTGTTCAGGTCTTTTCAAAAAGATCACTGTCAGTTTCACAGCTGACAGCTGTTGATGTCAGGACCAGCCATTTCCCAACAGACTCAGTGTTTTCCAGCGGGCTTTTTAAAAAATAAGTCAGAATCCGCCAGAAAACCCCGAGTCTGTTGGGAAATGGCTGTTCCCAATTTCAGCAGCTGTCAGCTGTGAAATGGACAGTACAATAGTTTAAAAGCCAATCTGACAGAGGGAAATTTCTCAACTCCATTCTTGGTGAGGATGAGGAATGGCCCTGAGAACAGTTTACATCTGTGGGCCAGATGGAAACGTTTGGCGGGCCGGATCCTGGCCTGCGGGCCATATGTTGGACAGCCTTGTGCTAAATGGTACAATTATAAAAGGCGTGCAAGAACAGGGGTGTTTGTGCACATATCTTCGAAGGTGGCAGGACAGATTAACAAAGCAGATAATAAAGCATATGGGATTCTGGGCTTTATAAATAGAGTAACGGAGTACAAAAGCAAGGAAGTTATGTTAAATAAAACACTAGTTAGGCCCCAGCTGGAGTACTGAGTCCAATTCCTGACCCCACACTTTAGGAATGACGTGAAGGCTTTGGAGAGGGTGCAGAAGAGATTTACTAGCATGGTTCCAGGTAAAGGCCTGCTCGGGTCTGCAAATGAGACCCGACCTGAGCCCAACAGAACCCCTTCCGACCCCAAGCCCGACCCGGCTCGAGTCCTTCCATTTTTTTCTGCGCCTGACCCGACCGACCTGACCATCAGTTAACTTACCTTCCGTTTTTCACTTTGTTCCTTACCTGCACAATAAAGCTTAAAATAACTGTAACAAAACCACCTTTAAAGTCCAAAAGGTAAATTAACATTAAAGTCACTTACCTGAGGTGGTGATAGAGCACGTCCGAACCGGCCCAACCCGACCCGAGCCCAAATGCCTGACCCCGAATTGCAACCCAACCCGACCCGACCCGACCCGAACCCGACACCTGTCATCGGATCCCGTCAGGTTTGGGTCGGGTAGCAGGCCTTTAGTTTCAGGGATGAGGAATTACAGTTACATGGATAGACTGGAGGATCTGGGGTTTTCTCCTTAGAACAGAGGATTGGAAAAGATTTGATTTAACATAGGAAATAGGAGCAGAAATATGCCATTCAGCCCATCGAGCCTTCGCCACCATTCAAATAGATCATGGCTGATCATCTACCTCCACATCATTTTTCCCCACTATCTCCATACCACTTGATGTCAGTAGTATCCAAAAATCTATCAATTCCTGTCTTGAACATGCTCAATGAGTTTCCACCGCTCTCTGGGATAGAGAATTCCAAAGATTCGCCACCCTCTGAGTAAAGAAATTCCTCCTCAGCTCAGTCTTAAATGATCTACCCCTTATTCTGAGACTGTGTCCCCTGGTTAGATTAGATTAGAGATACAGCACTGAAACAGGCCCTTCAGCCTCTCTCTGTGCCGAACATCAACCACCCATTTATACTAATCCTACACTAATCCCATATTCCTACCAAACATCCCCACCTGTCCCTATATTTCCCTACCACCTACCTATACTAGTGACAATTTATAAAGGCCAATTTACCTATCAACCTGCAAGTCTTTTGGCTTGTGGGAGGAAACTGGAGCACCCGGAGAAAACCCACGCAGACACAGGGAGAACTTGCAAACTCCACACAGGCAGTTCTAGACTCACCAGCTAGAGGAAACATCCTATCCACATCTACCTTGTCCATGCCCTGTAAGAATTTTGTAAGTTTCAATGAGATCACCTCTCATTCTTCAAAACTCTAGAGAATACAGGCCCAGTTTCTGCAATCTTTCCTCATAAGACAATCCCGCCATTTCAGGGATTAGTCTGGTGAACCTCCGTTGCATTCCCTCTATGGCAAGTATATCCCTCCTTAGACAAAGAGACCAAAACTGCATGCGATACTACAGTTGTGGTCTCACCAAGGCTTTCTACAATTGCAGCATGACATCTTTACTCATGTACTCAAGTCCCCTTGCAATGAAGGCCAACATACTATTTGCTTTCCTAATAGCTTGCTGCACCTGCATACTAGCGTTTAGTGACTCATGAATAAGGACACTCTTCTGTGCTGTACTATGATTCTATGATTTGTTTAATTGTAGGCAAAAATAGTCTGGTTTTAAATCACAAATAACTCTTAATTATTAATGATTGTAATTGCTGTAGTTCAAACACATAGTCGGAGAAAAGTAAGTGGTGCACACAGAATCCAGAGATAGAAATTAAGGGTTCAACCACCCTACTCCTGTTGATGGTCATAAATCAAATCAGATGTTGCAGCTTTATTTCATCATTAATAGCCTTTCAGGGGTCTGATTTTATTCCATCCCTAACTGGGTGGTAGGAACTCACTGAAATGTCCATATCGTGTTAACTGAAATCCCGGTTTTCCTGGGTGAACAGTCATAAAAACAAATGGAGCCTGAATATGCAATCATCCCAGAAGTTAGTAAAGTTTATAGTTAAAGATCCAGCACCTTCTCCTTCTGAGGCATCAGTTTTTTGGATCTCATCAGTGTTACTGAGGTGATTTACATGACATCAGTGAGAAAGTTGAATTTTAAAATTTGATCTTTACACCCATTATATCCATACAAAGATCTCAAAAACGGACAAAGTTCAATAAAATTGAACATAATGCTTCTTTGTTTGGAAATATATCAAATGCTTTGACTTTTGGCTAATTAAAAAGACTGCATTTGCTGACAACGCTACCGCTAGGGGGAGCTGTTGTGGCACATGCGCAAATGCAGCTTGTGCTACTAAAACGTCACAGACTGCGACTTTAGGCAGCTGCCAGGACTAAAGATGGCGCTACTCAAATAATCACATGGAGGCAACCTAACAAACACATGTCAGCACACAATGGCGGAGTGAGAGAGCGAACGAGCTGGCCGGGGCGCAGGCTGGGGAGTGAGCCGGGGCCGGGGGGGAGCGGGCCAGGGAGGGGGGGAGCGGGCCGGGGAGGGAGCCGGGGAGGGAGCGGGCCGGGGAGGGAAGGAGGGGGGGGAGCGGGCCGGGGAGCGGGCCGGGGAGGGAGGGAGGGGGGGAGCGGGCCGGGGAGGGAGTGGGGGGAGCGGGCCGGATAGGGAGGGAGGGAGGGGGGGAGCAGGCTGGGGAGGGAGGGGGGGGAGTGGACCGGAGAGGGAGGGGGGGAGCGGGCCGGGAAGGGAGGGGGTGGAGCGGGCCGGGGAGGGAGTGGGGGGAGCGGGCCGGGGAGTGAGGGACGGGGGGAGCGGAGCGGGCCGGGAAGGGAGGGAGGGGGGGAGCGGAGAGGGCCGGGGAGGGAGGGAGGGGGGGGAGCGGAGTGGGCCGGGGAGGGAGGGAGGGGAGCGGAGCGGGCCTGGTCGGAGCGGAGCGGCGGCGAGTGGGCGAGCGAACGGCCCGGTGACGGAGGGGAGCGGAGCGGGCCTGGGGGGAGCGGAGCGGCCAGCGATTGGGCGAGCAAACGGCCCAGTGATGGAGGGGAGCGGAGCGGCCGGAGACAGCAGCGTGAGGGGGGGGAGGGTGCGTTTTTCTACGCATGCGCCATAAATTTGCAATGGCAAAAGACTTACCCGCACCCGGTGACACCAAGGTCTTCGGCCGCTCGCTCCCCGCCGCTCTCTACGGCCTCTCACTTCCGGCCCTTTCCATCCAGTCGTTCTCTCCAGCTGCAGATCCCCCATCCAGCCTCTTTCTCCCCTACTTCTCAACTGTCCTTCAGGCATTGCAGCTGTCTGGTCCCTGCCTTTTGCATCCCTCTTTGCAGGAGCTTCTGAATTTAACTTCCTCCCACTACCCCCCCACCCCTTCACAACCCCCTCTCTCCCCCCACACCCCTTCACAACCCCCCCCCTCCCTCCCACCCCTCCACAACCCCCTCCCTCTTCCCTCTCCCCCTCAACCCCTCATAACCACCCTCCCTCTTCCCTCTCCCCTCCCACACCCCCTCATAACCACCCCCCCTCTTCCCTCTTCCCCCCACCCCCCAGCCCCTCATAACCACCCCCCAAGGATCACACTGCAGTTGAATATCTGAAGTGCAGTTGCAAAGTCGGGAAAATAACATCAAAAACCTCAAGAATTCCAGGTTTAATTATTGAGAAATTTTATTCAGTGCATTAAATATTCGAAGCACTGCTGTGCATGGATACATGAGTGTTGTGTCACCAGCATTCCCGTGAGACAGACAGGCCGAGTCTCTGCTATGCACAGCTAAAGAGATTGTTCCTGGAGAGCCTTGTGGTGAATGAACGCTTGGCTCTCTATTCCACTTATGTATTGTCTATGTGAAGAAGGCAAAGTCACAAGAGTCTGAGCTCAGTCTGTTCTTGGTGAATGTTCCCCAAACGCATCCCAATGTGCACTCCCACTTCATCCATAAATGCAATGTTCCTTTCCGTATTATGACAAGCTCCGCAGCATGATCCAGTTGCCTTCGTTGCTTGAATGCTGACCTTAAGTCTCAAGGATTGTTTTCTCAAGGGCATGTTTTACGTGAAAAGAAATAAGGAAAGAACATCAGTGTCAGAGCTTCCCTCCTCCAATGAAATTACCGTTGAGCATGCTTTATGTTCTGCAGGATAGGCATGTACTGATAACACCGCCAATGAATCACTTCGTACCCACCTCAGCTGTAGGAGTCAGGAAGATGTTACTGCCCCTATCTCGTGATGGTTCAATGTTGCTCTCAGGGAAAACATGAATGATGTGAGGGTGCTGGAAAAAGAAGCACATTTCGTTTGGACTATGAACATAAAGCAGGCCATTTAGCCCAGCTGTTCCCTGCTAGTGGTTATGCTACTCCTGCGCCTTCCCATACGCTCCCATTTAAACCTGCCTACTACTATCAGCATCACCTTCCATTTCTTTCGCTCTTATCTACCTTTGCCTTCAAGCAATATTGAGGATGGAGAACGGTGTGGCTGCACTCCCACCTCACCAGTTGTGTACGCAGCAAGAGCATTCACATTTGTGCTACCACTGGACATGGCATACTTGTTTCTTTCAGTGCTCAGTCTCTTCTTTCTGAATGTTCCCCAAGTGCTTGACCGCTTTGGATGCCCTCTCTGCTTGACAGGCAGCAGCTGGCAATTGCGGAGTCTCACAAGGCTCTGCATGGTTGTTTCAAGGGCGGATGGGGAAACAGGTGGCTGTGTGTCCATGTGCACGGCTCTAATGGGTGCAGGAACAGAGCAACTTACAACAGGGACTGGAGCACATGCAGTGCCCCAGACAATGGAAATGTTTTCAGATCAACTTACAACAGCGGAGCAACTTACCTTGGAGCAATCTCCTCTTCCTAATAAAAATGAAGCAGATTGAAATCTCCAAAACGACTAAATAATTGCTAGAAAATGCCTGACAAAACCTCTCCTCCTTCCACTTTCAGAAACTCGCGCCGAAGCTTTGACGCATGCGTGAATATCAGAAGGTTGACACATGCGTGAATAGCCGTTGCATAAAGCACATGTGCAGAGGCCGACCAGGCGCGTTGCCGGAAAAGGCACACGTCACGCGATGACGTCATCGGCGCATGCGCGAACCAGTCCTGGCAAGCCGGAACGCAGCGCATGCGCAGAGAACAGGAGACCGTCTGCGCATGTGCGCACCGCGGCGCAGCCTGATGACGTCAGTTCCAGGCTGCGTTGTCAGGAATCACTTTGAATTAAAAAAGGCGTGGAACTTCTAAACGTTGATGCTCAAAGAGATTTGCGTACACTCACACAGAAAGCAAGCATGCAGGTACAGCAAGCAATTAAGAAAGAAAATGGCATGTTGGTCTTTATTGCAACGGGACTGGAGTATAAGAACAAGGAAATCTTGCTACAATTGCATAGGGCTTTGTTGAGACCACACCTGGAGTACTGTGCACAGTTTTGGTCTTCATATCTAAGGAAGGATATACTTGTCTTGGAGATGGTCAATGAAAGCTCACTGGATTGATTCCTGGGATGAGAGGGTTGTCCTATGATGGGAGGCTGAGTAAATTGGGCCTATACTCTTGGGCGTTTGGAAGAAACTTACAAGATACTGCAGAGGCTTGACAGAGTAGACACTGAGAGGTTGTTTCCCCTGGATGGGGAATCTAGAACACAGGGGCACAGGCTCAGAATAAGGGGGTCGATCATTTAGGACTGAGATGAGGAGAAATTTCTTCACTCAAAGGGTTGTGAATCTTTGGAACTGTCTACCCCCATGTTCCATTGTTGAGTATATTTAAGGCTGAGATAGACAGATTTTAGGTGTCTCAGGGAATCAAGAGATATGGGGAGCAGGCAGGAATGTGGAGTTAAGGCAGAAGATCAGCCATGATCATATTGAATGATGGAGCAGGCTGAAGGGGCCATATGGTCTACTCCTGCTCCTATTTCTTATGCTCTTATAAATAGATACATGAATGAAATTTCTAGCCCTTATTTGCTTGAGTAAATGACCAGCAAAGCCTGTAAAAACTTAAAATAAATCCAGCAATATTATTAAATGGAAATATTTGCTTCCCTTTAGGAGATTTTATGATATCAAAATCCATTATGTCTTAAAAACTAAGCTTGGTGTAACATAATCATAAGTTTTTGATTTCCACCTTTTATTTACTTTTTCTGGTCAGACTTGGTGGTGTTCCCCCAACTATGGGCTGAATTTATGGGCTAAATCAGGGGTGCCCCTGAGATGTGTTTGGAGGTGACAGGACGCAGAATTGTGATGGGAGGCGGGGTGGGGGGGGGGGGGGGGGGCGGTGTTACAGAGGGCCCATTGCCTCCCTGTTGCAATGCAATTTTGTCGGGGTCGGGATAGGCTGACAACGGCCTTCCCGCCCAGAAGCCAATTGAGGCTCTTAAGTGGCCTGTTAACGATCACTTAAGGGCCTCTTCCTGCCGCCAGTGGAATTCAACCAGTGACGGGGGACTGGGGAGGGGGGCCTCTGCCACACAGGGAAATCGCCCAGTAAAATTAGGTGACCTCCCTGTGGGCCTTTCAGGGGGGGAACACTTCTCCATGGGCAATCTGTGGCCCACAGAGGGCTCCCGCTGGGAAACCTGCAAATCCCCGAGCTTCCCTCTCCCTGCACTTAACTCCTACCCTCTCCCCACCTCGCCGGGCCTGCCGGTCTGGCCTCGGCGACCCTATCTCACTTACCTTGGATCTGGGCTCCTGTACTGGGCCTGGGTCCAAGGCCTTTGCAGTACTGACAGTGGCCACTGATCCCGGTGGTGCTGCCGATACTGCTGAGATGCCGGCCCTGTGATTGGCCAGCAGCTCTTGGAGGCGGGATCCTCGTCTTTAAACGGATGGTTGCTAATTGGCCCAGCAGTGTTGAATCACTCCGGGTTGGTGGGTGGGGGGGGGTGCTCCAGCTTGCCGTGGTGGCATTTGCCCCGCCATTCTAGCCTGGTGCTGGGAGCAGTGCCGTGGGCACAAAATCCAGCCCTTTGGGCCTTGTTCCTTCACCTTGACTATTCAATACAACAAGTATTCCCTTCTGTTGGAGTATGAGTGGAGTGTGTCAAAGAATTAACTATATATTCAACATCTGCCCCAGTGTTAAAACATTGATTTATTTGTACTCCTTTCAATTTAGCATACTGTATTCACTGTTCACGATGCAGTCTTCTCGACATTCTGGAGGTTTTTTCACCGCTTTGTGGAACACCTCCATTCAGTCTGCAAGCATGATTCCGAGATTTCAGTTGCCCATCATTTTAATTCTCTGTCCCACTCCCACTCTGGCCTCTCTGTCCTCAGCCTTCTATACTATTTCAATGAAGTTCAATGTAAACTCGAGGAACAGCATCTCGTCTCTCGATTAGGCATTTTACAACCTTCTGTACTTAACATCGAGTTCAACAATTTCAGATAATTATCACTGCCCCCACTTTTTCGGGCAGCAGCTGTTAATGATGATTCTGCTACTCTCATTTACACCTCCACTAGACTCATTTTGTTTCTTTGCTTGTCCCGTTACCATCTTGTTTTGCTTTTTGCCATCATTCCTTTCGACATTTAATCTCGCCTGCCTTCCACCCTATCACAGAACTTCCATTTTGTTCTTTCCTCCCCTCCCTCCTTTCCCTGCCTCTGTGCTTGTTTAGCCCATGTTGCATCTCCAACTCTTTCCAGTCCTGTTGAAAGATCATCGACCCGAAACTTTAACTTTGTTTTCTCTCCTCAGATGCTACTAGACCTGCTGAGTACTTCCAGCATTTTCTGCTTTCATTTCAGATTTCCAGCATCCCGCAGTATTTTTGTGTTAAAACATTGGCATTTCCTTGACATATGCCACTAATAATCTGATGTAGAATCTATTGATGTGCAACCATGCAAAATTAATGCAAATGGTAATATCATAAAGAAGGTTGTATACGTTCTATAGCTTATGCCAGGCTTGCGCGAGTAGCAGTGGTTAGCTGGAGCTAGGCTATTTGCAGTCATGGGCTGAATTTTACCAGCCCTATGGTGACCCGCTGGGAGGTGGGTGGGCTGGTAATAGGGTGGGGGAAGGCGTCAGGAGGGGAGCCTCATGTTCCAGCCACTATGGTGTATTATCAGCAGCGGGAACCTCAGCAGCATGGCCGCCAACTGAGTCACTTAAATATCCAATTAAGTGCCCACTTCCTTCCCCATATGCATTTTGCCCACATCGGGCAGGACCACAGCCACATGGGAGTCCACCAGGTAAACCCTGGCGGCCACCCAAGGGGTTCCTGGGGGTGGCGGGGGCCCTGCTTTATAGCTGCTCCATGGCTCAAGGTGGGGACCACAGCAGTAATGGCCATCCCCATGGTCATGGTGCTGCTGATGGAACAAGGACCCCCTGATCTCCAGGGTCTGCCTACCTGGCCCCAATGAGGTTAAAGAGAAAACTTCTCTTTGATATCGCCTTGGCAATGAGGCATCTCTCCTTCATGCTTCAGCCTCAGCAGTAGCCACTTTTAGCAGTGGTGGTCCCGAGACTGATGAGCTGTTGGTCCTCTGATTGGGTAGGCAGCTCGGGGAGGTGGGCCACCGTTCTCAATTGGACAGCGGTCCTGGCGGTGGCTTCTTAATTGCCCGCTGCTGGTAAAATGCCACCCCATGGTCCAGCCGCCTGCCGGAGTCGGGGTCAGTCCCAGTGGTGAGACTTCTGAACTCATAGAAAAAGGAACCCCCATGTGTGAGACAATTAGGCAATTGCTTACCTGTAGTAACACTAAGGACAGAGAGCTGGCATCTCTAAATGTATAGCCCTTAAGGCAGTAATGTTTACAAAGTGGGGTGGGGGGGGTGGGGGCAGGTGCAGTGCAAGGTGGTACAATTAGGCCATGCATTCAGTAGATTCATAATTTTGTGGGAGCAGTTATTAGAGACTGTTTCGATTTTTGAGCAACTGATTGGTAGAGTGCGCTGCTCGACCACCAACCACCCCCCCACCTCACCCCGAATTCTAATAGTGAAGAGACCCTGTGATTTTGAGACTCCTGCCTCTTTTAAATTTGGCATGTGAGCTGTTGGGCACCAAACAGTCGCCCCGAGGCAACTCGGCAATTGAAGCCTGAAAATTGGGCTGAAGCTACTTCTAGTGTCTCAGATTAATTTTGGCAGCCCCAGAGCAGCATGAGCATGGTTACTAGTTTGACTGAAATCACGCCAGTTTGTTTCAACTGGTGTGGTTTCCCTTAAATTTACAACCAGTTTGCATTCAGAGGGCTGGATTTTGCCAGCAGTTCAAATTTGAGAGGTCAGTAAACCAAAGTCTGCTGAACCATGAATGGAGAAGCCATGAAGAAAAAGGGAAGACAGGGAGAAAGACAAAGGGCTGGATCTTACGTTGGGCAGACGGGAGCTGGTGTCAAACCCACTTCCGCCCGTACCGGGGATCCGACCCACATTTTACTGGTCCTCAGGCTTTAGTTGTTCCGAGGCGGGACTTTCACCCGCTTGAGGGTGGAACATTGATTTAATCATCAATCATCGGGCCAGCAGCTCTTAGTCCCAGCAGCGCCACTGGGAGCAGTGGTCACTGCTGGGATTGCAGCCCAGCCGAGGACATGGAGCCAGGAGTCTAGGTAAGTTAGGGTTACCTTGCCGGGCTAATCGGTCGCACCCCGGTTAGGCAAGGATGGTCGTTTGGGGGGAGGGGGGGGGGGGGTGTTGCGTCTCAGGTCCAGACTCAGGTTTCACTGGGTGGTCTTTCACGTCTCCCGGATGCCAGCTTGCCATGGGTAAAATCCCTGTGGAGGTGGGCGAAGGCCCTTAAGTGGCCATTTTGTGGCCACTTAAGGGACTTGATTGACCTGGGGCAGGCGGCCCATTTCTCGCCCCCCCGGCCCACGTAAAGTGGGGCAGAGATGGGAGCGGGTCGGGAAGGCCTCCTGGAGCCTCTCACTCAATTTTACGCCACCCCCCTCCGCCCCATCACCATCCGGCTCGCTGGAGTGGCGTAAAATTCTGGCCAAAGTTTCAGAGCTACTAAGCTCTGGAGATGGAGAGGAACGTGACTGATTGTCATCTATGGATTTGTCGAATACATGGTAATATGTCAATGTCTTCATAAAAATAGCAAAATGTCTGGAGTCAGAAAAGGCTACATGGCCCATTAAGTCTACTCCATCCAGTGTAGATATGTTATTATCATGGACTTTATTGCTCCCCCCATTACCTGTCGATCCTCTATTTTAAGGAAGTTCCCCACAGTTCCTGAAATAAAAACGCCTGCATTGTGCGAGTGAAATTGGTTTACGTCAGCAGCGCAAAACAGGCTCATACAAAATTGGCAGCTGATTTTTCACCATGTCGGATCTTCTTTCCACTGAATTTCACAGAATGATAATTCAAACTCATTTTGGAGATTTTTTTGTAGTCTCACGGTCATCTTTACTTAGCTTGAGATTAAAAATCTTGGCAATATTTTCCAAGCTAATGGTGAAAAATCAGCTGCCACTTTGCTATGAGCATGTTTTGCGCTGTTGGCGTTGACCAATTTCATCCCCAATATCCTATATCCCTCAGCCCCTTTTCTTAACAGATCCTGCAGAAACATCCAAAAACATCCAAAACCCATAGTCATCATAAACCAGTGCTTCTACACTCACAGCAACAAACAACAACATGAATGTAGTGAAGAATTTAGAAAACACAATGGTCTTCAAATGCTTTTCCAGTTTAAATTACTGTGAACCAATATATGTTTTAAGATTTCTGGCTGAATGATGAGCACGATAGGGTTGCTAACACTTATATAACATTGTAAAGCATGATTCGCTAATAAACTATGTAAACATTGTGCTGCATCTCAGACAAAACAATCTAATTGTACCTCTGACCAGGATTTATCTGCTGTTTGTAAGAGTAAAATGAATAATTATTGCATTGTGGGTCAGAGTCACAGCAAATAGTCTGCTGACATGTCACACTGTTGTAAATATTATCTTTCAGACATTGATGAATGTGTTGAAGATGGACTGGGAACTTGTGGTCAGATCTGCACCAACACGCCAGGGTCATACACCTGCTCCTGCCTGCCTGGGTACACATTAGAGGACAATAAATGGTCTTGTCATGCAGACTGTAAGTCACTGATGAACTGATTTTTATGGTGTTTTTCTAAGCAAGTGGAAACAACTCAAGTCAAAAGAAAAGCGACAGTGGAAAATGTAATCTAAATATTTTTGTATCTAATTAACAATCATGACTACTGCCCTTAGTTCTAAATCAAATATCAAATGAATGCCACATATAATAAAACTCTAGGTTGGATATTTCTGTGATAACGAGTGATCCTGCTGTTTTGGACCTTGAGTCAATGGTATAGTTGAACTGCTACTACTTTTGGATTTATCCTCTTTCTGTCTAATGTGAGAGATTCTTGACTAGGATTTAAAGAAAGGGTGGCCTAGAGTAACAGGGATCAGGTGAGTAATGATAGAAATTGACATGCAAATTCTCACTTTTACTTCTTGTTCTTATTGTTACGAATGCTAAGATAATTTAGAAGCTGGTCTTCTCCTTATCATCGTAATTGACATCTTAGCCACGCTTTGTCTGCAATATTTTCAATATTCCCAAAGATGGTCAAATTATACTTTGGGAAAATAAACCATTAATTTCAATGAAAATGAAAATCGGGAGAGATGTATTATGAGCGGCTGAATCAATATCACTCATTTTACAGTATCATAAAGTCAAAATTACTCCCATTGTGTGCTAATTAAATGTGGAATAAAAAGCTATCTGGGACCCTTCTACAATATCAAGGGGCTGATCTTCCAATTGCATGTTCCCAGCAAGGAATGGCACTTGTGGAGAGTGGGGGTTGAGAAATCATGGGCTCCAGACTATGATTTTCCATCCATTTAAACTGATAGATTACAAAGTCAAGGTCTGCAGGCCCACAATTTCTTGATCACTGTTTCTCACAAGTGCCATTCGTTAGGCAGGAGGGCCCCGAGCATAGGATAACCATTAATGCTTGTCACTGAAACTTGAACAAAAACGTTGGTCTAGCATTGTGAGAACAGATTCCACTGCAGTCGACAAAGAAGCTAAAGGTTGTAAACTGAACTGCAAGAAAGTTGTTGGCAAAAATCGAGGCCAGCTGTCAAATTCTTGAGAAAAATCTAACCCAGTCCACTTCAGCATTCTAATGTCATATACGTAAATGAAGTCTGCATATTCTAAATATGCTCACATTGATCTGCTCTGTGCAAACAGAAAATACAGTAACCTGTGGAGATTATTAGGATATACTGAGCAACAGCACATAAAATGCTTTGCCTAGGAAGTAGCTGTTGCTTTGGATGGTCTTGTGTTGCTGATCACTAATGACAAAATAAGACAAACTATCAATATCATTAACAAATATACTAATTAATGCATTGAAATGTCATAGGTTCCATCCCTTATCGTTGCATTTGCATTTTTACTGTATTTATATTATGCTTGCATTTTTCAGTAAATTACTCTTAATGTTAGATTCCTTTGGTTTTATGCCACTTGATTGTAGCTGAAGTTTGATTTAACTCTGCATCTTAATGTTGTTCCTGGCTACCGCTGTTGCAGTTAGTGAAAAATTTATGTAGACCATTATGTTAATTCTGCACACTTACAAACAAATTTTCATGGGTTTCTCAGAAACCATTTAAGAGGTTTGAGACTTGATTACATTTTAAATTGCGTTTGTACTGCAATCTTTGCATCGCTGCAACATGGGGCTGAATTTCATAAGCCTGCCGCCAGGCTGCACGGCAAAGAGCTGTCACAATTCCAAACGTGGCGGTTCAATTAAATAGCTGGGAGGGGCGCCCACCATCCCTCCAACCTCAATTACATTGAGGGGGGCGGGCTGTCTGTCACCAGCAAAGGTGTCAGCTGCCAGTGCACAGGCACTGTCGCCAATTTTAAAGGGCTGTCAGCCCTAACAGAACATTTAAATATTTAAAGTGATATTGAATTGAATAAATAAATACAGTTTTTTTGCCCCTCTCCCAATTAACTTACTTATTTGCCTTGTTAGCCCCCCCCCACCCCGCAAACACTTGCTTTCACAATCTTCAACAAGCTTCAGCCAGAAGTGCCAAGGTGATGATCCATCTCAGTGACCTCCTGAAGTCCCCAGCACCACAGATGTCAGACTTCAGCCAATTCGATTCACTCCGCGTGATATCAAGAAACGACTGAAGGCACTGGATACTGCAAAGGCTATGGGCCCTGACAATATTCCGGCAATAGTACTGAAGACCTGTGCTCCAGAATTTGCCGCGCCCCGAGCCAAGCTGTTCCTGTACAGCGACAGCACTGGCATCTACCCTGCAATGTGGAAAATTGCAGGTATGTCCTGTACACAAAAAGCAGGACATGTCCAACCTGGCCAATTATTGCCCCATCAGTATACTCGCTATCATCAGTAAAGTGATGGAAGGTGTCATCAACAGTGCCATCAAGTGACACTTGCTTAGCAATAACCAGCTCAGTGATGCTCAGTTTGGGTTCCGCCACGGCCACTCAGCTCCTGACCTCATTACAGCCTTGGTTCAAACATGGACAAAAGAGCTGAACTCAAGAGGTGAGGTGAGAGAGACTGCCCTTGACATCAAGGTACCATTTGACAGAGTATGGCGTCAAGGAGCCCGAGCAAAACTGAGGTCAATGGAAATCAGGGGGAAAACCCTCCACTGGCTGGAGTCATACCTCACGCAAAGGAAGATGGTTGTGGTTGTTGGAGGTCAATCATCTGAGCTCCAGGACATCACTGCAGGAGTTCCTCAGAGTAGTGACCTTCCTTCAATCATAAGGTCAGAAGTGGGGATGTTTGCTGATGATTGCACAATGTTCAGCACCATTCGTGACTCCTCAGATACTGAAGCAGTCTGTGTAGAAATGCAGCAAGACCTGGACAATATCCATGCTTGGGCTGATAAGTGGCAAGTAACATTTGCGCCACACAAGTGCCAGGCAATGACCATCTCCAACAAGAGAGAATCTAACCATCTCCCCTTGACATTCAATGGCATTATCATCGCTGAATCTCCCACTATCAATATCCTAGGGGCTACCATTGACCAGAAACTGAACTTGAGTAGTCATATAAATACCGTGGCTACAAGAGCAGGTCAGAGGCTACGAATCCTGTAGTGAGTAACTCATCTCCTGACTCCCCAAAGCCTGTCCACCATTTACAAGGCACAAGTCAGGGGTGTGATGGAATACGCTCCACTTGCCTGGATGGGTGCAGCTCCAACAACACTCAAGAAGCTTGAGACCATCCAGGACAAAGCAGCCTGCTTGATTGGCACCCCATCTACAAACATTCACTCCCTCCACCACCGACGCACAGTGACAGCAGTGTGTACCATCGACAAGATGCACTGCAGCAATGCACCAAGACTCTTTAGACAGCACCTTCCAAACCCGCGACCTCTACCAACTAAAAGGACAAGGGCAGCAAATGCATGGGAACACCACCACCTGCAAGTTCCCCTCCAAGTCACACACGATCCTGACTTGGAACTATATCGCCGTTCCTTCACTGTCGCTGGGTCAAAATCCTGGAACTCCCTTTCCAACAGCACTGTGGGTGTACCTACCCCAAGGACTGCAGCGGTTCAAGAAGGCAGCTCACCACCACCTTCTCAAGGGCAATTAGGGATGGGCAATAAATGCTGGCCTGGCCAGCGATGCCCACATCCCATGAATGAATTAAAAAACACAATCTGACCTTCCCCTCATAAACTACACAAAGAACAAAGAACAAAGAAAATGACAGCACAGGAACAGGCCCTTCGGCCCTCCAAGCCTGCGCCGATCCAGATCCTCTATCTAAACATGTCGCCTATTTTCTAAGGGTCTGTATCTCTTTACTTCCTGCCCATTCATGTATCTGTCTAGATACATCTTAAAAGACGCTATTGTGCCCGCGTCTACCACCTCCGCTGGCAACGCATTCCAGGCACCCACCACCCTCTGCGTAAAGAACTTTCCATGCATATCCCCCCTAAACTTTTCCCCTCTCACTTTGAACCCGTGACCCCTAGTAATTGAATCCCCCACTCTGGGAAAAAGCTTCTTGCTATCCACCCTGTCTATACCTCTCATGATTTTGTACACCTCAATCAGGTCCCCCCTCAATCTCCGTCTTTCGAATGAAAATAATCCTAATCTACTCAACCTCTCTTCATAGCTAGCGCCCTTCATACCAGGCAACATCCTGGTGAACCTCCTCTGCAACCTCTCCAAAGCATCTACATCCTTTTGGTAATGTGGTGACCAGAACTGCACGCAGTATTCCAAATGTGGCCGAACCAAAGTCTTATACAACTGTAACATGACCTGCCAACCCTTGTACTCAATACCCCGTCCGATGAAGGAAAGCATGCCGTATGCCTTCTTGACCAGTCTATTGACCTGCGTTGCCACCTTCAGGGAACAATGGACCTGAACACCCAAATCTCCCTGTACATCAATTTTCCCCAGGACTTTTCCATTTACTGTATAGTTCACTCTTTAACTTTAAACTATAACCTTTCCCGCCATCCCCTACATCTATGAAATTCATTTGACCCCATTCCCCCTCCCCCACCCCCCCACCGCACTGAGAAACTTACCGCCTACCCCCTCCCCACCAGTGTTGCGCCTCATTTTCCCGGATGGGGATCTGAAGGCGCGGCCTTGCCGGCCGCCAGGTGAAGATCACGGCGGGATGTCAGGAGGTGATGGAAGACTCATTTATTCAGGTAAATTAATGCATTTAAATATTTAAATGTCGATCCCAACACCAAGTGTCGGGGGGGCCACCACAAGGCCTCGCCCCCGCCGACAATATCAGTGTCGAGGTCTGTGGCAGGCCGCATCCGGGGCAAACAGTGTAGCTGAAGGTGTTCAGGTGAAGCTTTCCGCATACAGAAGAACAAAAGGTTTCAGAAATGGGACTGCTGAGATACTAAGATACCATCCTTACATCTGCATTAGTGTTTTGACAGCCATTTCCTAATGGTCACTGTTATTCTTCTACATCATGGTTTTGTGGTTCTGCTCTTCCTGGTCTATGATGAGGTGTCCTACCAAAGCAACATTATGCAGCAGATAGCAGTGATTCTTGAAACCCTGATTCTTGCAGTTGTACTGCACCACATCATGTGACCTACCTAAATATCTGAAGCGTTCCCTGAATCATCCTTCGGACTCTTGAAAGGCTAAAATACCTGTAAAAGTGTGCAGCCCTCTAATGTTGCTGTTGTTCATCAGTGGAAAATGTAATGAGGGTGTTACTAAATAACTAATCTGTCACTTCCTTGAAGTATCTGTATATAACAAACTGGCTGACACTGCAGATGTGTCAGTGCTAGCCTAGGAGGAGTCAGAGATGCACAGACAGCCATTGTTAGTGCAATACAGATGCTAGAGCTTGTCAGGAAATCTTCCTAAAGGAAATGGTATAAATATGTTACTGCCTTCTAAGGCACTGTTCTCCCATCATTCCTCGGTAGATGGCTGGAATGAATCTGTAGCTTGGCAATGGAAGCATACTGTAAGTCTTGTGCATCGACTCTAACCTTTGACAGTCCTGTTTTCGATGACCCTCCTCGGCCAAATGCAGGTTGCTAGTTGTAATAATTAGGCTACTGTACATTTAAGATATGGGCAGTGGGAATGCCTCACACCTGCATAGCTGTGCAATATGGTGCACATTAACTTTAAGTACCTGTTATGACAGTAATAGCCTAGTTTCTTCTTTTGGGCCTCCTTATCTCGAGAGACAATGGATACGCGCCTGGAGGTGGTCAGTGGTTTGTGAAGCAGCGCCTGGAGTGGCTATAAAGGCCAATTCTGGAGTAACAGGCTCTTCCACAGGTGCTGCAGAGAAATTTGTTTGTTGGGGCTGTTGCACAGTTGGCTCTCCCCTTGCGCCTCTGTCTTTTTTCCTGCCAACTACTAAGTCTCTTCGACTCGCCACAATTTAGCCCTGTCTTTATGGCTGCCCGCCAGCTCTGGCGAATGCTGGCAACTGACTAGTTTAATGCCTCTCTTCAGTGTAGTGATGCATGGAAACCATTTATTCCAAACAGCAATTTCAGACAATTTGATAAACCATTAGGAAATGTGTACCAATCTGTAATTAATATTACTGCCCCGTATCCTCAGATAATGGAGCCATTACTGCTAATGTTAACAGCAATTTCCAGGCTCTCTTCTGTCTCTGATCAGGTTCCGTTCATACATTTATATGCTTTTAATTTTTTTAAGCTCCACCACCATACCTCATCTTCAGCCATGGTAATGCAATATTCAAGATTGACAGAGAGGGAACTAACCACCAGAGGCTTGTGACCAATTCTGGGATATCAGTCCTCTTGGACTTCCACTACAGGAATGGAAGAATCTACTGGGCAGGCACAGAGAAGGGACTGATACAACGGGCCTTTATAAATGGCACAAAAAGAGAGGTAAGTGTACAGTACTGAAGGCTTGGCTTTCAGGCTTTATTCTTGGAAATTCTAGTCATGTTCAGATTGTAATATACTCTTCAGATTAAATTTGAGGCCATTCCACTGAATGAAATTAAGTAAATGAATAGGGTAACCTTTGATATAATTTTGAAACTTTAACATGTGTTTTGCGTGAGTGGCCATCTTTCCTCTTCTCAGCTTTACAGAGACAGATTTTGAGAAGAGCAGATGTGCAGAAGGATTGCAGAATCAGGAGAGCAGGTTCTGCGCTCATTTGCTGCTGGGTTACTATTTCTTGGTCTGTTGCATTTGCGTGTCAGAGTTCTTAACAAATGTCATACCCAAGGTCCCAGATTTGATGTCAAAACATTTCAATGAGCAGTTAGCACAATCCTGTAGGATTTGTCCCAGATTTGTTCTTTTATTTTTTGTGCATCCATTTAGAATGTGTTCATGGGAAACTTCATGGATGTAGGAGCTCTTAAAATGGCGTAGGTTTGGTCTGTGTTAGTTTGAAAAGTTTTTATTAGATGCTTTTTCATAATTCTGAAAATGTCATTAATTATTTGCAAGAATTTTTTTTTGTGGGGGGGTGCTTTTCTTTCTCACATCTGAAGGGAACTTTGTTTTTAAATTGACTCAAATCCAGAATTTCATGGTTAAGGTGATACAAGCTGAAAGGAGGCATTCCAGAGAGATTGGCAAGCACCAGCCCTCATTTGCAGACCTTTGCACACCTACCTGCTAATCAGTGAGAACAATTGGCTCAGCTTGCTCCAGGTCAGGAGGGAGCATAGAGTCATAGAGTCGTACAGCATAGAAACAGGCCCTTCGGCCCACCACGCCCATGCCGACCATAATGCCTATCTATACTAATCCCACCTGCCTGCATTAATTCCATATCCCTCTACGTCTTGCTTTTTCAAATACCTGTCCAGATGCCTCTTAAATGTCACTACTGTTCCTGCCACCACCACCTCCTCAGGCAACTCATTCCAGATACCCACAATTCTTTGTGTGAAAAATTTACCCCTTTGATCCCCTTTAAACCTCCTCCCTCCCACCTTAAATCTATGCCCTCTAGTTTTAGTCACCCCTACCATGGGAAACAGACTCTGGCTATCTACCCTATCCATGCCTCTCATAATTTTATATACCTCTATCATGTCCCCTCTCAGCCTCCTTTGCTCCAGGGAAAACAGACCCAGCCTATCCAATCTCTCTTTATAACTAAAGCCCTCCAAACCAGGCAACATCCTTGTGAATCTTTTCTGCACCATCTCTAGCTTAATCACATCTTTCCTGTAGTGCGGCGACCAAAACTGCTCACAGTACTCCAAATGCGGCCTAACCAACGTTATGTACAACTGTAACATGACATCCCAACTCTTGTACTCAGTGCCTCGGCCGATAAAGGCAAGCATGCCATATGCCTTCTTCACCACCCTGTCTACCTGTGTTGCCACTTTCAGGGAACTATGTTCTTGCACTCCAAGGTCTCTCTGCTCAACAACATTCCCCAGGGCCCTGCCATTCACTGTATATGTCCTGCCCTGGTTTAACTGAAGGACAAGGAAGGAGATGCACCGGTCGATCGCACCTTCTTCATCAAGAAAATTCTCTTCGATTGCTGTGGGTTTCAAGCTACGGACGTCTTCTGCCTGCAGGATTTCCCCAGCAGTGGATACTTCGATGTGACGTTCCGGAACGTGGCGGGATGCATCAAGTTCCTGAAGGCGTTCAAGGAGAAAGGGGACCGGGCGCCACTGTCGATCCTCACAGCGGAGCCGCTCTTCACGCTTCCGTCACAACGGGACCGGGTGGTGACGATTCACTTCTCCAACCCCCATGTTCCGGTGGTGGATGTACTCATCTTTCTCGCCAGGTACGTCGAGGTGGCCGGCAGCAGCACTGATGTCAAGGAACCCTTTTGGATTTGGACCAGCAAGCGGCAGGTCAAGGTGACTTTGAAGGTCGATCCCAGTGGAGCCATTATCCACCCTCCCTCCAGCTTCGCTATCGGGGGAAGTCGAGGCTTCTTGGTCTATGCAGGGCAGCCCAGAGTTTGCCGCACCTGTGGCAAATCTGGTCACGTGGCAGCAAACTGCAGCATGGTTGTTTGCAAGAACTGCAAGGAGGAAGGCCATCAGACCAAGGACTGTAAGCAGACTAAGTGCTGCAACTTGTGCGGTGCGGCAGGCCATCTCTACAAAACGTGCCCCAAACGCTGCCTCAGTTATGCTCAGGCGGCAAGGTCCAAGGAAAGGCCGGGAGAAGGTTCGACGAAGGCGTCCGGTGTTCGAAAGGAGACGAGCAACCTTCTCCGCAGTGAGGAAGTTCAACCTGAGAAGGAGAAGAAAGGGGAGGCAGCTGAAACCAATGACCCAGCACCTACCCTGCGCTCGGAAACTCCTCCTCCACAGACAGAATCAATGGAGGAGGAGGCAGCGGATGGACAAACAGATCAGTGGCAAGTGGTACAAAGGAAAACCACAAAGAAAAAACATCACCACCCAAACCAGTGGCAAGAGGAGGCTACCTTCTGAGACAGACTACAACAGCTCCTCTTCACTGGACGGGGAAATGCTGGAACGACAGCCCCTTCAAAAGAGGCGGTAGAACTCCAAGGAGATGGAAGATAAAGCCCCCTGGCACGGGAAGCTGTGATGGGCCCGGCGTGCCCCAACCCCAAAGCGCCACACGTAACAACATGGCCAACGCATCCCAGCTCTGGGACACCGAGAGCAAAGACACATCTGGCGCACCTCAGCTCCGGGAAGCCGGGAGCAGTGATGTTTTCGAGGAGGAACAGAGGGAAGCAGCAGAGGACAACCCAATCCTTGCTGTCTACAAGACCCCCCCCCGATGTCACCCCAGCGGAACAAACCCTGCATGAAAAACCAGGAGGGTTTCTGAGCCCAACTCATGTGAAACAGCTTGCGCACACGAAGGACTGGGACTAGCAAGGACAAATGGTATGGGAAGCAACAACTAACTTTAAAAAAATGGGTGTAAGGATTGCTTCCATTAATGTGCGTAGCATTAAATCTACTGCACGATGTGTTTCAACCTTGGATTACCTCGCCAAGCTCAAAGCCGACCTACTGTTTCTGCAGGAGTGTTGAATACCACACCTCAGCACCTACAGGCAGTGGTCGCGATGGTGGTCCCACGGGCCATCGATCTGGTTGGGGGGTAATGATTGCCGTTCCTCCGGCCTGTGTATTCTGCTGCGGGGAGGTAACTTCACCATCTCTGAAGTTAAGAGGTGGTGGGCGGTCGCCTCCTCGTAGCAGACGTAATGTACAACAACGCTCCGCTCCGGTTGATCAATGTGTACATCCCGGTACAACGCAGCGAGCGGCTGACCGTCTTCCAGCAGCTCCCACTGCTGCTGTTGACGTCCAGGCCAGTCATCCTAGGCGGTGACTTCAACTGCATCATCGATGCGGCTGGACGATCCGGCACGACTTCTTCAGCAAACCTGCAGACGGAGCGCAGCGCAGATACACATGGTCAAGATCGGATGGGTCTGCCCGTTCCAGGATTAACTTTCTGTTTGTGTCCCGTGCTGTCACGGTCGGATCCACCGACGTCAATCCGGTGTTCTTCTCCGACCACTGCCTCTTACTGGCCGACTGTCACTTACAGGACGACCAGCGGGTTGGCAGAAGGACGTGGAAGCTCAATGCTACACTGCTGACCCCAGAGAACGTTGAGGAACTCAAAAGGGATTACAAAGGTTGGAGCACCGTGAAACCCCTCTTTGAGTCTCCAGTTCACTGGTGGGAAGCGATCAAGGAGAACATCAAGAGGTTCTTCATCCACAAAGGAGTTCAGAGGGCGAAAGAGAGACAGAGGGGAATGTCCCGACTCCAGAAAAGTATGTACAATCTGCTCCGGTTGCAGTCAATGGGGGTTGAAGTCAAGGAGAACCTCCAAGAGGTGAAGAGCCATCAGGCCTCGCTGTTTGCCACGGAGGCCTCCAAGATCATCTTCTGGTCCAGAGTCCGCTCCATCGAGCAGGATGAGACGTGCTCACGTTACTTCTTCCAAAAGGTACACAGAGAGAGCTCTGTTATCAGCAGCCTGAAGGAAGAGGATGAACAAAGAACAAAGAACAGTACAGCACAGGAACAGGCCATTCGGCCCGCCAAGCCTGCGCCGATCTTGATGCCTGCCGAAACTAACACCTTCTGCACTTCCGGGGCCCATATCCCTCTATTCCCTTCCTATTCATATATTTGTCAAGATGTCTCTTAAACGTCGCTATCGTATCTGCTTCCACCACCTCCCCTGGCAGTAAGTTCCAGGCACTCATCACCCTCTGTGTAAAAAACTTGCCTCGCACATCCCCTCTAAACTTTGCCCCTCGCACCTTAAACCTACGTCCCCTAGTAACTGACTCTTCCACCCTGGGAAAAAGCTTCTGACTATCCACTCTGTCCATGCCGCTCATAACTTTGTAAACCTCTATCATGTCGCCCCTCCACCTCCGATGGCTCGCTAACGTCTTTGCAGTCCGACATCCTTTTATGCTGGGCTGTATGACGCGAAGCCCACAGACAGCAGAGCCTCCCAGTCCTTCCTGTCATCAATCACAGAGGTCTTAGATGACAGCAGGAGGGAGGGACTGGACAAGCCGCTAACTCTGGACGAGCTGACAAAGGTCGTTGAGTCCTTCGAGACGATGAAACTCCCGGAAGCGACGGCTTACAGGTCGAGTTGTTCTCGGCCCTGTGGGACTGGATCGGCCTGGACCTGCTGGAAGTATACGAGAGTATGCTCCTGGCCGGCGGCATGTCAGAATCCATGAGGAAAGGCATCATCACCCTCATTTACAAGCGGAAGGGGGAGAGGGCAGAAATCAGAAATTGGCGGCCCATCTCACTGCTTAATGTTGACTACAAGATTCTGTCCAAAGTCATAGCCAGTCGAGTCAAGTCTGCTCTGGAGTTGGTGATTCACCCTGATCAGACCTGCACTGTACCCGGCAGGAAGATCTCTGATAGTCTCGCGCTACTCAGGGATACGATCGCCTACGTACGGGACAGGAGGGTGGACACCTGCCTCATCAGCCTGGACCAGGAGAAGGCTTTTGACAGGATATCGCAAACCTACATGATGGACGTGCTTTCCAAAATGGGGTTTGGGGAGGGAATCTGCAATTGGATCAAACTGCTCTACACAAACATCAGTAGCGCAGTCTGAATCAATGGGTGGGAATCGGAAAGTTTCCCGATCCAATCTGGAGTCAGACAGGGCTGTCCTCTCTCCCCGGTCTTGTTTGTTTGCTGTATTGACCCCTTTGCTGAGTCTATTAGGAAGAATGCGAGCATAAGAGGGGTGACAATCTCAGGCAGCGGAGGCACTCAGGTGAAAACCTCCCTGTACATGGATGACGTCGCCGTATTCTGCTCAGATCCGCTGTCCGTGCACAGACTGATGAGCATCTGAGACCAGTTCAAACTGTCCTCGGGAGCCAAAGTTAACCACGGCAAGAGTGAGGCCATGTTCTTTGGGAACTGGGCTGACCGATCCTTTGTCCCCTTCACCGTCAGGTCAGACTACCTGAAGGAGCTGGGAATATGGTTCGGAAGGGCCGGGGCGTGCACCAAAACCTGGGAGGAGCGAGTAGCCAAGGTACAACAAAAGTTGAGCATGTGGGGGCAGCGATCTCTCTCCATTGTGGGTAAGAACCTGGTCATCAGGTGCGAGGCGCTCACGTTGTTGCTGTATGTGGCGCAGGTCTGGCCCATACCCCACTCCTGCACTGTGGCGGTAACCCAAGCCATTTTCCGCTTCATCTGGGGATCTAAAATGGACCGGGTCCAGAGGGACACGATGTTCAAATCTCTGGATAAGGGCGGGAAAAATGTACCCAACGTGGCCCTCATCCTGATGACCACCTTCGTGTGCGGCTGCATCAAGCTGTGTGTAGACCTCCAGTACGCAAACTCCAAGTGTCACTACGTGCTGAAGTTCTATCTGTCCCCGGTGTTGCGAAGGATGGGCCTGGTCACATTGCCGCAGAACGCTCCATGCAGTTGGACTGTGCCGTACCACCTATCCTTCGTGGAGCAGTTTCTGTGGGAAAACATCTTTGACCACCAATCTATCAGGCAGTGGTCTGCACGGAATGTCCTCAAGGCCCGATGGGAAAAGGAGACGGGGGATCCTGTCGGATGGTTCCCCGAGCAGACCGCCAAAGTCCTCCCCGTCAGATCCTTCCTGCACGCCCGAAGTCTCACCCCCTCCGCACAATGCCCCCGCGGTGGCTGTGGTGGGGAAGAGACGGTTGCCCACCTCCTCCTGGAATGTGTCTTTGCAAAGCAGGTGTGGAAAGAGATGCAGTGGTTTTTGTCAAGGTTCATCCCAAGCAGCTCTCTGCTCTACGGGCTGTTCCCAGGGACGCACACCGAGACAAACATCAACTGCTGCTGGAGGACTATCAATTCAGTGAAAGACGCCCTTTGGTCTGCCCGAAACTTGCTGGTCTTCCAGCGCAAAGAGTTGTCCACGACCGAATGTTGCAGATTGGCACATTCCAAGGTCCAGAACTACATGCTGAGGGACGCACTAAAGCTTGGAGCAGCCGCAGCAAAGGCTCAATTAAGAAAGACCACAGTGTAAGGTCCCCCCACCAAGCTGAACTGAGGGGCTGGACCCATGGGAAACCCCTCGACCTGTATCGGGAAAATTTTCATTTGGTGTAAATGTAAAAATGTAATTGGCATGACAAATGTGAAATGGAAGGGTTGTGAAGCAATTCATGATTGTATTGAAGGAAACTGATCTCCCTTGCAATGTTTGTATTTTTTGGTGCTGTTTGAAACTGTTTGGCAATGTACTTTTTACTGATTTTTATGAATAAAGTATATTTTGGAAATAATAACAAAAAAACTTCCCAAAATGCATCACTTCACAGTTGTCTGCGTTAAACTCCATTTGCCACTCCCTTGCCCACTTTCCCAGTTGATCTATATCCTGTTGTAACCTTAGAAAACTTTCTTCACTGTCCACTATACCACCAATTGTGGTGTCATCTGCAAACTTACTAATCATGCCCCTTACATTCACATCCAAGTCATTTATATATATGACAAACAACAGAGGGCCCAGCACCGATCCCTGCGGCACACCACTGGTCACCGGCCTCCAATCTGATAAACAACCCTCCACTATCACCCTCTACCTCCTATCACCAAGCCAATTTTGTATCCAATTTGCTTGCTCACCCTGGATCCCATGTGTTCGAACCTTCTGGACCAGCCTACCATGAGGGACCTTGTCAAAGGCCTTGCTAAAGTCCATGTAGACAATGTCCATTGCCCTGACTTCGTCAATCCTCTTGGTCACCTCCTCGAAAAACTCAATCAAATTCGTGAGACATGATTTCCCACGCACAAAGCCATGCTGACTATCCCTAATCAGACCATGCCTTTCCAGATGCATATAGATCCAGTCTCTCAGAATCCCTTCCAATAACTTTCCCACCACTGATGTAAGGCTCACCGGCCTTTAGTTCCTTGGCTTATCCCTGCTGCCCTTCTTAAATAAAGGCACAACATTAGCGATCCTCTAGTCTTCCGGTACCTCACCCGTGGCTAACGATGATACAAAAATCTCTGCCAGGGCCCCAGAAATCTCCTCCCTTGCTTCCCATAGCATCCTAGGATACACCTGGTCAGGCCATGGAGATTTATCCACCTTAATGCGCTTCAAAACCTCCAACACCTCCTCCTTTGTAATGTTGATATGCTCCAGGATATCGGTGTTCCCTCCCTTGAACTCACTAACTTCCATGACCTTCTCCACGGTAAATACGGATGAGAAATATTCATTTAAGACCTCGCCCATTTCCCGTGGTTCCACACACAGATTGCCACATTGATCCTTAAGGGGACCTACTCTCTCCCTAGCTACCCTTTTACTCTTAATATACTTATAGAATCTTTTAGGATTCTCCTTTTGCTTATCTGCCAGGGAAATCTTATGGCCCCTTTTCACCCTCCTAATTTCCTTCTTAAGTGTACTCCTACATCCCCTATATTCCTCGAGGGACTCGCTTGATCCCAGCTGCCTTTCAGTGGCATATGCCTCCTTCTTTGTTCTGACCAGACCCTCAATATCCCTCGTCAACCAAGGTTCCCTAAACTTGCCAGCCTTGCCCTTCCATCTAACAGGAACATGCCGGCCCTGAACTCTTCCTATCTCACTTTTAAAAGCCTCCCACTTGCCAGACGTCCCTTCACCTGTAAACAGCCTCTCCCATTCAACTTTTGAGAGTTCCTGTCTGATGCCATCGAAATTAGCCTTCCCCCAATTTAGGACTTCAACCTGAGGACTAGTGCTATCCTGTTCCATAACTATCTTGAAGCTAGTAGAGTTATGGTCACTGGTCCCAAAGTGCTCCCCCACTGACACATCAACCACCTGCCCATCTTCATTTCCTAAGAGGAGGTCAAGTGTAGCTCCTTCTCTAGTAGGGCCATCTACATACAGCTTCAGAATGTTACAGATCTTTGCTATTCTGCAGCAAGGCCACATGCAATTAATTTGCGGCTATAGGGACAGCACTGCCACAGGTTGGTAAGATTACTACTGCCCTCACTCCCAGCTGGCACTGGGATATCAATGATTGTGTTTCTCACACATGCAAATACAGGTGACTTATATCTCGGTCAGCATGGCCATGACTTTCAAGTCCTTTACTGTTACATAGCACTGCATGGCTGCCCAGTTTAACCACACATTACCGCATTTCCCACGGTACAGGGACCACTGCTAATTGCCCAGCCTGAAATCTTCCTTGGGCATCATGTTAGAATGGTTTGGTGCATAGAATAGATGAATGTGGTAAGGCTTTCAATTCCAAATTGCAGCTTGAATTTGTGGCCTACTGGAGTATGGCTGTGTAAATGGAGCATCAAAATAGCTGTAAGGTCTTGTGATGGCATCGCACAAGCAAGCAGTAAGTGTGGAACAGGTTGATAGGCAAACTTTCATGGCAAGTAATATTGCATCATCTACTTGATATGTAGTACTGTAAGATAGTCTCACATGGAAGATTTCTTAATGTGTGTCATCTTCTTCCACATCCTGGGTCCTGCAAGTATTTTACACAGCTTTGAGGCTGACTGCTACCTCCTGTTCGGCAAGCACCCTTCTGTGTTAATGCATGAACTGCCAAACTGGGCAACCGTCTTCACACTCTCCTTGTATAGCAGTTATCAAACTTGTGATCAAGGTTCAGCATTGCTAACCCATTTGCCCAAAGACTCTATTTTGTCTCGCCATTTATATTTTACCTTTGTTTGTTTTTGGCAGCCACTTTCCAAATCCACACTTTCTTTCCACCCCCCACGCCCCAACCTTTGAAGAGGCTGACGAATATTTTGAAGATTTAAAGTATTTTTGTCCCTTTAAAAGTAAAGTAGTGGTACCTCTCTAAATGTTCCTAGCAGTCTGAGAAGGTGCTGGATTACATCTCACATCCTGTTCCCTCCACCAGCATGTCTCCTTATGTAGACATGAAGTATATGCTTATCAGTTAAATTGCATGACCTCACCAGCTTAGGACTGCTTATATACAAGAGCAGAAGGGGGAAAGAAAAGAATAAAGGTGGAAATGGTAAAAGAAATTGAAAGGAACTGAACTGAACGATTGAAAATGGCAGAAAGAAACAAATAAAAGAACGAAAGAAATTTGAAAGAGAAACTAAACATGAATTGTATATTTTTTAATGAAACTACAACAGCAACTACTCTAAAGTTTAACATTCAGATTTTGAATACATTCAACCTGTTTTTTAGAAGGGTAATGTTACCAGCTGAGACAACAGATCAATAAATTAGGGTATGTGTTTTTGATTGTCTTTTAATTAAAACGAATGGCCTGAAGACCTTGGGAAGCACAGGCTTGAATTTTTGATATACGCTCCTAGTAGGTGAGGCTCCACACTGGGAGCATAAACCCATTTTATTACTCCTTAGAAGTGTGGAAAATCCATTTTAACAAGATACTGGATGTGAAATTGCAAAAGTGCAAAATAGGCAATCAGCAAATCAGCAGCCTGCATAAAACCGCTGGACATGTTGTAAAATGTGATGCGATTTGCTATTGCCTGTTTCATGCTTTCACCGAAGATGAATTTACCTCCACTAACTCTATTCTGCTCCTAATACAATTAAAAAATACAACAATGATTCAGTAATGGTTCTTCAAATAATATCATAGCATATGCCCAACTGACAGACACACAGTCATTATTGCAACTACACATACAGCAATTATTTAGCTGAATGAATTTGCTATATTTTTGTAACTTGAGGAATGATATTTGTGCTAAATTAATGCTCAATTCCCTAAAGATGTAAAGAAACAGTTGTTTAATGATATATCAGTGGGACTGAATTTCAATAAAGATGCATTGTTATCATTTAATCTGTTCTGCTATATTTCTGAAACAAACATCAAAGGATAATGAACTTGTCTTATTTGCATCACAGAGTGTACGGGCTGTCGGGAAAGGTCTGTTGGGGTTTGCTGTGGATTGGCGACACAACACCATCATTTGGACCAATCAAAAGAAAGGAACCATTGAAATGTCAAACTTAAATGGGAAAAATTCAAAGGTCCTGCTGAAAGAACTCACTTTTCCGACCGTCATAGCAGTCGATCCAGAACAAGGGTAGGACTTTGGTTAATTCTTTTTGCTATCCAGATTAAAAGATCATTGTTCAAATTGTGTAATGGGCAGAAAAATCAGGTGAGGTTCTGTGGCAGGTGAAGGCATTCAGAAAATTGACTCTGTAAGTGTTTTAATAAAAGCTTTGAAACCAAGTCAGCAAATAGGAGTATATGTTTTGAGAACTTCTCTCAGTGAGAATGTGGACCAGTGAATCAGGCGCAGAAGTCACTTTGACATATTGGGGATTGTGTGAGACAGTCGAGTAGCACATCATCTCTTCATGGCTGGGGACTTGAATTTGAAACCAGCCCAGAATGATGATGCAAACGCCTCCTGTTTCTGCTGGCCAGAAGAATCCTAAAAGAAATGAGTTTGGGCAGTTTCAGATGGGCATGGGGTCACAGCACAAAACACTTACAATTTGTCAGAGATTAACAATCCAATTAAGAATGTTAGAAATTGGAAATGTCATCCAACAAGGAGTGGATTGTTTGGGTAATAAAGAGGAAGTGTTATCCTCCGTTTATCCTGTACTATAGCTGGCCTAGTTTATTGCTTGATGCTGACACTGAGATGCCAAAAGAGAAAAAGTGTTTCATTCCCAACTCTGCTATACTGGGGTAGATTTTTAAACTTGCCATCCAGGCGTAGCAATGGCACTGTGCATCGGCTGCAAAATTATTGCATATGCTTTCTAGAATGGGAGACTGATCCTCAATGTCGGCTTTATACCAAGTTCGTATATACCAAGTTGGAAGTTGTCTATCTTGTATGCCTACAAAAGAACACTTTGGCTGTGAAGCAGTTGTAACATCTTAAGGACATGAAAGGCACAAGACAAATGCAAGCACTTCCTCTCTTTTGCAATGTTAATGCCTTCTCTTATTATTTTATGCCACCTTTCTAACAAATGTGCCCAAAATTTAATGGGACCATCCAGGAATACTTCTACAACTGAGAATGACTTAGTCCCAATTTGCAGTGAACGTATATGCTTCCTCAGATAAAGCATGCCCATCCTAGGCATTAGAATCTGCTTTTTGCTCCACTTCAAGAGATAATTATTGGAGTTTGTGCTGCTTGTGGGGATAGTCACCACTGCTCATCAGAAATTTGGTCTTCAAGCAGCATGAGCTTGTAAATTTAACCATTTATGAGCAGATTTTCCAAGTCTTTGTCTGTCATTATATGGAAAATAATGATGCAGTACAGATGCAGTACTCCTGATCCAAGCTTGCAGCTGGCAAGACACATTACTCCGGGCAAAGGGTTTGGAATAATTACTCTTTAGCATCAGCATCAAGCAATCCCGGGTCAGGAATAACAAAGGAATGGCTTAAAGGTACAGAGCCCTCTCACCTTACTCAACAATATGCTTTAATTTCATCTTCAAGAACAACAGCAGCGATATTTTTGGATTTACTTGTGAAATTTTAAAGCAGAGACATTTGTTTCATCAATTTTATTTAACAATTGAAGGTATCTATTTCTGAATACAATGCATATTTTTGAAAGATTAGCATAATTTCCATAACTTTTTTGCTGCTTTCTTAATGTTGCTGAGTTTTTGATTTAAATAGAAAGCTCTAAAGGCTCAATTTTCCAATCATAAAAATAAAAAAACTGTATTTCAGTTATGCCTGACACTGAGCTGTTACCTCGCAGAATGGCACATGGGATATTGTTCCAGTATGTCTCATCCCAGCCATTCCCAAGTCAGGTATACACAGCCAACTGAAGAGATAAGATCACGCTACTCTTTCCCAAACATCAGAGATGAATGTCCCTTATTTTTATATGTAGTGACATTAGAAATACATTTAAAAAGAATACATTTATGCCAGCTCAACATATAGTGCCCAAATAAGTTTCATTCCCCAACCCCCAATATCTGATCATGGAAAATCAACCATTAGTGTGAATTATCCCACTTTCCACACAAGACCGCTTTAGGACTATACTATATTTTTGTTATCTCAAGCTTTGATATGGGCCCATGCCCCCTCGCAGTCTTGAGGCTGCTCAAACATATCCATTTCAGACCTTTGCAGTTAGTAGAGCAAAATCTTTCAATGTATCACTCTAGATTGGATTCAAGCTCCACCACTGGTGAAAGGAGAGTGGAGTAAGTTTTGGTCTTCAGCACTCCTGACACAAATGGCTGAATTTTAAGGGACCATTTGAGATGGGGGTGGAGGCAGGGAGTGGGGAAGGGGGGGTGCATAAAAAAGGACAGAAGACATCGGACAAGATTTTGCTGTCGAAGACCAACATGGAGGACAGACTCTGCACATCCACAATGCGGGAAGGCAATTAAGGTACTTAAGAGGCCAATACATAGTAATTTTATTCTCCATTTTGCATTTATCCGATGGCACATGGAAACCATGGGGTTTCAGGGCTTCCGCTGGTGAAAGGAGGGGACAAGGAGATGGGAGCTAAGTGTTGGCTTCACTGGGCAGACATCGGGGCAGGCAACATCGTTTGGCAGTGACGGTGGAGGAGGGGGTCATTGGGAAACACTGTTAGGAGTGGGGCCAAGGTGCCAGAACCAAAGGTGAGCCAGACCAGGGTGCTATCGGGGCAGTGCTGCCTCATCGGAGGTCTCAAGTGAGGGGAGTGGGGAGGACCATTTGTCTTCAAGGCCTCGCACTCAGGGAGAGGCAACCCCTCATTGGCCTCATTCACCCTGGCTTCGAGGCGTCTGTTGAAGAGGGGGAACAGCAGTGAGGGAGGGAGGAGCAGGCAACAGCAGGGGCACCACTGCAGTCTGCAGACACACAGGAGGGACAGCATTTTTTTTTATTCATTCAGGGATGTGGGCATCGCTGGCCAGGCCAGCATTTATTGCCCATCCCTAATTGCCCTTGAGAAGGTGGTGGTGAGCTGCCTTCTTGAACCGCTGCAGTCCATTTAGGGTAGGTACACCACCTTGCTGTTAGGAAGGGAGTTCCAGGATTTTGACCCAGCGACAGTGAAGGAACGGTGATATTGTTCCAAGTCAGGATGGTGTGTGACTTGGAGGGGAACTTGCAGGTGGTGGTGTTCCCATGCATTTGCTGCCCTTGTCCTTCTAGTTGGTAGAGGTCACGGGTTTGGAAGGTGCTGTCTAAGGAGCCTTGCTGCATTGCTGCAGTGCATCTTGCAGATGGTACACACTGCTGCCACTGTGCGTCGGTGGTGGAGGGAGTGAATGTTTGTAGATGGGGTGCCAATCAAGCAGGCTGCTTTGTCCTGGATGGTGTCGAGCTTCTTGAGTGTTGTTTGAGCTGCACCCATCCAGGCAAGTGGAGAGTATTCCATCACACGCTTGACTTGTGCCTTGTAGATGGTGGACAGGCTTTGGGGAGTCAGGAGGTGAGTTACTCACCACAGGAATCCTAGCCTCTGACCTGCTCTTGTAGCCACGGTATTTATATGGCTATTCCAGTTCAGTTTCTGGTCAATGGTGGCCCTTAGGATGTTGACAGTGGGAGATTCAGCGATGGTAATGCTGTTGAATGTCAAGGGGAGATGGTTAGATTCTCTCTTGTTGGAGATGGTCATTGCCAAGCACTTGTGTGGCGCGAATGTTACTTGCCACTTATCAGCCCAAGCCTGGATATTGTCCAGGTCTTTTGCATTTCTACATGGACTGCTTCAGTATCTGAGGTGTCACGAATGGTGCTGAACATTGTGCAATCATCAGCGAACATCCCCACTTCTGACCTTATGATTGAAGGAAGGTCATTGATGAAGCAGCTGAAGATGGTTGGGCCTAGGACATACACTGAGGAACTCCTGCAGTGATGTCCTGGAGTTCAGATGATTGACCTCCAACAACCACAACCATCTTCCTTTGCACTAGGTATGACTCCAGCCAGCGGAGGGTTTTTCCCCCTGATTCCCATTGACCTCAGCTTTGCTCGGGCTCCTTGATGCCATACTCGGTCAAATGGTGCCTTGATGTCAAGGGCAGTCACTCTCACCTCACCTCTTGAGTTCAGCTCTTTTGTCCATGTTTGAACCAAGGCTGTAATGAGGTCAGGAGCTGAGTGGCCCTGGCGGAACCCAAACTGAGCATCACTGAGCAGGTTATTGCTAAGCAAGTGCTGCTTGATGGCACTGTTGATGACACCTTCCATCACTTTACTGATGATTGAGAGTAGGCTGATGGGGCGGTAATTGGTCGGGTTGGACTTCTCCTGCTTTTTGTGTACAGGACATACCTGGGCAAAATTCCACATTGGCGGGTAGATGCCAGTGTTGTAGCTGTACTGGAACAGCTTGGCTTGGGGCGCGCAGGTTCTGGAGCACAGGTCTTCAGTAATACAGCCGGAATATTGTCAGGGCCCATAGCCTTTGCAGTATCCAGTACCTTCAGTCATTTCTTGATATCACGTGGAGTGAATCGAATTGATTGATGTCTGGCATCTGTGATGCTGGGGACTTCAGGAGGAGGCCGAGATAGATCATCAACTTGGCACTTCTAGCTGAAGATTGTTGCAAATGCTTCTGCCTTATCTTTCGCACTAATGTGCTGGGCTCCCGCATCATTGAGAATGGGGATACTTGTGGAGCCACCTTCTCCAGTTAGTTGTTTAATTGTCCACCACCATTCACGGCTGGATGTGGCAGGACTGCAGAGCTTAGATCTGATCCGTTGGTTATGGGATCGCTTAGCTCTGTCTATCGCATGCTGTTTACACAGTTTGGCACGCAGATAGTCCTGTGTCGTAGCTTCACCAGGTTGACACCTCATTTTGAGGTCTGCCTGGTGCTGCTCCTGGCATGCCCTCCTGCACTCTTCATTGAACCAGGGTTGGTCTCCTGGCTTGATGGTAATGGTAGAGTGGGGGATATGCCGGGCCATGAGGTTACAGGTTATGGTTGAGTACAATTCTGCTGCTGCTGATGGCCCACAGCGCCTCATGGATGCCCAGTTTTGCATTGCTAGATCTGTTCGAAATCTATCCCATTTAGCACAGTGATAGTGCCACACAATACGATGGACGGTATCCTCATTGTGAAGGCGGGAGTTCGTCTCCACAAGGACTGTGCGATGGTCACTCCATCAATACAGTCATGGACAGAAGCATCTGCGGCAGGCAGATTGGTGAGGACGAGGTCAAGTATGTTTTTCCCTCGTGTTGGTTCCCTCACCACCTGCCGCAGACCCAGTCTAGCAGCTATGTCCTTTAGGACTCGGCCAGCTCAGTCAGTAGTGGTGCTACCGAGCCACTCTTGGTGATGGACTTTGAAGTCCCCCACCCAGAGTAAATTCTATGCCCTTGCCACCCTCAGTGCTTCCTCTAAGTGGTGTTCAACATGGTGGAGTACTGAGTCATCAGCTGAGGGAGGGCGGTAGGTGGTAATCAGTAGGAGGTTACCTTGCCCATGTTTGACCTGATGCCATGAGACTTCATGGGGTCCGGAGTCGATGTTGAGGACTCTCAGGGAAACTCCCTCCCTACTGTATACCACGGTGCCACCACCTCTGCTGGATCTGTCCTGCCGTTGGGACAGGACATACCCGGGGATGGTGATGGCAGTGTCTGGGACATTGTCTATAAGGTATGATACCGTGAGTATGACTATGTCAGGCTGTTGTTTGACTAGTCTGTGGGACAGCTCTCCCAACTTTGGCACAAGCCCCCAGATGTTAGTAAGGAGGACTTTGCAGGGTCAACAGGGCTGGGTTTGCCGTTGTCGTTTTTGGTGCCTAGGTCGATGCTGGGTGGTCCGTCCAGTTTCATTCCTTTGTATAGACTTCGTAGCGGTTAGGTACAACTGAGTGGCTTGCTAGGCCATTTCAGATGGCATTTAAGAGCTAACCACATTGCTGTGGGTCTGGAGTCACATTGTAGGCCAGACCAGGTAAGGACAGCAGATTTCCTTCCCTAAAGGAAGGCACAGGAGGCTGGAAGAGGATGCAGAAGAGCATTCCAGTTGCCTCCTGCGCACAGAAGCTACCCTCTGGAGAGGATTTACCAACCGAGACTCAACTACCTGTAGATGTCCGAGAGGCAGTGTTTTTGAGACTGCACTTCTCCAGGGAGGCTGTCACTGATCCCTGTGCCATGATGTAGCATGAGCTGAACCCCATGGGTCTTGGTGGCACCCAATGACAGTGGCACCAAAGGTCACCGTGGCACTGAACTTACACGCCATCTGATCATACCAGGGATCCACTCAAGATATGTGTGGAATCTCCCAGTCTGTGGTGTATTGCTGCATCGAGGTGGTCTGCTGTGCACTGCACAACGTGTTGCTGCAGAGGGGGAGAGGCATTGATCAGTGAGGACATTGTGGAGCGAGTATCTCCTCTGATGCTGAGGATGTGGAGGAAGATGTTGCCCAAGCAGTGACCGATGAAGGGCCCCAGGGACAGCAGGAAAGGCACCATGAGATACGTGCAAGGGGAGCACGAGATGCCCTTAGACATTCACGTTTCCTTTGAGCCTGACCACCTTGTGGAACTGCAACAATAAAGTCTTACCTTTAAACAGCCCTGTTGTCGCCTCCTTCATTCCGCATTGCAATGCCCAGGTGCACATTGCACAGTGGAAAGGCCGAAGCTTTGAGCAATCAGGGCTTGATTCCTCACTACTAGACCCCTGGGAGGAAGGGTTTAAATGAATCCCCAAAAGGCATTAACAATAGAAAGGTGACATAATGAGTGAACATCATTTGTTTATTCTGCGTCACACCAAATGCTCCACTATCCATCTCAACTGCACCTTCACCCATGATCCCCGAAGTACAACTGTGTTCTCTTTTTAAATCTTTTCCAGGTACTCCTACATGGTGCTCCCCCATGCTGTCAGCTGAGGTAGAGGCAGGCTGCTGACCTTGTTTCTCTCTGGCTTGGGATGACCTTGGCGGCCATCCTTTGGCTGCCTGAGGTGTGAAGAGCCCCAGCACATTGAGGTCCTCCTGAAAAGGTGCAGGGGTGACCTCTGTCATGGGTATGATGGAGGCACTGGGGTCACTGGCAGAGGGACTGTGGGGCTTTGTAGCTGCTGCCCATACCAGGAGCACCCTGAGAGGAGCCCCAGATGCAACAGACAGCCTCTCCTCCCCCTTATAAGGCATAGTTGTACCTCCAGGCTCAGCTGAGAGGGACGTGGACCTGGTGGAAACTCCATGTGCCTCATCCCCCTCTTGCCTTGCCACCACTACATGGTGCTCATGTACAATGCGATGGTGTGCATGTCTGCGCGCATCTCTGGCAGTCATTGATTAGAGTCATAGAATCATACAGCAGAGAAACAGGCTCTTCAGCCCACCACGTCCATGCCGACCATAATGCCTATCTATACTAATCGCACCTGCCTGCATTAATTCTATATCCCTCTACGCCTTGCTCATTCAAGTACCTGTCCAGATGCCTCTTAAATGTCGCTACTGTTCCTGCCTCCACCACCTCCTCAGGCAGCTCATTCCAGATACCCATTATTCTTTGTGTGAAAAATTAACCCCTTTGATCCCCTTTCAACTTCCTCCCTGTCACCTTAAATCTATGCCCTCTAGTTTCAGTCACCCCTACCATGGGAAACAGACTCTGGCTATCTATCCCTCTCATAATTTTATATACCTCTATCATGTCCCCTCTCAGCCTCCTTCGCTCCAGGGAAAACAGACCCAGCCTATCCAATCTCTCTTTATAACTCAAGCCATCCAAACCAGGCAACATGCTTGTGAATCTTTTCTGCACCCTCTCTAGCTTAATCACATCTTTCCTGTAGTGCGGCAACCAGAACTGCACACAGTACTCCAAATGCGGCCTAACCAACGTTATGTACAACTGTAACATGACGTCCCAACTCTTGTACTCAATGTCTTGGCCGATGAAGGCAAGCATGCCATATGCCTTCTTCACCACCCTGTCTACCTGTGTTGCCACTTTCAGGGAACTATGGACTTGCACCCCAAGGTCTCTCTGCTCAACAACACTCCCCAGGGCCCTGCCATTCACTGGATATGTCCTGCCCTGGTTTAACTTCCCAAAATGCATCACTTCACACTTGTCTGCATTAAATTCCATTTGCCACTCCCTTGCCCACTTTCCCAGTTGATCTATATCCTGTTGTAACCTTAGACAACCTTCTTCACTGTCCACTATACCACCAATTTTGGTGTCATCTGCAAACTTACCAATCATGCCCCTTACATTCACATCCAAGTCATTTATATATATGACAAACAACAGAGGGCCCAGCACCGATCCCTGCGGCACACCACTGGCCACCAGCCTCCAATCTGAAAAACAACCCTCCACTACCACCCTCTGCCTCCTATCACCAAGCCAATTTTGTATCCAATTTGCTAGCTCACCCTGGATCCCATGTGTTCAAACCTTCTGGACCAACCTCTCATGCAGGACCTTGTCAAATGCCTTGCTAAAGTCCATGGAGACAACGTCCACCGCCCTGCCCTCGTCAATCCTCTTGGTCACCTCTTCGAAAAACTCAATCAAATTCTGAGACATGATTTCCCACGCACAAAGTCATGCTGACTATCCCGAATCAGACCATGCCTTTCCAGCTGCATATAGATCCTGTCTTTCAGATTCCCTTCCAATAACTTTCCCACCACTGATGTAAGGCTCACCAGCCTGTAGTTCCCTGGCTTATCCCAGCTGCCCTTCTTAAATAAAGGCACAACATTAGCTATCCTCCAGTCTTCCGGTACCTCACCCGTGGCTAACGATGATACAAAAGTCTCTGCCAGGGCCCCAGAAATCTCCTCCCTTGCTTCCCATAGCATTTTAGGATACACCTGGTCAGGCCCTGGGGATTTATCCACCTTAATGTGCTTCAAAACCTCCAACACCTCCTCCTTTGCAATGTTGATATGCTCCAGGATATCGGTGTTCCCTCCCTTGAACTCACTAGCTTCCATGACCTTCTCCACGGTAAATACAGACAAGAAATATTCATTTAAGACCTCGCCCATTTCCCGTGGCTCCACACATAGATTGCCACACTGATCCTTAAGGGGACCTGCTCTCTCCCTAGCTACCCTTTTACTCTTAATATACTGATAGAATCTTTTAGGATTCTCCCTTATCTTATCTGCCAGGGAAATCTCATGGCCCCATTTCGCCCTCCTAATTTCGTTCTTAAGTGTAGTCCTACATCCCCTATACTCCTCGAGGGACTCACTCGATCCCAGCTGCCTATACCTGACATATGCCTCCTTCTTTGTCCTGACCAGACCCTCACTATCCCTCGTCAACCAAGGCTCCCTAAACTTGCCAGCCTTGCCCTTCCATCTAGCAGGAACATGCCGGCCCTGAACTCTTCCTATCTCACTTTTAAAAGCCTCCCACTTGCCAGACGTTCCTTTACCTGTAAACAGCCTCTCCCATTCAACCTTTGAGAGTTCCTGTCTGATGCCATCGAAATTAGCCTTCCCCCAATTGAGGACTTCAACCTGAGGACCAGTCTTATCCTTTTCCATAACTATCTTGAAGCTAATAGAGTTATGGTCACTGGTCCCAAAGTGCTCGCCCACTGACACATCAACCACCTGCCCATCCTCATTGCCTATGAGGAGGTCGAGTGTAGTCCCTTCTCTAGTAGGGTCATCCACATACTGCTTCAGAGAACTATCCTGGACACACTTCACAATTTCTTCCCCATCTGATCCCTTCGCACTAAGGCAGTCCCAGTCAATATTAGGGAAGTTAAAATCACCTACTATTACAACCCTATCATTCCGACACCTATCTGTGATTTCCCTACATATTTGCTCCTCCACTTCCCTCTGACTATTGGGGGGCCTATAGTATAATCTCATCAAAGTGATCACCCCTTTCTTATTTCTAGGTTCTACCCATATGGCCTCGCTGGACATTCCCCCCGAGATATCCTCTCTAAGTACTGCCGTGATGTCCTCCCTAATCATTAGTGCAACTCCCCCTCCTCTCTTACCTCCACCTCTGTTACGCCAGAAGGATCGGTAACCTGGAACATTGAGCTGCCAGTCCTGCCCATCCCTCAACCACGTTTCCCTAATAGCTATAATATCATAATCCCATGTACCGATCCATGCTCATCTGCCTTACCTGTAAGGCTTCTTGCATTAAAGTAAATGCAGTTTGGCCTACCAGACCTTCCACGCTCCCTGTCCTGCCCCTGCTCGGCCTGCCTACTGGACTTGCTTGCTTTAACCTCTACATTTGCCTCAACTATCTTATCGGAGAGACTACTACTTTGGGTCCCACCCCCCTGCAAGACTACTTTAAACCCTCCCGAGTAGTACTAGCAAACATCCCCGCAAGGATCTTGGTCCCCCTCCAGTTTAGATGCAACCCGTCCTTCTTGTACAGGTCAGCTCTGCACCAGAAGAGATCCCAATGATCCAAGTAGCTGAAGCCCTCCCGCCTACTCCAGCTCTTCAGCCACACATTCATTTGCCTAATCCTCCTATTCCTACCCTCACTAGCACGTGGCACAGGGAGTAATCCTGAAATTACAACCCTAGAGGTCCTGCTTTTAACCTTCTGCCTAACTCTCTATATTCACTTTGCAGGACCTCATCTCTCTTCCTGCCTATGTCATTAGTACCAATATGGATCACGACCTTTGGCTGCTCACCCTCCCCTTTCAGAATGTCCTGCAGCCGCTCTGAGACATCCTTGATCCTAGCACCAGGGAGGCAACATACCATCCTGGAGTCTCATTTGTGGCCAGAAAAACGCCTATCTGTACCTCTTACGATAGAATCCCCTATCACTATAGCTCTTCCGACCCTTTTCCTCCCCTGCTGTGCAGCAGAGCCCTCCGTGGTGCCACGAACTTGGCTGTTGCTGCTTTCCCCTGGGAGGTCATCCTCCCCCAACAGTATCCAAAGCGGTATTTCGGTTTGGGAGGGGGATGGCCACAGGGGACTCTTGCACTACCTGCCTGCGCCAACTACTCCGTCTGGTGGTCACCCAATTCTTTTCTGCCCGTGCAGCCATTACCTGCGGTGTGACCAACTCACTAAACGTGCTATCCACGACGTCCTCAGCATCGCGGATGCTCCACAGTGAATCCAGCTGCAGCTGCAGCTCCGTAATGCGGGTAACCAGTAGCTGCAGATGGATACACTTCCTGCACACATGGTCACCAGGGACATTGGAAGCGTCCCTGATTTCCCACATAGCGCAGGAGGAGCATATCACAGGGCTGAGCTCTCCTGCTATGACTTCCCCTTAGGTTAAATAGTTACTCCCTTAATTAAAAAATACTAATTATACTCGGGGCCTTGTTCTACCCACTTCAATCTAAAGTCCTTAAAAATAAAACACTTTCGTAGTACTCACCTTATCACCAGAGGATTTTTTTCCAACAAGAAATAAACTTTCCCCTTATTTTTTTAAGATGTTCTAACAGCTGCTACTCACCAGCCAATCACCTTGCAGCTTTCCTCTGGCATCACTGTTTGCTTTTTTGTTTCAAAACTCCGGCACGTTGGAAGAGCTCCTCTTTGCTCCGTTCCTCTCTGCTCCGCTCCCGGAAGGTAAGCGACTGGGCTTCGATCCTTGGGGTCGATTTGGTCTGTTGGATCTGGGTCACCATGAGAGTCGCCGATCTCTCAATGGAGGAAGCCAGATATGCAATCGTCAGAGACAATGCAACACCCAAGACCTGAATGGACTCCGCCATCAACCATGCTGGTGTATGCATTGCCTCTGTCATCTCTGCCAGATGTTGTCTCACCTTTTGGTGAAGCTGCAGCATTTTCCATGTTGCCGCCGCCACCAGAGGTGTGTCATCAGCCTAGGCCTCAGCATGGGCCTGGCCTCCCACAGTCCTCTGACTGCCAGTGGCCTCGGCTGTCACAGCCTCTGTCAGCTGCTCGGGCATGTTTGTGAAGTGCTGATTAGGTTGTGTGCCCGAATCTAAACACAACCAAATACCCACTGACATGAGAGTATCTGCGCTGATGGAGGGTGCGGGGCAATGATGTGACAGTGCACCCCCTGAGGCTCCCTCCTCCTCCTCAGAGGTGGCCGTTTGACCATCAGTCATTCCAGCTCTTCACTCCTGTTATTCATCTTGACCTGCATGAGAGAACAGAGACATTGAATGGTTAGAGTCTGCCCATTGTGACACACTAATCACCCTTACTGTGCAGCTCCATTGATGCAGTGGTGAACAGATGAGCTGCATGACTCATTTGTAACAGATGCACCTTGTGCCCCAGGAGATGCTCACTCACTCTTTTGGGTAGGCGCCTCTGCCTCGGCATCAGCTATGGAGCAACCGCCTTGCTGCCCTGCCAGTTCCAAGGCTTCCTCCTCCATCGGGGTGAGGACATGGAGATAAGGCACTCCATTGCTGATCTTGGCACGTTCCTTCTTATTCTGGGCTGTCTTGTCCTGCAGACACAATGATAGACAAAATTAGTCTCCAAGCGGGGATAAGTCCCAGACCCCTGATGGTGATAGTCCAGCGCGCCATGATGGGGGAACACTTATGTTTTCTGCATGCGTGTCCTCTCAGGGGACTGTATGGGTTATACAATGACTGATGTGCACCCCTCACCAAGATGCAGCCAAGCCTCAGGCAGCATGTCCAGCTACCATTCCCCAGTGAACATAACAGGGTAGTCACTCCCTTTCCACCAAACGCTCCCTCTTGCTGAACCACATACAATGCCCAAAGGGTCCAAAGTGTTTGAAGCTCTCACCTTAGCAGCCTGGATGAAGTCATTGACCTGCTTCTTGCACTGGATCCATGTCCAGGGAGTGACCACAAGGCTGCTACCTCCTCCTCAATCTCTGTGCAGGCTCGCTTGATCAGGCGGGCAGGTCTCCTCCTCTCGTCCCTGGGAAGGAGAACCTCATACCTTATCCTTGCAGCCTGGAGGAGAACCTGAAAGAGGCATCGCTAAACCATGGGGGCACCGGGGGTCTTCCTTCAGCCGTGGCCAGTGTAGAGTCACGATCAACACCTTATCTAGCGTGCAGCACGGCCAGCAGTCAAGGTCCAGGGGGAAAAGAGGGCACTGAGGAAGGCTTTTTGTCCATCCAGGCCCGAGTGAATGTAGGGCTGGTAGTGCTTTAAATCTGGTGCCAGCACCTGCCATTGCGTGAGATGACAGCGCCATCGGCGTCCCCTTCCCCACCTCAGGCCCTTGATTACAGGGGCCCCACACCTCCCCATCCTTAATTAGCCAGCAGCCGTGTGATCATGGTCTGCCGGCCATATTTCACTCGTGCAGCTACGGCACCCTCTTCTGCTGCTGCCGCTGATTGCTCCGCCGTCACATTAAAATTCACATGCTGGGAGTGAATCTTTTTTTATTGATTCCTGAGATGTGGGTGTCGCTGGCAAGGCCAGCATTTGTTGCCCATCCCTAAGTACCCTTCAGAAGGTGGTGGTGAGCTGCCTTCTTGAACCGCTGCAGTCCATGTGAGGTAGGTACACCCACAGCGCTGTTAGGAAGGGAGTTTCAGGATTTTGACCCAGTGACAGTGAAGGAACGGCGATATAGTTCCAAGTCAGGATGGTGTGTGACTTGGAGGAGAACTTGCAGGTGGTGGTGTTCCCACGCATCTGCTGCCCTTGTTCTTCTAGTTGGTAGAGGTCGCGGGTTTGGAAGATGCTGTTTAAGGAGTCTTCGTGCATTGCGGCAGTGCATCTTGTAGATGGTACACACTGCTGCCACTGTGTGTCGGTGGTGGAGGGAGTGAATGTTTGTAGATGGGGTGCCAATCAAGCGGGCTGCTTTGTCCTGGATGGCGTCGAGCTTCTTGAGTGTTGTTGGAGCTGCACCCATGCAGGCAAGTGGAGAGTATTCCATCACACTCCTGGCTTGTGCCTTGTAGATGGTGGACAGGCTTTGGGGAGTCAGGAAGTGAGTTACGCGCCGCAAGATTCCTCGCCTCTGACCTGCTCTTGTAGCCATGGTATCTATATGGCTACTCCAGTTCAGTTTCTGGTCAATGGTAGCCCCGAGGATGTTGATAGTGGGGGATTCAGCGATGGCAATGCCATTGAATGTCAAGGGGAGATGGTTAGATTCTCTCTTGTTGGAGATGGTCATTGCCTGGCACTTGTGTGGCGCAAATGTTGCTTGCCACATCAGCCCAAGCCTGGATATTGTCCAGGTCTTGCTGCATGTGGACATGGACTGTTTCAGTATCTGAGGAGTTGCGAATGGTGCTGAACATTGTGCAATCATCAGCGAACATCCCCACTTCTGACCTTATGATTGAAGGATGGCCATTGATGAAGCAGCTGAAGATGGTTGGGCCTAGGACACTACCCTGAGGAACTCCTGCAGTGATGTCCTGGAGCTCAGATGATTGACCTAGAACAATTACAACCATCTTCCTTTGCACTAGGTATGACTCCAGCCAGCAGACGGTTTTCCCCCGATTCCCATTGACCTTAGTTTTGCTAGGGCTCCTTGATGCCATACTCGGTCAAATGCTGGCTTGATGTCAAGGGCAGTCACTCTCTCCTCACCTAGCAAAGATACTTTGGCATTCTACATTAATACCTTGACTATAACACACGTAGTTTAGTTACAGGTTACAATGCATCCCTTGCAATATGTGCCAACCCTTTGTCTAAAGCTGACCTAAATCAGTTCTGTAGCCGATCATATGTCTGGTTTTGGCACAAAAATGTTCGCAGTTATATGGAGTCCCAGTCCTTCTCTCTACCATATAATTCCAGTTCTCAAGTTTGCTGCATTTTGTTTTCCTTGCATTGTTCTACTTGAGCTTATCTCTGTACTTTTCCAACAGACCTGAACGTGACTGCACAGGACAGTACTTTAGCTCTTCCACTACTCAAGTTATGTATATATGTTCCTTCTAAGTTAAGCACACTCCTTACCTATAAACTAGCTTTAACCAGTACCACATTTGTTGCACCTATGCTAGTCACTCTTAGCTCTGTTTTTATATTTATTCTTGGCAAACAGCCTGGTCTTTATTCAGCAGAATTCCATTCGTCCCTCTTTACCCCTTGCTGGTCCACACATATTGGGTAGATTTTGACTTTGCGCAATAATGTAAAATGAATTGCCAGTTCACAATCGTCTATTTTTACACTACTTTACAATCAAAATCTATCCCATTCTCCCTATATATTTACTGTAGCTCCATATGCTAAGTAACCCATGATGGTCTTTACCAATGCCAAGTTGTGAATCTATTATGTTACACACTATCCTACAGCCAGCCCTGCGCGCCATCAAGTCCTAGAGAAAGCTTTATAACATTACTGTGATAATTAATCCAAGCTGCATAATCTTATTCCAAGGTATATGTTTTGGGCTTCAGAAGGCTCTGTCCCAAGCATTCATCGTGCAACTCTAAAAGCCACTGGAGCTGTCACCATTCTAAAGACCATGAAAAAAGTGAAGACTTTAACTTTGGATCTTATTGATAAGCGACTCTTCTGGGTTCAATGTGATGCTGAGAATATCTCGAGCAGCTTCGGGTCATGTGATTACAATGGCGATTCAGCCCATATCATGAATCAATCAATGCAGTAAGTGTCATGACAAAAAAGTCAAGTTTATTTTTGTACCCCAACTTCCCTCGATTGCTCTTTTATTTGCTTTGTTATATATCTGATGAATTGTCAAATATCTATATTCCATTTCAACACAATGTTTAATTTGGTCTACCTGTATTAAACAGGAGCAATAATCAAATGCACATTAATTCTGTGTACTTCATTCAACATAGTATCCTGATATTAGTTTTTTTTAAATGTGACCATTGATGTAAAAATATATTGCCTTATGTTTCAGTGGAGACATGAACCTAAATATTTTAAATGGGTTAATGCCTCCATTAGAATTAGAAACCAATGCATTAATTATTCAGTAATATCACACAATATCTTTTAGGCTATATAGATTTGAATTCTTTCCTGTGCATTGATTCTGCAGTAATCTATTTCCATACACTGAAGTGATGTAATTTGTAGCAAATTCCGAGGAAAGACTGCTGTAGTGGTATCTGTTTTTTTGGTTTTAACAAACAAGAAGTGTGGAGAGACTGATATTAGAGTTAAAGTTTTACCTAAATTCAAAAATTGTGACAATTACAGTTAGTTATAACTTTTTTAGCTATCTTTTTCATTTTTAGATGGATCATTATGACTGTGCATGTATCATTCAAATTCCTGAACTCTTGGCTTTGAATCCATATACTCACTATAAAACAACCTCTTGTGTCTGTTGTATGCATTACATCTATCATCTACACTATAACCATCATGTATACTTGTCAAATTTTTTTCTTCATTATTTGTTAAGTCTTGGTTTTCCTCCTTTTCAATTGGTTATTTTCAATATTGATCAATCATTTCATGTAAGCCTTTCTCTTAAATTCCAATTCTCCCAATCACATTTTATCAGGAAAGAAATTCTGCACAAAATATTCCAGCAAAAAGTATTCTCCAAGATGCAGCTGCTATGACAGTTCCTCACTACCCTACAATTAAAAGTAAAATCCATCACATCATAAGCACATAAGTATCAGTTTGGCTCAGTTGGCAATACTCTCACATTTGACTCATGTGACAGTGTGTTCAAATTCTACTCCAAAAATTCACACTCCAATGCAGTACCGAGGGTAGGCTGGATTGCTAGATGTGTCATTCTTTGGATGTTATAGAAACCATGGTAGCCAATTTGCACACAGCAAGGTCCCACAAACAGCAGCATAATCATAACCAGATAATTTGCTTTAGTAATGTTTGTTGAGGGATAAATATTGGCCAGGACGCCAGGGAGATGTCCCCTGTTTTTCTTCAATAATGCCATAAGATGTCTTACAGCCACCTGAAAGGGAAGATGGGGCCTTGCTTTAATGTTGCATCCTGAAGGCAACACCTCTATTAGTGCAGCACTCCCTCAGTAATGCACTGAAGTGTCAACCTAGACTTTGTGCTCAAGTCCTGGAGTGTGACTTGAACCCACAATCTTCTAACTGAGAGGCAAGAGTACTACCAAGTGTGCCACAGCTGTGAAGAAAGTGAATGGAAAATATGCTCTCTCCTGACCAGCCTCCTATATTCCACCCTCCATAAAATGATCTCATCCAAAGCTCTGCTGTTTGTATCCTAACCCACACCAAGTGCTGCTCATCCATCATCCCTGTGCCTGAACATTGGCTCCTGGTCCACCATTGCCTCAAATTAAAAATTCTCATCTTCATGTTCAAATCCCTCATGGTCTCACCTCTCCCTATTTCTATAACTCCCTCCAGACCTAAAATCTACCAAGAACTATATGTTCCACCAACCCTAGCCTCTTATGCAACCCCCACTCCTTTCATCTGTCTATTGGTGGTCATGCCTTAAGTCATCTAGGCCCTGAGCCCTGGAATTCCATCCCTAAACTTCTGTGCACCTTCACTTCAATAAAATATATAAATTTAAGTTATTGTAGTCATTGTAAAGAGGAAAGAAAATCAGAGTATTATTTTTGTATGACTCGCTGCATTAGTGTGCAAACTGTAAGAATGTGTAGCAGGGATAAGGGAATATCTGCTGGCTTTTTGTCTGGGATTTTAGTTTGAATCTAAGCATTAACCTTCCATGTATGGGACCAGAATTTAAAGCCAGACTAGATGGATGGGATGAATGTCTCTTTTATCTATTGGTTCCAAGGGAAAGAAGAAATGAGATGATTAGTCTCAGTTCAGTTACTGTGAGACATGCGCTCACACCACAAAACTGCCCTAATTTGACAATGATTTGCTCAAAATAAACAATACAAATTCTCTGCGTTTCAATTCTATCATTTTAGAAATGAACCCCAGTGCTTTGTTTGCTTTTTTGATGCATTGCTACTTTTAATGATCTGTGTATCTGTACCCCCAGATCTCTTTGCTCTTCTACTCCACTTAGACAGTTATTTTCCCAGGAGTACGTGGCCTCCTCTTCCTTTCAAAACATACCACCTCACACTTGTCTATATTGAAATTCATTTTCCAGTTACAAGCCCATTCTGTAAGTTTATTAATATCTTCCTGTATTTTGTTGCAGTCCTCCTCTGTATTAAGTACACCCCCAAATTAATGTTGTCTGCAAATTTTGAAATCGCACTTCTGATTCCCAAGTCCAAATCATTTATGTAAATGGTGAACAACAGCTGTTCTAGCACCGATCCTTCTCCCAAACCACTTTTCACCATTTCCCAATCTGAGTAACTGTCTTTAACCCCTACTGTCTGTTTTATGTTTTGTAGTCAGCTTGCTACCCATTCTGCTACTTGTATTGTGACTCCACACGTTCTGACCTTAGTCATGAATCTACTAAGTAGTACCTTATCAAAGACCTTTTGAAAATCCAGATATATTAGACTGAATTTTCCTGACTCCATGAAGGCGGGGGAGCCAGGAAAATGGGGCGTGTTGAGTCAGAATGGCTCCCCAATGCATTCTCGTCCAGGGACAGGCTAGAAATTGGATCAAGTGGCCGCTCCACACAAGCAGGCAGCCAATTACTCTGGTTAAGGCCATAATTAGGAGTGATTTAGTAGCCTTGCCATGTGCAGAGGCTGCCGGCTCAATGGCGATGGCTTCCCTGCCGTCGGTGCCGGCCAATCCCAATCCACTGGAGGGTTTTTCCCTCCATCCCAATGGTCCTGCCGGCCTAGATTTTGTTTATTACTTCACTGCTGTGCAGGCCAGCGAGGACACCTCCCAGCTGAGGACCCCTCATGATCTCTGATCTGCCTCAGCAGTGCCCACCTCTCTCAGTGGGGCTGCTGAGGCTCCAGAGCTGTGGGCCCTCTGATTGGGCCTGCAGCATCAGAAGCCTGCCCGCCATCCATCATGGGGTGGCAAATACAGAAGTGGCCAGTTAGGAGGCTGCCTCTCAGAAGATCTCTGAGACAGTCTCGCTGCTGCAAGTCTGGTCTTGGACCCCCATCTGGTCCCAACGGTGAGGTTTCGAAGCCCACTACAAAATCCAGCCCATCATGTCTACTACATTACTCTTGCCAACCATTTCTGTTACTTCTTCAAAAAATTCAATAAGCTTGGTCAAGCATGACCTTCCCTTTAGGAAACAAAAGCAAAATACTGCGCGTGTTGAAAATCTGAACCAAAAAAAGGAAATGTGGAGAGAGAAACTGAATTAACATTTCAGGTACGTTCTGATACAAGGTCATTGATCAGAAACGTTGGGCAGAATGTTATCAGGCCCCCAGTGGCAGGTTGGGAGTTGAACAGGGGTTAGGCGGTAAAATAGTGGGGAGCTGCCAGGGAAGTTTCGCAGCAGCAGGCTGCGAGGTGGACAAGCTGCCTGCTCCAAGGAGGCGGGCAGCTGATTTGCATCATTAAACCCCCTGTTAAGAGACATTTCATGGAGCCGTGTGGGGAGGACCCCAAAGAGGGGGCCACGGCAGGGAAGGCAGCCCCTGCAGTCCCAGTGATCCCCGAGAGGGCTTTCCCTTCTGACCCTCAGCTGTCCGAATTTTTTATTTTTAATTTACTTACCTGGAGACACTCCGATGTCTCTGGCCTGTCTCAGCAATGCCCAGGTCTCCCAGTGGCGCTGCTGAAGCTTCAGAGCTGCTGGCTCTCTGGGCAGTAGCATCTCAAACCTGCCCGTCATCCTTCATTGGACAACGCTCCCGCATGCAGCCAATAAGGAGGTCGCCTGCAGCAAAAGCACTGAGCTGGTCCGCTGCCGGCAAGTGCAGGCTATCGACCCACTTTTTGCCCATTTGGGATCCCAAAGCCTGCTGTAAAATTCAGCCCATTCAGTCCATTAACTCTGTTCCTCTCTCCACAGACCTTCCCTTTGGAATCTGTGCTGACTACTTTTTATTATGTTTTCAAATGTTTTTCTGTTACATATTCGAGTAAAGATTCCATTATCTTTCCTACCACTGATATTAAGATAATGGGCTGGATTTTACCAGCCCCCTGACGTTGGAGATCATGGCAGGGGGGCCCAGAAAAACCTCCAGGAGAGGCCCGCCACGGGCATCGACGCCGGGAAGGCCCCGAGGTGGAACACTGCTGGGGGGGAGTGAAGTTTTCAGAGCGGGTGGGGGGGGGGGAAGCGGGAAAAACTCTTGCTATTGGTTGAGGGGATGGTGGGAGGGATAAAGGTCAAAGTTAATAAAGCTCGGGTGGGGGAAGTTCAGGATCGGTAGAAAAGTTTTTTGGCAGGGAGAGGACTATTATTAAAGTGAATAGTCTTGGGGGTTGGGAGAGGGGATTGAAACTGTGGATACATTTTTATGTTTAATTTTCTCTCCCCATTCACTTTAAATATTGAAATGATGCAGAAGGGCCTGAAGCCTTTTAAAAATGGCGCCGGCACCTGGACAGTGGCACTAGACACCATTGCCGGGACGGAGCGCCCGCCTCCTCTATGTCATCGGGGGTGGTGGTAAATGAGTCGCTGCGCTAAATATTGTGGTGGCTCTGCGGCGCACATCTCGTGCCATTTTTGAAGCTCGCCCCATTGGTCTATATATCCGGTAACTCATTCTATTTGCCTTTTTTAAATATAGGAATCACAGAATCGTGTTTTTTGTACTCAAACACATTTCATGAGGGAGGAGGTGTAGTCACTTGATCTAGTTTATAAGAAGAAATTGGCACTGTGTGAGATTCAAGAAGAAAACCAAAACACAATATTTGTCTTGATGATTTGTTATGTCTCCTTCTATCTGAACAGTCACCAGCCATTTGGAATGTCTCTCTTTGCTGAGCACATGTACTACTCAGATTGGAAAACTGGCACTATTCGTCGAGCAAACAAGTACACTGGGAAGGATATAGTTACCATCAGCCCTAAACCGTCTTTTTTGCCTCCAGCTGATATCAAAGTCGTGCATCCATTCCGCCAGCCAGCAGCAGAGTCAGGCTCACAATTATCAGGTACAGAGACCTTCAATCAACAATTTTACTGAAATGACTTTAGTGAAGCTTCCATTTGTTTGGAATATTCTGTTGTGTTGCAAAGCTCAGTTACAAGTAATAATTTCTGGATTACTACCTGAGCCACTTGCAAATTGGCATCGAGGCATACAGATTGGAGGTTTAAATGTGTGACTGAAAGAATGGTGCAGGAGGCAAGAGTTTCAGTTCATGGGACACTGATGCCAGTACCGGGGAAAGAGGAAGCCGTTCTGTTGTAAGTTTCCAGGTGGATTTTACTTAACTAGAGGTGAAACAGAGGACTGGCCATTTGTCTCACCTGGGATTCTTGACCAAGATAGACCTATTACGTATGGACTTACATTCTTTAATCAAGTCAGAGAGTTTATTAAGTTTAGCTAAGATTTACAAACTTAATACTTAACAACAGCAATGGGTATACAGCTGCAACACAGCACTGATGGTTCCTGCTTCTGAGTCCGCTGGGGCACAGTCTTCTCTCCTTCTCTTGCTGTGTTCTGTTGACCATGGTCAATCTTCTTCGAGGTGTGCCACCAAGATCCCAAACTCTCCTCTTTTTATCTCTCTTCGTGGTTCTCTGTTTTGCCATATTAGGCCATGGTTTAATGCAGCCAACATGATTGGGTTAAGACTACATCACTGTTGCTCCTAGACTCATGATGGCTTATCATGTAGACCCTCACAGTTGGTTCCTGTTTTTGACATTTGACATATACTTAAAGTTCCCCTTTTTACTGAGATAGCTCTATTTCTGCAGCTTTGCAGTGTTAAGGATTAGACAAATTGACCTTCTTATCCTTACTATTATTCTTACATAAGTGCAGAAAAACATTTTCCAGACTCTACAATTATCAATTCAATATTAAACATTATCCAAAGCCCAATTGGAGCCAAGCCTACCCAACATGCCTTGCAGTCAAATTTAACATTGTTATTAACAATTACAGAGCTATTCATAAATCAAGTTATCCTGATTCTCTATTTTTATATTCAGCAAAGCTGTGCTGGTATGCCTTATAATTACATTTCTTATGTAATTAAAACAATGTTTTATAACAGATACATACAGTGAGAGAAAATATTTAAAAGTCTGAGTCCTACACCATTAGGAAAGACACTGAGTTGGGAACAGTAATCACGTAACTGGGGCGGTAGATAGGGATTTAAACTCATAAGGGGGAGGGAGGGTTCAGGTAAGGATAAATTTATAAGTCTAAAGAGAAAAGACAAAACTGTACACCAGAATAGAGATCCAGGTAAAATAAAGTAGATTGTGCCATGAGGGGACAGAGAGTTTAACAGTGGTAATAGGGTATTGACGACAAAGGCCACATCAGGGATAAATAGTAAAGAGTTAAAATGAAACACACTGGGCTGGATTTTACCAGCCCTTTGGAGACGGGCTGGGAGGCAGGAGGGCTGGTAAAATAGGGGTGGAAGGCATGGGAGGGAAGCCTCACATTTTCCCACCAGCACGACATATTCCCAGAAGCGAGAACAGCAGCACCGTGGCTAGCCACCAACCGGAGGCCAATCAAACTAATTAATTATGCAATTAATGGCCTCTTCGTGTCTCTGCCAACATTTTACCACCATAGGGACAGGCAGCCACCGTATGGGGAGATCGCCAGATATAACAGGACGGCCTCCCAGCCAGTTCCTGGGGAAGGGGGCCTTTCCTTTATAGGTGCCCCATGGCCCACAGACGGCCCCTTGGGTGACAATGGTCGCCCCTGCAGTTCCGGTGTCACCGCTGAAGGGCTCACCCTTCCGATCACCAGGGCCTGCTTGCTTAACCCCAGCACAGTAAAGAAGAAAACTTACCTGGCTTTCAAAGTACCACAACATAGAAGCGCCCTATTCTTCTCCGTGCTGCCTCAGCAGCGGCCACCTCCATTGGTAGTGCTGCTGAACTGCTGGCACTCTGAATGGGCCGGCAGTGCTGAGAGATGGGTCGCCATCTTCAATTGGATGGCGGTGCTGGCGACAGCCTCTTAATTGTAAAGTCCCACCTAGGGTCCCACTGCCTATCCTCGCTGGCTCGGGACCTGCTTTCGGTTCCAGTGGTGGGACACCCTATGATTTGAAAAATTCTGGCCGTTATACCTGAATGCATGAAACATTTACATCAAGACAGTTGAATTAATGGAGATAAATGGGCTTGAATTAGTAGCCATTACTGAGACATGGGGGGAATTCTTACAGGCAAGGGAAGGTGGGTTTGGGTGCATGTGAGGACTTAAATCTCCTAAAAATGACATTGGGTCAGGATTCTGAGATCTTCGCGCCGACTTCTGGGTTTCACCCGGGTGACTTGGAGGTGAGCAGGCAACTGTCAGGTAAGGCATTTAAATATTCAAATAGGCAATTAAGTACTGTTTTAATCAAGGATTCTGGCTTTAACAGCCAGTGAACCTATTTCCGGAGCTGTCAGCAAGTCGCCAAGGTCACCAAAGTGAGCGCACAGCAGAGAGTGTTTCTTTAGTGAAACTGACAGGCTGGGAAGCCATTGATGAGTGAAACTGAAGAGCACCAACCATGGCCAGGTGAGAGGCTGCTGCTCACAGTACTTCTTCTCAGGGAGTGCTTCCAGTGCTTGACAGGTGATTGCTAACTTCTTGTAAGTCACTTCACCTATCTTGCACTTAATTTATCTACATCTGCACTTCCTTGCTGCCAGCTTTCACTAAGGCATGGGAACAGCTTATGTAGCTCTACCTTGCACCTCTCATAAGGAAAAAGAGGAGCAGTAGCACGAACAGCACCAGAGCAACACCAGCATCAGCACCAACTGCCTTCTCCACAGAGCAGAGGCGACGGACACAGAGATCCAGTTCCAAGAAGGTAAAACCCCCAAAATAGGGTCCACAGACAGAGGATCAGCTCTCTCAACATGTGTGAGCAGCAGCACTCAGGAGGCTCAGGTTTTCATTTCAGTTCATTACTGACATCTGCAGCCTCCTGGAACAAAACCTCATTCCCAGTGGACCAGGTGGGCATGCATTGCCATTGGCCATCAAGGTTCTTTTATCTTTTCCATTCCTTTGGTTGCTGTAGCTACAAAAATCTATGTGCTGTTGAGCTTTTCTGACCCGTCCCAGGGACCCTTTAATTAGAAATCCTTCCTTTGACAGATTAGGCGCCTGATCCGCCCACCCTCTCTGATTAGTCAGGGAAGCTGGAAGTGGGATACTAATGCCATGGCTCAGTTAAAGCCCAGGCAAAGCCCACTAGAGATTTCAGTCGGCTCCTGACCCACTAATGGTCCCACCGTTTCGGCAGGGAGTAAGTGTTGAAAACTCCACACATAGTTGCAGGATGACTAAGGTTGGAAACTAAATATTCCAGGGTACTTTTAGTAAATATAGAAGCAGTAGTGAAAAAAGTGAGAAAAGATCATAGCTCAGAAATCAGTATGGGTGGGCTAAGAAATAACAAAGGACAGAAAGTACTGGTGAGAGTAATTTTTAGGCTCTCTAACAATAATTACAATGTTGGACAGAGTATTAATGAGGAAATTAGAGGAGAGTGCAACAAGGGTAATGTAACATTCGTGGGTGGCGTTAATCTTCATATAGACTGGGCAAACCAAATTGACAAAAGTAGCCTGGAGGACGAGTTCATGCAATGCATTTGAGGCATTTTTCTAGAACAATATGTTGAGCAACCAGGCTATTTTAGATCTAGTATTGTCCAATGAGTTAGTGATCTTATAGTAAAGTATCTTCTGGGAAAGAATGATCATAATGTGATAGAATTTCATATTGCATTTGAGAGAGATATGGTTAACTCTGAGCAAGGGATTTAAGTTTAAAAAATGTCAATTGTGGAGTTTTGAGAGGTGAGTTGGCCAAGGTAGATTGGGAAATTAGGTTAAGATATGACACTGGATAAGCAATGGCATATATTTAAATAAGTAATTCATAATTTGCAAAAAATATACATTCTTATGAGGAATAAAATCTCCAATACAGAATTGGTACAACCATGGCTAACTAGACAAATTGAGGATAGCATTAGATTAAAAGAAAAGGCTTACAATGGGCAGAAACCTCCCGGTCCCAAGGAGGTGGGCTTGAAGGCAGAACCAGGAGGATATTTAGATATGAAGGCGTCGGTCAGCAGTCCAATGCGTTCCCACCTCTAGCTGGAGGTGGATCATCAAAGGCAATGGCTAACCACCGGGCAACAGTGGGTAGCCAATTTGAATAGTTAAGTCCTCAGTTGTGGGCAGATTGAGGACGCCACCAGGAGCCCACTGCTAAGGCCAAAGTCTGGCAGGTGCCTGGAGGTGGCTTGACAGCTGTTGCCTGGGGGGGTCTGCGAGGCCTCTTTCAGTCCCCTGCCCACCCTCCTCTGCCCCCATGCCACCGGAGGTGCAGGGTTCAGTGGACCACATTTTAACTTTAAAAATAAATACTTCTTCAGAGGGCCCCTCAAGATGGAGGTGTGCGCGGTCCCCATCCTGCAGAGTCAGCTCCCACCTCTGATTGGGCCTGCGACCTCAGGAACCCTCCCACCAGCCTTAATTGGATGGTGGATGTGGAGGCGCCAATTAGGAGGCCACCTCCCAGAAGATCACGTCAGCAGGCGAGTGTGGGGTCGGAACTCAGAAATGGTCCTGCCCCATGATTATCCTTAAAGGGCAAAAGATTCTATGCAATATTGCCAAAAAGAGTAGTAAGCCTAAAGATTGGGAGGGTTTTAAAAATCAACAAAGGAGGACCAAGAAAGTGATAAGTGGGGAGAAAATAGAATGAGCATAGACTATGAAGAAATAAGCTCTTCTACAAGTACGTAAAAAATAAAGAAAACAGTGAAAGTAAATGTGAGTTCCTTAGAGGCAGAGGCAGGAGAAATTGTAATGGGAAATAAGGAAATGGCAGAGATGTTATACAAATATTTTGTATCTGTCTTCACAGTCTTCACACCAACAATGTATTAGAAATATTAGGGAACCAAGGGTCGAATGAGCATGAGTAACTTAAAATATTTAATATTAGTAAAGAAAAAGTACTGGAGAAATTAATGGAACTAAAAGCCAGCAAAGCCTCTGGACCTGATGGCCTACACCCCAGAGTTTTAAAAGAGGTGGTTGGATTGGTTTTGATCTTCCAGAGTAGATTCTAAAATGGTGCCAGTGGATTGGAAGGTAGCAAATATAATCCCACAGTTCACGAAAGGAGGGAGAGAGAAAACAGGGAGCGAGAGGCCAGTTAGCCTGACATCAGAAGTAGGGAAACCTCAGAAGCTATTAGGAATGTGGTAGCATAGCACTTGGAAAATCACAACATGATTAGGCAGAGTCAACATGATTTTATCAAAGGGAAATCATATTTGACAAATCTAATAGAATTTTGAGGAAGATAACTAACAGGGTAGATAAGGGGAACTAGTGGAGGTAGCGTATTTGAATTCTCAGATGGCATCTGACAAGGTGTCACATAACAGGTTATTACACTAGATTAGGGTTCATGGGATTGGGGGTAGTATATTAGCATGGATTGAGGATTGATTAACGGACAGAAAACAGAGTCAATTAAGCAATAAGCAAAATAAGAAATTTTTGGGATGGCAGGGTATAATCAATGGAGTGCCAAAAAGGTCAATGCTTGGGCCTCAGCTATTTTCAATCTATATTAATGACTTAGAAGAGGGGACTGAGTGTAATATATTCAAATTTACTGATGATGCAAAGCTAGGTGACAAAGTAAACTGTGAGGAGGACACAAAGAGGCTGGAAAGGGATATAACCTGGTTAAGAGATTGGGGAAGAAGGTGGCAGATGACGTATAATGTGAGGACAAGTGAATTTATCCACTTTGGTAGGAAGAATGGAAAGCTGAATTTTCTTGAAAAGGTTAATTAAAGGTTAATAATTACATGTTGGTATTCATAGGGATTTCCGTGTTGTACACTAATCACAAAGTTAAAATGTAGGATCAACAAACAATTAGGAAGGCAAATAGTTTGTTACTCTTCATTGCAAATGGGTTGAGTTTTTTTTTATTCGTTCATGAGATGTGGCCGTCACTGACTAGGACAGCATTTAATGCCCATCCCTAATTGCCCTTGAGAAGATGGTGGTGAGCTGCCTTCTTGAACCGCTGCAGTCCTTGTGGGGTAGGTACACCCACAGTGCTGTTAGGAAGGGAGTTCTAAGATTTTGATCCAGCGACAGTGAAGGAATGGCAATACAGTTCCAAGTCAGGATGGTGTATGGCTTAGAGGGGAACTTGCAGGTGGTGGTGTTCCCATGCAACTGCTGGTCTTGTCCTTCTATGTGGAAGAGGTCGGGGGTTTGGAAGGTGCTGCCTAAGGAGCCTTGATGCATTGGTATAAGAGTAAGGAAGTTTTGCTGCAATTATATGGGCTTTGGTGCAACCACACCTGGAGTAGAGTGTACAATTTTGGTCTCCTTACCTAAGGAAAGGTATACTTGCCTTAGACAAGATACAATGAACGTTCACTAGATTCATTCCTGGGATGAGAGGGCAATCCTATGAGGAGAGATTTATAGAATGGGCCTATACTGTCTGGAATTTAGAAGGATGAGAGGCAATCTCATTGAGACATATAAAACTCTTAGAGGGCTTGACAGGCTGAGAGGCTGTTTCCCCTGGCTGAAGACTCTAGACCTAGGGGGCATAGTCTCAGAATAAGGCTTCAACCCTTTAGGACTGAAATGCAAAGACATTTCTTCTCTCAGAAGGTTGTGAATTTTTGGAAATCTCTACCCCAAAGAACCGTAGATTCCCAGTGGTTGCGTATATTCCAGATTGAAGTTGATAGATTCTTGGGCACTAAAGGAATCAAGGAATAGGGGATAATAGGACAAAAAGGTGAAGTTCATGTAGAAGTTTAGCTATGATCTTATTGAATGGCGGAGCAGGCTCGAGGGGCTGAATGGCCTACTCCTGCTTCTATTTCTTATGTTCTCATTTTTTTTTTATTCATTCATGGGATGTGGGCGACGCTGGCCAGGCCAGCATTTATTGCCAATCCTTTATTGCCCTTGAGAAAGTGGTGGTGAGCTGCCTTCTTGAACCGCTGCAGTCCATTAGGGGTAGGTATACCCACAGTGCTGTTAGGAAGGGAGTTCCAGGATTTTGACCCAGCGACAGTGAAGGAACGGCGATATAGTTCCAAGTCAGGATGGTGTGTGACTTGGAGGGGAACTTGCCGGTGGTGGTGTTCCCATGTATTTGCTGCCCTTGTCCTTCTAGTTGGTAGAGGTCGCGGGTTTGGAAGGTGCTGTCAAAGGAGCCTTGGTGCATTGCTGCAGTGCATCTTGTAGATGGTACACACTGCTACCACTGTGCGTCGGTGGTAGAGGGAGTGAATGTTTGTAGATTGGGTGCCAATCAAGCGGGCTGCTTTGTTCTGGATGGTGTCGAGCTTCTTGAGTGTTGTTTGAGCTACACCCATCCAGGAAAGTGGAGAGTATTCCATCACACTCCTGACTTGTTGCTTGTAGATGGTGGACAGGCTTTGGGGAGTCAGGAGGTGAGTTACTTGCCTCAGGATTCCTAGCCTCGGACCTGCTCTTGTAGCCGCGGTATTTATAGAGCTACTCCAGTTCAGTTTCTGGTCAATGGTAGCTCCTAGGGTGTTGATAGTGGGGGATTCAGCGATGGTAATGCTGTTGAATGTCAAGGGGAGATGGTTAGATTCTCTCTTGTTGGAGATGGTCATTGCCTGGCACTTGTGTGGCGCGAATGTTACTTGCCGCTTATCAGCCTATGCCTGGATATTGTCCAGGTCTTGCTGCATTTCTACACGGACTGCTTCAGTATCTGAGGAGTCACGAATGGTGCTGAATATTGTGCAATCATCTGCGAACATCCCCACTTCGGACCTTATGATTGAAGGAAGGTCATTGATGAAGCAGCTGAAGATGGTTGGGCCTAGGACACAACCCTGTGGAACTCCTGCAGTGATGTCCTGGAGTTCAGATGATTGACCTCCAACAACCACAACCATCTTCCTTTGCGCTAGGTATGACTCCAGCCAGCGGAGGGTTTTCCCCCTGATTCCCATTGACCTCAGTTTTGCTCGGGCTCCTTTTTGCCATACTCGGTCAAATGCCGCCTTGATGTCAAGGGCAGTCACTCTTACCTCACCTCTTGAGTTCAGCCCTTTTGTCCATGTTTGAACCAAGGCTGTAATGAGGTCAAGAGATGAGTGGCCCTGGTGGAACCCAAACTGAGCGTCACTGAGCAGGTTATTGCTGAGCAAGTGTCGCTTGGTGGCACTGTTGATGACACCTTCCATCACTTTCCTGATGATAGAGAGTAGGCTGATGGGGCGGTAATTGGCCGGTTGGATTTGTCCAGCTTTTTGTGTACAGGACATACCTGGGCAATTTTCCACATTGCAGGGTAGATGCCTGTGTTGTAGCTGTACTGGAACAGCTTGGCTCGGGGCGTGGCAAGTTCTGGAGCACAGGTCTTCAGTACTATTGCCGGAATATTGTCAGGGCCCATAGCTTTTGCAGTATCCACTGCCTTCAGTCGTTTCTTGATATCACGCGGAGTGAATCAAATTGGCTGAAGAATGGCATGTGTAATGCTGGGGACTTCAGGAGAAGGCGGAGATGGATCATCAACCCGGCACTTCTGGCTGAAGATTGTTGCAAATTCTTCAGCCTTATCTTTCGCACTGATGTGCTGGGCTCCCCCATCATTGAGGATGGGGATATTTGTGGAGCCACCTCCTCCAGTTAGTTGTTTAATTGTCCACCACCATTCACGGCTGGATGTGGCAGGACTGCAGAGCTTAGATCTGATCCGTTGGTTATGGGATCGCTTAGCTCTGTCTATCGCATGCTGTTTACGCAGTTTGGCATGCAATAGTCCTGTGTTGTCGCTTCACCAGGTTGACACCTCATTTTGAGGTATGCCTAGTGCTGTTCCTGGCATGCCCTCCTGCACTCTTCATTGAAGCGGGGTTGGTCTCCTGGCTTGATGGTAATGGTAGAGTGGGGGATATGCCGGGCCATAAGGTTCCAGATTGTGGTTGAGTACAATTCTGCTGCTGCTGATGGCCCACAGCGCCTCATGGATGCTGCAGTTTTGCAATGCTAGATCTGTTCGAAATCTATCCCATTTAGCATGGTGATAGTGCCACACAACACGATGGACGGTAACCTCACTGTAAAGGCGGGACTTCGTCTCCGCAAGGACTGTGCGGTGCTCACTCCTACCAATACAGTCATGGACAGACGCATCTGCAGCAGGCAGATTGGTGAGGACGAGGTCAAGTATGTTTTTCCCTCGTGTTGGTTCCCCCACCACCTGCCGCAGACCCAGTCTAGCAGCTGTGTCCTTTCGGACTCGGCCAGCTCGGTCAGCAGTGGTGCTACCAAGCCACTCTTGGTGTTGGACATTGAAATCCACCACCCAGAGTGCATTTTGTGCCCTTGCCACCCTCAATGCTTCCTCTAAGTGGTGTTCAACATGGTGGAGTACTGAGTCATCAGCTGAGGGAGGGCGGTAGGTGGTAATCAGTAGGAGGTTACCTTGCCCATGTTTGACCTGATGCCATGAGACTTCATGGGGTCCGGAGTCGATGTTGAGGACTCCCAGGGCAACTCCCTCCCTACTGTATACCACTGTGCCACCACCTCTGCTGAGTCTGTCCTGCTGGTGGGACAGGACATACCCAGGGATAGTGATTGCAGTGTCTGGGACATTGTCTGTCAGGTATGATTCCGTGAGTATGACTATGTCAGGCACAAGCCCCCAGATGTTAGTAAGGAGGATTTTGCAGGGTCGTCAGGGCTGGGTTTGCCTTGTCGTTTCCGGTGCCTAGGTCGATGCCGGGTGGTCCATCCGGTTTCATTCCTTTTTATTAACTTCGTAGCAGTTGGATACAACAGGGTGGCTTGCTAGGCCATTTCAGAGGGTATGTAAGAGTTAACCACATTGCTGTGGGTCTGGAGTCACATGTCGGCCAGACCAGGTAAGGACAGCAGATTTCCTTCCCTAAAGGACATTAGTGAACCAAATGGGTTTTTACAACAATCGACAATGGTTTCCTGGCCATCATTAGACTAGCTTTTAATTCCAGATTTTTTTATTAATTAAATTAAAATTCCACCTTCTCCTGTGGTGGGATTCGAACCCATGTCCCCAGAGAAATACCCTGGGTCTCTGGGTTACTAGTCCAGAGATAATACCACTACCCCACCACCTACCCTGAATGTTCTTATATTATAAATCAGATATATTGAATTTAAAAAACTTTAATACATTGATTTATAAAATAGTGCTGCAAAATTGCTTCCAGTCTGGGCACTTGTGTTCTCGTTGTGTGACGGTCAATTGGTAGTTTTATGTTTAAAATTCAATTACAACTTTGAATGAAATAACATATTAGTTATCCATGAAACAGCAAGTTATAATGAGTAGTAGCACAATGACCGCCTAGGTCAGTCAGAAAGTTTCCACCAACATTTAACCAGCATGACAATTTGTATTTCAGCAGCCTGTTCCCCGTGGCTGTGATTAATCTTCCACCAATGGACTCTGATCAGAGTCCTTCCCCCAGCTCTGATCAAAGTCCTTCCCCCAGCTCTAGTTAAAATACTACCCACCAGGTCCTTATTAAAGTTCTGTCCCAGGTCCTAATTACAGTCGGACCTACAACATTAATTAAAGTCCTTCTCCCCAACTCTAATTAAAGTCCTACCCGGCCTGAAAGAAAAAGATGAAAATGAGAGAGGAAGAAGGCTGAGAGAGAGGTCAGTAAGGGATGGATGAAGTGAAGGAAAGGGAGAGAAAGGGAGAGGGAATGATAAAAATGAGAGCAGGATGGAGAAAGATGAATATGAGGGAGAGAGAAGAAAATGAAGGAGATGAGAGAGTGTCAAAAGTGAAGGGGTTGAAGAGAGGTGAAAGTGATGGAAGGAATGAGAATTAAAAATGGAGAAACACACAAGAAATAACAGGAGAGAAAGACTGAAAAGGAAATGTAGGAGAGAAATAGAAGAAGTAGACAGTAGAGAAGGAAGAGAGAGAGAGAAAAGCAATGGGAGATGACAAACAAATGTAAAGGAGAGGGAGCAACAGGAATGAGGAAAGGAAGAGAAAGAATAAAACAGGATTAAAGTAGGAGAGTGAGAAGAGGAAAAAGAGAGCACAAAATAGTGAACAAAAAGAAAGTAAACAAAGCAGAACTGAAGGAGCAGAGTGTAAGGAGGAACATTCTTTCTTTCTTTTTTTTTCTTTTTTTCTTTTGGGCCTCCTTATCTCGAGAGACAATGGATACGCGCCTGGAGGTGGTCAGTGGTTTGTGAAGCAGCGCCTGGAGTGGCTATAAAGGCCAATTCTGGAGTGACAGGCTCTTCCACAGGTGCTGCAGAGAAATTTGTTTGTTGGGGCTGTTGCACAGTTGGCTCTCCCCTTGCGCCTCTGTCTTTTTTCCTGCCAACTACTAAGTCTCTTCGACTCGCCACAATTTAGCCCTGTCTTTATGGCTGCCCGCCAGCTCTGGCGAATGCTGGCAACTGACTCCCACGACTTGTGATCAATGTCACACGATTTCATGTCGCGTTTGCAGACGTCTTTATAACGGAGACATGGACGGCCGGTGGGTCTGATACCAGTGGCGAGCTCGCTGTACAATGTGTCTTTGGGGATCCTGCCATCTTCCATGCGGCTCACATGGCCAAGCCATCTCAAGCGCCGCTGACTCAGTAGTGTGTATAAGCTGGGGGTGTTGGCCGCTTCAAGGACTTCTGTGTTGGAGATATAGTCCTGCCACCTGATGCCAAGTATTCTCCGAAGGCAGCGAAGATGGAATGAATTGAGACGTCGCTCTTGGCTGGCATACGTTGTCCAGGCCTCGCTGCCGTAGAGCAAGGTACTGAGGACACAGGCCTGATACACTCGGACTTTTGTGTTCCGTGTCAGTGCGCCATTTTCCCACACTCTCTTGGCCAGTCTGGACATAGCAGTGGAAGCCTTAACCATGCGCTTGTTGATTTCTGCATCTAGAGACAGGTTACTGGTGATAGTTGAGCCTAGGTAGGTGAACTCTTGAACCACTTCCAGAGCGTGGTCGCCAATATTGATGGATGGAGCATTTCTGACATCCTGCCCCATGATGTTCGTTTTCTTGAGGCTGATGGTTAGGCCAAATTCATTGCAGGCAGACGCAAACCTGTCGATGAGACTCTGCAGGCATTCTTCAGTGTGAGATGTTAAAGCAGCATCGTCAGCAAAGAGGAGTTCTCTGATGATGACTTTCCGTACTTTGGACTTCGCTCTTAGACGGGCAAGGTTGAACAACCTGCCCCCTGATCTTGTGTGGAGGAAAAATACCTTCTTCAGAGGATTTGAACGCATGTGAAAGCAGCAGGGAGAAGAAAATCCCAAAAAGTGTGGGTGCGAGAACACAGCCCTGTTTCACACCACTCAGGATAGGAAAGGGCTCTGATGAGGAGCCGCCATGTTGAATTGTGCCTTTCATATTGTCATGGAATGAGGTGATGATACTTAGTAGCTTTGGTGGACATCCGATCTTTTCTAGTAGTCTGAAGAGACCACGTCTGCTGACGAGGTCAAAGGCTTTGGTGAGATCAATGAAAGCAATGTAGAGGGGCATCTGTTGTTCACGGCATTTCTCCTGTATCTGACGAAGGGAGAACAGCATGTCAATAGTCGATCTCTCTGCACGAAAGCCACACTGTGCCTCAGGGTAGACGCGCTCGGCCAGCTTCTGGAGCCTGTTCAGAGCGACTCGAGCAAAGACTTTCCCCACTATGCTGAGCAGGGAGATTCCACGGTAGTTGTTGCAGTCACCGCGGTCACCTTTGTTTTTATAGAGGGTGATGATGTTGGCATCGCGCATGTCCTGGGGTACTGCTCCCTCGTCCCAGCACAGGCATAGCAGTTCATGTAGTGCTGAGAGTATAGCAGGCTTGGCACTCTTGATTATTTCAGGGGTAATGCTGTCCTTCCCAGGGGCTTTTCCGCTGGCTAGGGAATCAATGGCATCACTGAGTTCCGACTTGGTTGGCTGTATGTCCAGCTCATCCATGACTGGTAGAGGCTGGGCTGCATTGAGGGCAGTCTCAGTGACAGCATTCTCCCTGGAGTACAGTTCTAGGTAGTGCTCAACCCAGCGGTCCATCTGTTTGCGTTGGTCAGTGATTATGTCCCCCGATTTAGATTTGAGGGGGGTGATCTTCTTGATGGTTGGCCCAAGAGCTCTCTTCATGCCATCATACATTCCTCTGATGTTTCCGGTGTCTGAGGCCAGCTGAATATGACTGCATAGGTGTTGCCAGTAGTCGTTTGCGCAACGCCTAGCTGTTCTTTGTGCAGTACTTCTGGCTGCTTTAAGTGCTGCGGATGTTAAATCGCTGGGGGCTTTCTTGTAGTTCAAAAGTGCAATGCGCTTAGCGGCTATGACAGGTTCCAGCTCTTCATTATGAGATTGAAACCAGTCTGCATTTCTCTTCGCACTTTTGCCGTAGGTGGTCAAAGCTGACTCATAGATGGCGTCTCTGATGTGGGCCCACTTGGTCTCAGCATCCCCTGTGGGAGTGTTTTGAAGGGCTGTTACAAGTGAATTTAGAAATTTTTGTAACAGCTGTGGGTGAGAAATTCTGCTCGTGTTGATGCGCGGGTGGCCCTTCTGCTTGGAATGATGCAACTTCTTTGGTCTGAGTCTAACCTTGCTGCACACCAGGGAGTGGTCGGTGTCGCAGTCCGCACTGTGGAAGCTGCGTGTGATTTGAACACTGTTTAAGGCGGCTCGCCTTGTGACAATGAGGTCTAGCTGGTGCCAACGACGTGATCTTGGGTGCCTCCATGAAACCTGGTGACAGGGTTTAGTGTGAAAGAACGAGTTGGTGATGCAGAGGTTATGATAGGTACACAACTCAAGCAGTCTCTGCCCGTTCTCATTCATCCTTCCAACGCCATAGCGCCCAAGGCAGGAGGGCCATGAGTCATGGTCGGCCCCAACCCTGGCATTAAAGTCCCCCAGCAGGAATAGGTGTTCGGTGTTGGGGATGCTGCTAATGATGTTATGGAGTTGTTCATAGAACTGGTCTTTAGCTTCAGGTGCGGAGCAGAGTGTTGGAGCATAGATGCTGAGTAGGTGTACTGGACCAGAGGTGGTGAGCAGTCGGATGGACAGTATGCGTTCCGAGCCATTTGAGGGAGGCTCTATCATGCTGAGCAAGGAGTTTCTGATGGCGAAGCCCACTCCATGCTGTCTTGGTTCTTCAGGATCCCTGCCCTGCCAGAAGAAGGTGTAGTCTTGCTCTGCTAGAGAGCCACTCGCGGGGAGGCGAGTCTCCTGAAGTGCTGCAATGTCCACATTGAATCTACTGAGCTCGTTGTTAATGATGGCGGTCTTCCGAGAATCGTTGATTTGTGTAAGGTCTTCCGACAGGCCAGGACACATAGTTCTGACGTTCCAGCTTGCAAAGCGAAGGGCTGGTACCTTCTTTCCTTTTTTCATGTTGTTTGGTGCGGTGTATCAGTCCACCTTTCGGGCAATGACCCTGAGCTCCAAGCACCCATTGAAGCAGGCAGACTGTGGCGGGACAGAACCTTATTGACCGGGGGCTGCCCGGTTTGAGGCGGGCGGTAGCTGTCCAGTGAGGTGCAATGACCTCTCCCACCGACAAAGGCAACCCGTGGCGCCCAGTTTCTACGCCAATTTATCTGGACTTATAACCCGTAACTGCTGCCTTCCGTGTTGTTTTAGTCGCTGTGAGGCAACTATGGAGTGACCTCTCCATGGCGCATGCCTGGGCAAATTTATGGAGGTTGAGAGTTGCCCAGTCGTCAAAACCCCCCTCTCGGCCTTTCTGGTGGGGTCCAAAGGAGTGCAGGACACGACGTTTGGCACCAGTATGGCTGCAGGAACTGCCGGAAACATGCCAAAGGTGACACATGAGGAACAAAGGAGGAGAGAAAGGCACTTGTTGCAGACTTACCACTACCAATTTTCTCAACTGGAGAGAAATGAGAGGGAGGGAGCTTTCTGGGATCTAGCAAATAAACACTTGAAAACCACTGAGTCAAATAATTTGGTTCAAATCTATTGTCAAGAATGAAAGTTAACTTAAGTAAGCCTTGAGCAAAGGCATGTGAGGGGGACATTGTATGAATGGGCCTCTGGAACCCAAATTAACCTAGAGGCATGAGAGTGAGGATAAAATAAGGCTGTTCTGGTCCAAACTATAGGAACATTGATCTTTGTATCAGGGTAGTTAAAGTTACTTTGTAATATAAGATTAACCCTCTCATTTGGCTGGGCTACAGGCAAAGAGAGTTTGGTCTGCAACACACTAGGCACAAATTGCAAAATCTGGCAATGGGAGCAGCTCTAATTGGGCTGTCGGTAATCAGAACAAGAAAAGTTATGGCGGTGACAAAAATGATGCTTAATTGTTCCTAATGGTATAGTGGGGATTGGTGCCAGTTACACAGAGATTGAGTCAATGCATCTAAACAGGTTGCTTGAACCTGGTTGTAAATAGAAGTTTCTGGATCATAGGGCTTGGCTTTCCATCCATTTAAATTAATGGACAGAAAAATCAAGCTGTCTGGGTTCATACTTTCCCAACCAGTGCTTCTTGAGAGCACTACGATTTACTGGGATCACCAATTGAAGAATCTGGCAGAGTAGTCTGGTACATCACATGAATTTAAGAACATCTATGATGTTAACTGAAAGTGGCAAATTTATGAGATACCAAAGATACGATAGTGCATATGTAAATAGATTTTAAATGAATAGTTTTTATCTTGAAAATAACACTCTATTCCACAACCCTTGGATTTGCAAACTGTAGTGTCTTCCCAGGAGACAAGAAGGCCAATGTGTTGAATGCTCTTTCCTGGTCTGGAGCCTCGAGATGCGAGTCTCACAATTTTCTAGGCATTCATTTTAATGGATGGAGAATTGTGGGGATCAAGTCCACAATTGCTTGATGTGCAATCCCAAAGGGTAAGGCTCCATACAAGGAGCACAAATGTGGAAATTTGTCCCTAAGATCTCAATTCCCATTACCCGGGCTTTATTCATAGGAGAAATGGAATTACTGCAGTTATTAGAGTATCTTTAAATTTGCTGTTCTCATGCTTCTACTATATATTTCTGCAGAAAAGGACAATGGAAGCATTTGCAAGAAAATCCTGGAAGAAAACCGCTGTGAGTGTAAAGATGGCTACGTTCTCAGTGCTGATCAGAAATCCTGTGAAGGTAAACTTCACACTATAAACTGGCAACTTTCTGAAGTTGAGCCTGACCGTTTGCAACCTTGTTGTTATGTTTGAACTGAAGATGAGCTTCTGACCACATATCTGCTGCCACCTTCATAAAAATCAGCCAACTCTGACACTGTCTCAGCTTATCTACTGCTGAAACCATCATCCATAGCTTTTTTACATCAAGACTCGACTATTCCAATGTGCTCCTGGCCAGCCTCCTATCTTCCACCCTACATAAACTTGTGCTAATCCAAATATTAACTTGCACCAAATCCTGTTTATCCATCATCACTGTGCTCGTTGACCTACACTGGCTCCCTGTCCGGAAATGTCTCAATGTTAATATCTTCATCCTAGTTCGCCATTTCCTATCTCAGTCACTTCCTCCAGTTCTACAAGTCTTGAGAACTCTGCACTCCTCCAATTCTGGGAGATGGCAAATTACCAGTTTTAACTGCTCCATCGTTGGCAGTCATCCTTTCTACTGACTTGGCCCTCAGCTCTGGAATTATCTTCCCAAACCTCTCTGCCTCTCTACCTCTTTCTCCTCCTTTAAGATGCTCCTTAAATCTACCTGTTTGATTAAGCTTTTTATCATCTGGCCTGCGTGTTCCTACTGTGGCTTGCTGTTAATTTTTTATTGATAATGCTCTTGTTAAGCACATTGAAACATTTTTCAACATTAAAGGATCTATATAACTGCAAGTTGTTATTGTTATAAACTCATTGCAGCATCTCCCACTCCAGTTTGCTTTTTCTGTTAAGCTCAAAACCCTGAACTTTTTCCCTTTTTCAATCTTATTTTCTGCTTACAACCTACAATCGTGTAAAATGGAATACTCAGTGCTTCTGGATTTTTTTCCTTTTTTCAATATTTGGTGTTGTTCTGCACAGTGGTCCTTCACTTGCATTTTGTCAAAGCACTGTTTCTCCTGGGTTTCTGCAGATCTTCCTCAGAAGTTATGGTAGAAATTCACCTACAATATGTTCCTACATTAACATAAATTAAAATATCTTTTAAAAAGGAACACTATTTTAAAAACATTGTTGGCAGTCATTATTTCTCATAATTTTAAAATGGGTTTCCTTCTCTTTCCCAGGTTGCGTTACTTTTTCTTCCATCCACAGGACCTTCCATCCCATGTGCCATCCTTCATGATGGAGCAGGCAAGGAACCTGGGGGTAAAAATTCCACTACAGTGCTCTCAGCATGTGCCAGGATTGCATAATATGAAACGATGCATGCCAAGCCTGTGATTTTCCATCTGGAGTACCCCCCCAAAGTAGAATTTTTACCTCCTGTTGCCATGCCTCTGTCAGTGGAGCTCCTGGTCCCTTGAGTCATTGTGAGGTGGTTCATATGAGTAACAGAGATCGGTTCATTCATTCACTTTAAGCCATATATTTTTCGTTCCTTTCCATAGGTGGCCTTTATTTAAGAGATGATTCTATTGGGAATCTTGGAAGAAAAATCATATCACTTCATGCTGTGATACAAACTGCTAATCATTTTAAAAATCAATCACTAGGAACCTCCTTGAAGCTTCTCCTGTTCCATCACCGTAACTTTAATGAAAACACTATTTATACACAAATATGGAGTTTCTGCCAAACTTCTGCTGATGTTACGGCAACTGAGTGGGAGAATCCATGAGGAGATTCCCAGTGATTAGTAACATTGGTCAAATCTGTATCATTAGAAGTTTCACATCTGACAAATGTCTGTAGGGTAATAAGATAATAGGGTGACATGTCCATGGGATGGGAATCTGATAGGACACAAAGCAGGTTCATTTACTCAAATTTTACATTCACTAAAACACAACAAAACATTTAAACACTTATTCCTCAATCACTGAAAATATTCCTATTCACAAAAAAATGAAACAATCACATCCCAGAATTTTCTTTCCATATCCTTTGAACGACTGCTGCTTCCCACCCACTCCACCGTAAGATATAAAGATTCACATTTCTAACATAAATACATAAAAATTCAACAACTGTAAAGAAATCAAAAAACCTATCAGTAACTCACTTAGCCTTTTTCAAATTTAATCAGAAACAGAATGACATTGGGCCTGCGACTTTGTGTATGTGTATTGTATGTTAGTCACATGCATGTACATTGTATGTTGTCTTGTGCGTGCATTTTGCATGTTATATGCTGTGCCTATGCTTTGCATGGAATTTGAGAAATTGTTCCAGCTTAAGAACTATTACTGCCACAAATGCAATGGGCCAAATGGCCTCTTTCTGTACTGTAATTTCTGTGATTCTATGTTGGCATGTACACATGAATCGCATGTTCATGTTTATGTATTCTGCAAATATAATAGAAGGGAGAATTTTTGCTTCAGTGCTCCAGATTTTGGGCAATTTGCTGATATAGGCTAATAGCATGTGCCAGGAATACCAATGCAGAAAATCTCCTATTATCTATCCTCATTTATCTACCGACAATGCTTCTAATGTTTGTAAGGAGATCAACCATTTGTATAACAACTATAAAATCTACAATTTTAGAAAAATGTTTTAGAATTTTTTTCTCAGCAATGGAATTGGAATACATCTGCGGGTAAGTCTTTTGTACAATAAGAATCAACGGAACTGCCTGACCAAGAGCGGCAAAAACCAGCAGAGGCAACTCCCACTTGGATCATTTGAAATATGAATACAATTATTTTTTTCTTGGGTCTTTTAAATGGTACATGAACACCTCCATCAAGCAAGCTCCAAAGATGGTCATTCAGTGCTTCTTTCAGTGGCACATTGAGATGGTTTCTCTTCCGTGATCCTACTTAAAATCGAATGAGATAGCAGTGGAGAATGAGGGAGAATTCAGACAGTGAGACCTACAGCTATCTCACTGCCAAACATAGAATTGTACAGCACAAAATAATGCCATTTGACCTATCGACTCTCTGCTGGCTCTTTAAAGAGCTATCCAATTACACCAATTCCTTCCCCATAGCTTAGCACAGTAATATTTATGTGTTTTACCTTGTTCCAAATATAAAAACATCATGTTACTTTTCCTTTCTCTGATATACATATCTCTGTATTACTCAGATGTCAACGAATGTGCCTTTTGGAATCATGGGTGTACGCTAGGCTGTGAGAACTTCCCAGGCTCTTATCACTGCTACTGTCCAGAAGGATTTGTACTGTTGCCTGACATGAAAACCTGTCATGGTAAGGTATTGTGAGTGTACTTTTCGATGAAAATATAAGAAAAATCAGGGACAAGACCATTCAACCTCTCAACACTTACCCTTTGTAGCATTTCACCTAATTTTGTTTTCTATAAAGTATTCTTTGCAACATCCATACAGCCCAGAATTTACAATGTAAAAGAATGATATTAAGTACAGAGATTACGCTTAATCTGTATTGGACAGCTCTGTAATATTTGGTAAAATTGTCTTTTTTAAATGGTGTTAAATATCATCAGAGCAGTTTTTGTTTAATATAAGAAGCCGTTTATGCAGGATTTTGGCCTGAAATTTCTCCAGATTTTCAGGTGTTGCCCTGCTGTAAGTCAGGCAGGAGTGCAGCAGAATATATTGGAATTTGGCTGGGGCATCAAATGCTTCCATAGACCCTTATCTGGAGCAGATCAAGGTCCAACAATGTGAACTAGGGAGGGGAGTTCCAGACCAGGGGTTTCCTCATCTATGTCCTGGGATCTGCTGGGGTTGAGGGGGCGGACAGTATGCTGGATGAAAAGAGACATGCTGGCCTCCCAGCTGGTAGAAGTAAGGCTCACCTGGGAGTCTAGGTCTGGAAGTTAATCTGCACATCCAAAGAGAAAATGAAAATGAGGACAGAAATCAACCCCCTTTAAATAAGGGCTTATGGGCCCTGATCAGAAAGCTGCTAGGCCTGGAACTTTTAAATATTTCCTAGTGGCAGGCTTCAGTCACTACTTTACTCTTCCAGTTATGGCAGGTGCCTGAGATGCACGGTACAGAATTATTTAAATTTGGGAACATTCCCCTAACATTACATACATTGATAGGGTCAATGGCGAAGATTATCTGAGAATGCAGCCCAACATTTTTAACTGGATGTCACCACACAAATTTGCAGGACCTTAAATTTTGGCATTAGCAATAAATGGGAAGAAAAACAAACCAGTCCATTATGACATTTAACCCACCATATATCCAACATCCTATTCAGCAATTGTGTATCATAGAATTGTTTCTGCATATTTTTCATTGTATAGGGATCGCGTTTGAAACATAGAAACATAGAAAATAGGAGCAGGAGTAGGCCATTCAGCCCTTCAAGCCTGCTCCACCATTCATTATGATCATGGCTGATCATCCAACTCAGTAACCTGTTCCCGCTTTCGGCCCATACCCTTTGATCCCTTTGGACCCAAGAGCTATATGTAACTCCTTCTTGAAAACATACAATGTTTTGGCCTCAACTGCTTTCTGTGGGAGTGAACTCCACAGGTTCATCACTCTCTGAGTGAAGAAATTTCTCCTCATCTCAGTCCTGAAAGGTTACCCCGTATCCTTAGACTATGACCCCTGGTTCTGGACTCCCCCACCATTGGGAGCATCCTTCCTGCATCTACCCTGTCAAGTCCTGTTAGAATTTCATAGGTTTCTATGAGATTCCCCCCTCACTATTCGGAGCTCCAGCAAATATAATCCTAACCAACTCAATCTCTCCTCATACGTCAGTCCCACCATCCCAGGAATCAGTCTGGTAATATTTCTCTGCACTCCCTCTATAGCAAGAACATCCTTCCTCAGATAAAGAGACCAAAACTGCACACAATATTCCAGATGTGGCCTCACCAAGGCCCTCTATAATTGCAGCAAGACATCCCTGCTCCTGTACTCGAATCCTCTCGTTATGAAGGCCAACATACCATTTGCTTTTTTTACCGCCTGTTAGACCTGCATGCTTACCTTCAGCGACTGGTGTACGAGAACACCCAGGTCTCGCTGCATATTCCCCTCTCTCGGTTTATAGCCATTCAGATAATAACCTGCCTTCCTGTTTTTGCTACCAAAGTGGATAACCTCACATTTATCCACATTATACTGCATCTGCCATGCATTAGCCCACTCACTCAACTTGTCCAAATCACCCTGAAGCCTCTCTGCATCCTCCTCACAACTCACCCTCCCACCCAGTTTTGTGTCATCTGCAAATTTGGAGATATTATATTTAGTTCCCTCATCTAATCATTAATATATATGGTGAATAGCTGGGGTCCTAGCACCAGTCCCTGCGGTACCCCACTAGTCACTGCCTGCCATTCGGAAAAAGACCCATTTATCCCTACTCTTTGTTTCCTGTCTGCCAACCAATTTTCTATCCATCGCAATACACTACCCCCAATCCCATGTGCTTTAATTTTATACGCTAATCTCTTATGTGGGACTTTGTCGAAAGCCTTCTGAAAGTCCAAATAAACCACATCCACTGGCTCCCCCTCATCAACTCTACTTGTTACATCCTCAAAGAATTCTAGTAGATTTGTCAAGCATAATTTCCCTTTCGTAAATCTGTGCTGACTCTGCCCGATTCTACCACTGTTCTCTAAGTGCTCTGCTATAAAATCTTTGATAATGGACTCAAGAATTTTCCCCACTACCGACGTCAGGCTGACTGGTCTATAATTCCCTGCTTTCTCTCTACCACCCTTTTTAAATAGTGGGGTTACATTTGCTACCCTCCAATCTGTAGGAACTGTTCCAGAGTCTATAGAATCTTGGAATATGACCACCAGTGCATCCACTATTTCTAGGGCCACTTCCTTAAGTACTCTGTGATGCATACCATCAGGCCGTGGGGATTTATTGGCCTTCAATCCCACCAATTTCCCCAACACCATTTCTCTACAATACTGATTTCCTTCAGTTGCTCTCTTTCACTAAGCCCTGTGTTCCCCAACATTTCTGGTATGATATTTGTGTCCTCCTTTGGTTTCTGTCTTACATTTTTGTTGAAGGTGTGGCAGGTGTTGATATTTTGCACCTGTGACTTGGCTGCAGCTACATTTTAAGTTGCCTCTTCATAATTAAGAAGTAAGGCATCCAACTGTGTATGCCTTTCTATTTGCTCATTTTGGAGGTAGAAGTTGAGGATTGGGAGGGAGCTGCTTTTACACTGGAGGTGCACTATCTTATCCCTCCTTACCCAGCTACCCATGTATATAGATCAAGGCAGAGCGACCTAATCATCATGTTCCTTCAAATACCTACATTCGATCACCCTGTTTCCTCCATATCACAACAGTGACTACATTTCCAAAGATCATCATTGGCTGTAAAGCACTTTGGGATATCCTGAAAGGCTCTATATAATGCAAGTCTTTCCTTCTTTCTAATTACCACCCTTTCTCCAACCTTGCCTTTTTCTTTACAGTTCTGAAATGCATTAACCTCACCCTACTTGCTGCCCACTTCTCTTACCACACCCTGTTTGAATCCCTTCCATCCAGCTTCTGTCCTGCCCAGAGTACTGAAAAAGCCCTGATCGAAGTCATCAACAACTGTGTGACTGTCATCGTGGTGCATTATGTTCCTTCATCCTCCTCAATCTCTCTGTGACCTCCAGTATAGTTAGCTCACCATTCCTTTTGTTCCATTGCCTCTCCTCTGTGATCCTCTATGGCTTACCCTCATTTGGTTCCATTCCTACCTTTGCAGATGTTGCCAGTGCACCTCCTATGAAGAATACTCCTGCTGTACCGAAATGCTGCCCCAAGATTCCATCCTTGAGCCCCTCATATTCCTCAACTATATCCTGGATGACATTATCTGTAATTACTCGGTCAACTTTCGTATGTATGCTGATGATATTCATCTTTACTTCTCCACTACCAGCTATGATTTCATGACTAGAAACATACATTTAGACTGTCCAACATCAAATTGTGGAGGAATCAGAAATTTTTTGCAGCTGAACATTGATAAGTCCAAAGTCTTCAGTTTGATCCACATTAGAAGCTCTGAAATCTAGACTCCAAATCCCTTCCCTGACAGCCTGCTGAAATTTAGTCTGATTGTGCACAATCTCAGTATCCCGCTCAAGCCAGAACTGAGCTTTAAAACATAGTTCCAGTTTATCACCAAGACCACCTACTTCTGCATTCAAAACATCATCCTTTCTCAATGCCTACCTTATTCCCAATGCTGCTGAAATTCTCATCCTTGTCTTTGCCACCTCCACAATTGTCATTTCTAATACCCTTCTGTCTGGCCTCCTAGGTTCCATCATTCATAAAGTCCAACTCCCCAGAACTCTTCTAGCTGCATCCTATTCCTGACTGGATTCCATTGACCTATTGCCCCAATCTTTGTTGACCTGCATTGGCTGACCAACACCCCATGCAGATTCAAAGTCTTACTTCTCCTCTTTGAATCCCTCTGCAATCTCACCTATCCCTACATTTATAAATTTTCCCAGCCCTTCATCTTTACCTGTACCTGCCACAGACCTAAACCTGGTCAGCTGTGCGATCTTCCTGCTCTACCATCAGTGGCTGAGTTTTCAGCCAGCTTACTTCCACAGACTGAAACTCCCCACTCTAAAGTCCTTCATCTTTCTGCATCTCTCCCAATCTTCAAAATCTGTCTGAAAACCTGCCTCTTCTATGGTGCTTTCATTCATATCTTGTCTGCCCTCTATTTTTGCTTGGGTCTGGTCATCAACTATGAAACATCTTGGGATATTTTGTTACATTAAAGGCGCTATGGAAATAAAGGTTATTGTCTGTGAATGTAGCATTGATGTGGCTTTTAAATCAGTACACGTGAATAAGTAATAACACATCTGGCATAATAAAACCTAGAATAAAATTGAGATGCATGCAATAGTGGTGTGCATTATCTAAAACAAAAGCTGTAATATTATTTTACTGCTGATGCCTTTCCTTTGCAGGTGGAGTTACCTTAAGTTTTACATATACCTTCATGTAGATTATCAAGGAATGATTCACCTTGGTTGAAGTGAAGGGGCAATTTTAATCTTACCTATCATATTTCAGTATAATACTGAGTAAATAATAGCAAGTTGCCTTTATATAGTACTTTTAACACAGGCAAACACCCGATAACAGTGATTAACCCAATTTTTAAATTACTTTCTATACCTATTGACAATCTATACATTGTACCAGGTGCGGTATTTTCAATGTGGTGATGGTCCAATGACAAGTCATGATTATTCTAACTGCTGAGTCCAGTGTATTGTTTTTTGATGGATAAAAATATTAAAGAACGACAGTAAGCTAGCAGCCATTTGACAGAGAATTTGTTGTGGATATTGAACTGTGATCTGATTTCATATTGCATAAAAATAAATTTATTTCATGACAAGAACTGATAAAACACAAACATCCTCTGCACACCGAAGCATCCAAGATTCTAAACTATTTTATTACAGATGGTAAATAAAAAATAGTTTAAAAACCCACAATTAAAGACCCAGCAGATGCTCATTATCCTGAAAAAGGGTACTAAGAGCAGTTTTTATACCATTATTAATAAGTGAAATCTCAAATGTAAATTAATAGACTGGAGTGATGTTAATGCATAAATTTGAGATTTCTTTTTTCAAAGTCTCACAGAAAGCTATTGTTGATGGAGGATTTTCCTCTAAAGCCACAATGTTGCTCATTATATAGTATAAGAACATAATTATTAGTCAAGGCAATTAGTACAAAGAATCTTACAGCATTTAACATGGTCTATGCCAGTGTTTATGCTGCACATGACCAAACTCCCATTTTCATTCATCTCACCCTTCTATTCCATTATCCCTCATATATTTATCTAGCTTCCCCTTAAATGCATCTGTGCTATTTGCCTCAATGGGTCAGCGAGTTCCACTTACTCATCACTCTTCTTACACCCAAATCTATTAATTGGTTTAAGTGGAATTCCACAAGAAATAAATAATGAGTGCAAATCTATAAAATAGCCACATAAAGAATACTGCATAGTGAGGAAGCTGCAGTATTAGGATACCGCATTCAGATGCAATAACTTAAAATTGCAGTATCAATGTACAATGGTGTTCTATGCCCCCACATGTATGAATTAGGCATGAGTACAAAATATACTCATAGCGAATCAGCAGCCCATTTTACGCCGCACCTAATTTCCTTTGCCATTATTAAAACAGGTTGAAAATTCACCATGAGCCCCCTTTTCACAGTTCGCATTGACCAATTTTTGCTTCCTTAGTTTGGCCTGGATAATGTACAATAATTGTATTTCATATAGTCGTATGTTCGTATATAAGTAAGGGAGTGAAAGGTTATTGGGGGTAGGCGGGAATGTGGAGTTGAGGTTACAATCAGATCATACATGATCTTATTGAATGGTGAAGCAGGCTCGAGGGGTCGAGTGGCCTGCTCCTGCCCCTAATTCGTATACAACAAAAGGACCATCCAAAAACTCCATTTTGGTTCAATAGAAATTTATCTACATGCAAAATTAAGTAACATTCTTTGGCTAAATTATCTTTATGAATTAATAACCAAATTATTATGAATTAATTTTAATGGTCTCAAAATCTACATTGGAGCATAGTAACAGGAGGGGGCCATTCATCCCCACGAGCCTGTTAGAATCATAGAATCATAGAAAGTTTACAGCACAGAAACAGGCCACTTGGCCCATCATGTCTGTGCCAGCCAAAAACTGAGCACCCAGTCTAATCCCTCCTTCCAGCATTTGGTCCATAGCCCTGCAGATTCCGGCACTTGAGGTGCATATCCAGACTCCTTTTAAATGAGTTGAGGGTTTCTGCCTCTACAACCCTTTCAGGCAGTGAGTTCCAGACCCCCACCACACTCTGGGTGAAAACATTTTTCCTCTTCTCCCCTCTAATCTTTCTACCAATCACTTTAAATCTATGCCCACTAGTCACTGACCTCTCCACTGTATCCAGGTCCCTCAAAATTTGGTGCATTTCAATTAGATCTCCCCTCAGCCTTCTCTGTCCAAGGAGAACAACCCCAGCCTATCCAATCTTTCTTCATAGCTGCATTTTTCCAGTCCCGGCAACATCTTGGTAAATTCCCTCTGTCCCCTCCAAAGTGTAATTGCATCCTTTCTGTAATGAGGTGACCAGAACTGCACACAGTACCAGAGTTGTGGTATTCACTTAGAACATGGCTGACACATACCTCAACTCCATTTGCCCTTACTCCATTGAAACCCTTTCCTCACAAAAAATATCAATCTCATCTTGAAATAAAAGTAGAAAATAAAAATGGAGAAAACATTTTCTTATTCTGTCTTTATGGCCTCCTTTGAACAGATCCAAGAATATTTAATGTCCACTGCTACTTTAATTGGAAAATCCTGGAAGTGGCAGTGACTGGTGAGATGGTTGCCCAGATGATTTACAACCCAGTGCCACTCAAAATCCAACAGTAATAATACGCAAAATCCAGCCATTGTATTGTATAGAAGCAATATTAATAATACTCCGATAATTTCATTGCTGCTCTATTTTGTTTATTCACCAGATCCGATTCCTTGTTTGGAAAATTATACTGAATGCAGTCATGATTGCATCCAGACATCTGAAGGGCCAACCTGTGTCTGTCCACCAGGATCTATTTTAGGATCAGATAGAAAAACCTGTTCAGGTACAATATGAGAATGCAAAATACATTAAAAATATTTACCCTATGAAGTTGAATGTGTTTGACTATCAATAAATGTTAACAACATTAAGGCCTAGACTTTATGAAAGTGAAGAGCACATTAGATTTATGCGGTATATTTTACAATGGTTTCTGCAGAATTTAACAGTGATTCATTATTTTGATCCTTGTGAGTTATAGAGTTTGGATTAATTAAAATGAATACACAACTGATTAGCTAATCAGAATACACATGATCTGGTTTTCTCATAGCATTGGCCCTTGATTCAAGGACGACATCTACTCAGGGTCACAAGTTTCTGCCATGAGTCTTCATGTGACTGAACAGCCCAATTTGCAACCCACAGATCTTTAGGCACGTGGGCAGGACGTCCCATGAGGTAGTGGGATTTGGAGTGCAGGATTTGCATCTGAAGCATTAAGTACTGATCTAATGAGGCAAATTATCTGTACAAGAAGTTCATTTTTGATAAATCCATCCATGGTAAAAGGAAAAATTCATAATTGGAGAAGAATTAAGTTGTGGGAGCAATAGACCCACTTTGCTTATATACCGACTACAAAGTACTTGCCAAAATAATTTTGGGGTGCTACAGTGCTTCCTCCAAAGCACTGTCTATGCAATCAAATCAAAGCTGGAAATGCTAATGATAATAGATTCTTCACTAATTTGTAGTCAATGGGAAAAAAAATCAGAATATTTAGGTTTTCTTAATTTGTTGTGCGGCAAGTTGCTGGGAGCCCCACCTTCTGCATAAAATCCAATCCAATGTTGCAACAAGGGAAACAGGGCTTCTGAAACCTGAGTGAACGGGGAAAGCAACTGTATATCTCCTTAACCAATCAGATTAAACGATTTGAAATGAACAGCACAAGGACTGAGATGGAAATGTAAATTAGAGTTGGGGGAAACCAATGTCAAATCAGCTACAGAGGGAAACAGAGAGAGAGGGCAAGAAAAATTGAAGAAAGTAGAAACAAAAAGAGACAGAACGGAAAAGTTTTGAAGATTATTTTTTAAACTTTTTATTTTTAATGTCTCAAATAGCAATTAAAAGCTGTAGGAATGAGGTTCCACACTTATAATAGTTAATTTTCAGTGCCAGAGAGTTTGTTTGGCAGTAATTAACACTGTTACATCATTAAAAGGCTACTTGGACTGAAATGGCAAGACTTAACATCTTGTGGCAAGATTAGTTTGTGTCTACCACGTTTCAATGGTGACAGCAAGATGCTTAGAGTTATGGAGAGATACAGCACTGAAACAGGCCCTTCGGCCCACCGAGTCTTGTGCCGACCATCGGCCACCCATTTATACTTTCTTTTGGGCCTCCTTATCTCGAGAGACAATGGATACGCGCCTGGAGGTGGTCAGTGGTTTGTGAAGCAGCGCCTGGAGTGGCTATAAAGGCCAATTCTGGAGTGACAGGCTCTTCCACAGGTGCTGCAGAGAAATTTGTTTGTTGGGGCTGTTGCACAGTTGGCTCTCACCTTGCGCCTCTGTCTTTTTTCCTGCCAACTACTAAGTCTCTTCGACTCGCCACAATTTAGCCCTGTCTTTATGGCTGCCCGCCAGCTCTGGCGAATGCTGGCAACTGACTCCCACGACTTGTGATCAATGTCACACGATTTCATGTCGCGTTTGCAGACGTCTTTATAACGGAGACATGGACGGCCGGTGGGTCTGATACCAGTGGCGAGCTCGCTGTACAATGTGTCTTTGGGGATCCTGCCATCTTCCATGCGGCTCACATGGCCAAGCCATCTCAAGCGCCGCTGACTCAGTAGTGTGTATAAGCTGGGGGTGTTGGCCGCTTCAAGGACTTCTGTGTTGGAGATATAGTCCTGCCACCTGATGCCAAGTATTCTCCGAAGGCAGCGAAGATGGAATGAATTGAGACGTCGCTCTTGGCTGGCATACGTTGTCCAGGCCTCGCTGCCGTAGAGCAAGGTACTGAGGACACAGGCCTGATACACTCGGACTTTTGTGTTCCGTGTCAGTGCGCCATTTTCCCACACTCTCTTGGCCAGTCTGGACATAGCAGTGGAAGCCTTACCCATGCGCTTGTTGATTTCTGCATCTAGAGACAGGTTACTGGTGATAGTTGAGCCTAGGTAGGTGAACTCTTGAACCACTTCCAGAGCGTGGTCGCCAATATTGATGGATGGAGCATTTCTGACATCCTGCCCCATGATGTTCGTTTTCTTGAGGCTGATGGTTAGGCCAAATTCATTGCAGGCAGACGCAAACCTGTCGATGAGACTCTGCAGGCATTCTTCAGTGTGAGATGTTAAAGCAGCATCGTCAGCAAAGAGGAGTTCTCTGATGAGGACTTTCCGTACTTTGGACTTCGCTCTTAGACGGGCAAGGTTGAACAACCTGCCCCCTGATCTTGTGTGGAGGAAAATTCCTTCTTCAGAGGATTTGAACGCATGTGAAAGCAGCAGGGAGAAGAAAATCCCAAAAAGTGTGGGTGCGAGAACACAGCCCTGTTTCACACCACTCAGGATAGGAAAGGGCTCTGATGAGGAGCCACCATGTTGAATTGTGCCTTTCATATTGTCATGGAATGAGGTGATGATACTTAGTAGCTTTGGTGGACATCCGATCTTTTCTAGTAGTCTGAAGAGACCACGTCTGCTGACGAGGTTAAAGGCTTTGGTGAGATCAATGAAAGCAATGTAGAGGGGCATCTGTTGTTCGCGGCATTTCTCCTGTATCTGACGAAGGGAGAACAGCATGTCAATAGTCGATCTCTCTGCACGAAAGCCACACTGTGCCTCAGGGTAGACGCGCTCGGCCAGCTTCTGGAGCCTGTTCAGAGCGACTCGAGCAAAGACTTTCCCCACTATGCTGAGCAGGGAGATTCCACGGTAGTTGTTGCAGTCACCGCGGTCACCTTTGTTTTTATAGAGGGTGATGATGTTGGCATCGCGCATGTCCTGGGGTACTGCTCCCTCGTCCCAGCACAGGCATAGCAGTTCATGTAGTGCTGAGAGTATAGCAGGCTTGGCACTCTTGATTATTTCAGGGGTAATGCTGTCCTTCCCAGGGGCTTTTCCGCTGGCTAGGGAATCAATGGCCGACTACAAAGTACTTGCCAAAATAATTTTGGGGTGCTACAGTGCTTCCTCCAAAGCACTGTCTATGCAATCAAATCAAAGCTGGAAATGCTAATGATAATAGATTCTTCACTAATTTGTAGTCAATGGGAAAAAAAATCAGAATATTTAGGTTTTCTTAATTTGTTGTGCGGCAAGTTGCTGGGAGCCCCACCTTCTGCATAAAATCCAATCCAATGTTGCAACAAGGGAAACAGGGCTTCTGAAACCTGAGTGAACGGGGAAAGCAACTGTATATCTCCTTAACCAATCAGATTAAACGATTTGAAATGAACAGCACAAGGACTGAGATGGAAATGTAAATTAGAGTTGGGGGAAACCAATGTCAAATCAGCTACAGAGGGAAACAGAGAGAGAGGGCAAGAAAAATTGAAGAAAGTAGAAACAAAAAGAGACAGAACGGAAAAGTTTTAAAGATTATTTTTTAAACTTTTTATTTTTAATGTCTCAAATAGCAAATAAAAGCTGTAGGAATGAGGTTCAACACTTATAATAGTTAATTTTCAGTGCCAGAGAGTTTGTTTGGCAGTAATTAACACTGTTACATCATTAAAAGGCTACTTGGACTGAAATGGCAAGACTTAACATCTTGTGGCAAGATTAGTTTGTGTCTACCACGTTTCAATGGTGACAGCAAGATGCTTAGAGTTATGGAGAGATACAGCACTGAAACAGGCCCTTCGGCCCACCGAGTCTTGTGCCGACCATCGGCCACCCATTTATACTAATCCTACATTAATCCCATATTGCCTACCACATCCCCACCTTCCCTCAATTCTCCTATCGCCTACCTATTCTTTCTTTTTCTTTTTTCTTTTGGGCCTCCTTATCTCGAGAGACGCCTGGAGGTGGTCAGTGGTTTGTGAAGCAGCGCCTGGAGTGGCTATAAAGGCCAATTCTAGAGTGACAGGCTCTTCCACAGGTGCTGCAGAGAAATTTGTTTGTCGGGGCTGTTGCACAGTTGGCGCTCCCCTTGCGCCTCTGTCTTTTTTCCTGCCAACTACTAAGTCTCTTCGACTCGCCACATTTTAGCCCTGTCTTTATGGCTGCCCGCCAGCTCTGGCGAACGCTGGAAACTGACTCCCACGACTTGTGATCAATGTCACAGGATTTCATGTCACGTTTGCAGACGTCTTTATAGCGGAGACATGGACGGCCGGTGGGTCTGATACCAGTGGCGAGCTCGCTGTACAATGTGTCTTTGGGGATCCTGCCATCTTCCATGCGGCTCACATGGCCAAGCCATCTCAAGCGCCGCTGACTCAGTAGTGTGTACAAGCTGGGGATGTTGGCCACTTCGAGGACTTCTGTGTTGGAGATACGGCCCTGCCACCTGATGCCAAGTATTCTCCGGAGGCAGCGAAGATGGAATGAATTGAGACGTTGCTCTTGGCTGGCATGCGTCGTCCAGGCCTCGCTGCCATAGAGCAAGATACTAGGTACTGAGGACACAGGCCTGATACACTCGGACTTTTGTGTTCCGTGTCAGTGCGCCATTTTCCCACACTCTCTTGGCCAGTCTGGACATAGCAGTGGAAGCCTTACCCATGCGTTTGTTGATTTCTGCATCTAGAGACAGGTTACTGGTGATAGTTGAGCCTAGGTAGGTGAACTCTTGAACCACTTCTAGAGCGTGGTCACCAATATTGATGGATGGAGCATTTCTGACGTCCTGCCCCATGATGTTCGTTTTATTAAGGCTGATGGTTAGGCCAAATTCATTGCAGGCAGCCGCAAACCTGTCGATGAGACTCTGCAGGCACTCTTCAGTGTGAGATGTTAAAGCAACATCGTCAGCAAAGAGGAGTTCCCTGATGAGGACCTTCCGTACTTTGGACTTCGCTCTTAGACGGGCAAGGTTGAACAACCTGCCCCCTGATCTTGTGTGGAGGAAAATTCCTTCTTCAGAGGACTTGAACGCATGTGAAAGCAGCAGGGAGAAGAAAATCCCAAAAAGTGTGCGTGCGAGAACACAGCCCTGTTTCACACCACTCAGGATAGGAAAAGGCTCTGATGAGGAGCCACCATGTTGAATTGTGCCTTTCATATTGTCATGGAATGAGGTAATGATACTTAGTAGCTTTGGTGGACATCCAATCTTTTCTAGTAGTCTGAAAAGACCATGTCTACTGACGAGGTCAAAGGCTTTGGTGAGATCAATGAAAGCAATGTAGAGGGGCATCTGTTGTTCACGGCATTTCTCCTGTATCTGACGAAGGCAGAACAGCATGTCAACGGTCGATCTCTCTGCACGAAAGCCACACTGTGCCTCAGGGTAGACGCGCTCGGCCAGCTTCTGGAGCCTGTTATACTCGGGGCAATTTACAATGGCCAATTTACCTATCAACCTGCAAGTCTTTGGCTGTGGGAGGAAACCAGAGCACCTGGCAGAAACCCATGCGTCACAGGGAGAACTTGCAAACTCTGCACAGACAGTACCCAGAACTGGACCCGGGTCGCTGGATCTGTGAGGCTGTGATGCTAACCACTGCACCACTGTGCCGCAGCTGTTTTCACAAAGCTGATGGTGGAGCAGTGCAACTTGGACAGCAACTCCTGAATTTCCATGTTTAACCGTACATCTGCCCTCGACTGAAGTTGCTGTAGTAATTGCACATTAATAATGGCGAACACCATTTAACCTCACCATTATTTTGCCAGCAAAATATGGGCCAATAAAATCTTTGGTCTGCCATTAAAGGTTTTTAATAGATTGGACAGTTTGAAAAGGCACTCCATACTCAACTCTCATTTACCTTTGGCACTAATTAGTACAATAAATATTGACATATTTGAAGAATTTTAAATGGAGTTAGATGAATCACTAACTCAGCAAAGTGCAGGAGATCTCTGGGTTTCAGACAGTGAAGTTAAAAATCAACCTGTGAAAGAAGAGTTTGGTGCAGGAATGGGCTGAACAAACTAAAATGATATTTTCTCTCTTCCTACGCTCTTACATTATCCAGATTATGTATTGTTCCCTTGATGATCATGTATTGCACCCGGATTATTTTTTATTGAACTTGGTGCTGATTGCCTTGGGAATATCAGCTATGCATTAGGAACATTTCTTCCTCAGTTTCCCCTGTAATTTGTCATACCATTGACAACAAGGAGGCAGTTATGATAGATAACATCAATAACTTTAAGAGGGAGCTTGTAAGGCATTTGGCAAAAAAAAAACAACTGGGGGAATTAAAGGTACTGAAATGTGCTTTTAAACGCTGACCTTTTCCAGTTCCCTTACATTCCTATATACCTAAAATTGTGACTTTTGCTGATTACCAAAGTGTTCCTTTTCAATCTAGGTGACTAATGATCTGTTGGAGATAGATGTGTAAAGCCAGTTGAGATGATACACTAACTTCGTTGATATTAGTGTAATTTTAAAAGAAAAAAATGTTAATTGTTACAATTGTATTAAATATAAATAATTGATTTTAGAGAATTTTGGGGTAGGGTTATTTTCTGCTACAGCAAAAATCTACTACTGTATGGTGTCTCTGTACCAGCTCACCAGGCACCCCTTCAATTTCCTTGCGAAATAAAATGCTACTTTGGGCTGCAGCTATTTTAGGTATGATAATCTGCATTAAACAACAATAGACCAGAACTATCTTTGCTGAAGAGCACCCTGTTGACAAAAAAGCCAGACAAAGAATAATTGGTGTGAATGATTATAAGTTATGAGTGATTCAGTGACCAATTTAGTATTTTTTTTTCAGGTTGCACTGCATCAGATAATGGTGGCTGTAGCCAGATCTGTGTAATGCATAATCCAGTATCTTGGGAATGTGAGTGTCTGCCTGGTTATCAACTACAACTTGATGGACAGCGCTGCAGTGCCTCAGGTCAATCTTAATGCCTGATATTGACAGTTTTAATAAATCATGTCGTCTTGATTTTGGACATAGCACTTGAATATTAATAGGAAGGAAAGACTTTGGGGAAGTTCTTTCGATTCAAAGCACTCTCCCAATAATTATGTAATTTAAAAAAAATCAAATTATAGAAATATGGAGTAATTTTACAAATTTGTAGTCATAGCATCGAGCTTTGCCCACTGGGAGCACATATCGAGAATTAATTTCAATGGCCAGAAAATTATGGTGGGTGCATGCCCAAATTCCAATATGTGTTACTGCCAGCAAAACTTCGAGTGAGGAGCAGATTTGTAAAATGACTTTTATGTTTATTACTTATTTTTGAAAAGTCCAATTTCCTCGCCCAAGTAGATACCTTTCTTTCTGAGGCTCATTCCTTCCACTGTTGGGAAAATGCCTCCCATATCAAAGGTTGGTTCCATTCAGATTTGCAGCATGGAAGCCAATTCAGAACAGTCTGATTCTATGAAAACACACCACTGGCAAAGAACCTGGCATGACAAGTTGTCAGGTCTCCACCATCTTTCAAAACCTTTGTTTCAGTAAATCATGAAGTTCTATCTAAAGTGCAATAATCCTAAAATTACACAAAGTGACAATTAGCATTTAAACTCTCAGCACTTTTTGTTCATTGTACCACGTTCCACCTGGAAAATTCTTCCGGGAGAGGGCCGCCATGGCACCCAACGCTGAGAAGGCCCAGTTGCATTTTGCCGGCGGCGACAAGGCCTCAGTGCGCCCCCCTCCCCCCCACTCCCCACCACTCCCCGCCACTCGGCGGCGGGCCCTTCATTTTAATATTAAAATTAAGTTAAACACATGCAAATTAACTTATCTTGTCCCGGAAGCCATCTCACACCGATACTCCGGCCGCTGACCGGAACTCGCATGCCTTCGGAACTCCGTGACATTGGTAGGGAGTGGGGGAGGAGTGAAATTATCAGGACGGGAGGGGGGGAAGTGGAGAAAACACTTTCTATTGGCTGAGGGGCTGGTGGGAAGGGGTTGAGAGGCAAAGGTAGCAAAGCTCAGGGGGGCAGAGTTGGTGATGGCAAGAAAAGTTTTTTATTTGTGTTAACTATATTAAATGGTTATTGAGGGGTGGGAGACGGGCTTCAATTGGTTAATAAAGTTTTAACTTTTAATTTGACCTCCATGTCCCTTTAAAAATTAAAGTTCCCAGTAACGGCTTGCAGCCCTTTAAAAATGGCACCGGCACCTGCGCGGTGGCGTGGATGCCATTGCCGGGAACCGAGTGACTGCCCCCTTTACATCATCGGGGGTGGCCGCTCTGCCTCCTCCTGTTAAAGGAGACCCCCACGCGAAATAACACGGGTCTCAGTGATGGCAGCTCCGTGCAAGCGGACAACTGAGATAAGAGCGTGCTACTGCAATTTACCAATGTTGTCAACCCAATGAGTTGAGAGCTCAAACCATAGGGTAAAACCTGGGAATGGGAGGGAAGTTAGCTGAGTCATAGAAAACATCAGGTACTCGTTACAGGAGTCATGTCAGGATGGGGAGAAATATTGGGCTGAATTTTACAGTCCCCCCAACGCTGGGGGTTGTGGTGAGGCGGGGGATTGGAAAATACCTCCGGCAGAGGCCCGCCACGGGCCTCGATGCTGGAAAGGCCCGGCCCGGTATTGCCGGCGGCGACGAGGCCTCGTGGTCACCTCCCTGCCATTCGGCAACGGGAGCAAAATTTACATATTTAAATAATTTAAATAAAGGCATTAATTACCTTCCCGCCTCCACCTTCCATCCCACTGCAGTATTGGTGCCGGTGGCTGGCAATCCCGCAAGGAATGAATTCAATGGATATTCGGGGAGAGTGGTGGAGAGAGAGGGGCTAGAAACATTTATTTATTGTTTTCAAATCAATTTTAAATCACTATATCTTAAAAAATTTTAATTGAAATGTAGGGCTTGAAGCCCTTTAAAAATGGCATCAGCTGCCATTGCCAGGGACAGACTGCCCACCCCTATGACATGGAGGGGATGGGCAGTATGCCAAGGCTATTTAAATGAGTTGCCGCACTTAATAGGTATGGAGGCTCTGCGACATGATGTCCGCACAGGCGGCCCACCATTGTTTACGTCTGCAGTGGAAATGTAAAATGCAGCCCATTGGGGCAGCGGACGTAAACAATGACAGACTGCACGTCGCGGATACAGCAGCTCATTTAAATGGCTGGGGCGGACCACCCACCCCAATGACGTGGAGGGGGCGGGCGGTCTGTCCCCGGCATTGGCGTCAGCTACCGTTGCACAGGCGCTGACACCATTTTTAAAGGGCTTCGAGCCCTTCCATTTAATTTATATTTTTAAAGCTGCAGTGAAATTAAAAAATTAAATACATTTATCCTGACACTCTCTCACCCCCCACCCCCAATAACCATGGAAATAATTACCTGCCCTCTCATCCCACCCCAAAACCCTTCTCTTGTGCACCTGACACTCCTCCCACCCCAAAGTTCAGAAACTTTAAACTTTACCCCTTCCTACCATCCGCTAAACCAGTAAGATTAGTTTGACCCCTCTCCCGCACTGAAAAACTTACCTGCTCCCCCCTCACCATCAGTGTTCCGCCTCAGATTCCCGGATGGAGACCCGAAGACGCGGGAGTGCCGGCCAACTAGACTATCCCCGCTCAGTTGGCCAGATGATGAGAGTGTGGTGCAGAATAGCACAAACAGCATGGGCTCAATCCCTATAACTTCTGATGTAGTTCTTGGGGCCTGCATCCTTGTCTTGTCCTATTGTAATATTATGACAGAAGCTCTCATTAAACAGCTATTAAACAATGAGGGAGATCAATGACTTGATTCAAAGATCAAATAGAAATTGGTTAAACTTTCAGATGGCAGGAGGGGCAGTGATATCAAAATAGGCAGTCTAAAAATTACAGAATGAATTCAACAAATTATCTACAATGGAAGATAAAATGTAATGCTGACTAATGTAAAGTATGACATATAGGAAGGAAAACTGCCTTATTAGGCTTCAAAAGACACCTTAGTCTTTCCCCTACTCCTTTGGCACTTTCTCCTCCTTTGAGTGCCTTCCCTTGTTCCATTCTATTCACCTTTCTTTTAAAATCCCTGTTGTCTTCTGTTCCCCCATAGGCTCCACCATCAATTTTTCACCAAGATATCCTCCTCCCTTCCTTCTAATTTTATTGGTCTTCTGTCCTCCCTAAACCTCTCCCTCCATATATATTCTCCCACCATATTCATAGCCAGTTTCTCGACCTTGCCATCACCTGTGGCCTCCCTGCTCACGAACTCAATCACTGACAGGGCTATCTCAGGCCATTTCCTTGTATTCCCCAACACCCACATCCCCCTTTCAACCTTCCTGCAAAGTCTATCCCCGCTTCTCAAGCCATTTACAACTCATTTTCAAACTCCCAACTGTCTAGCTTTTGACCTTCCATTTGCCACAATATTTCTACAACCATCAATATTATTCAAAAACTCCCTCATGTCCACTTTGGATGCCATTGTCTCTGGTATGGCCCCATCATCACTCCCTTGCATCGAAGGAACACAGTCTTGAGCATTGCTAGCACATATTGGTTTATTTGTCCATTGCTTGATCTGGCTGGTCAAAATTGTTACAACCTCAATGAAACCGTTAACAACAGTGGCGCAGTGGTTAGCACCGCAGCCTCACAGCTCTAAGGACCCGGGTTCAATTCTGGGTACTGCCTGTGCAGAGTTTGCAAGTTCTCCCTGTGACCGCGTGGGTTTTCGTTGGGTGCTCCAGTTTCCTCCCACTGCTAACAACTTGCAGGTGATAGGTGAATTGGTCATTGTAAATTGCCCCTAGTGTAGGTAGGTGGTAGGGAATATGGGATTACTGTAGGGTTAGTATAAATGGGTGGTTCTTGGTTGGCACAGACTCGGTGGGCTGAAGGGCCTGATTCAGTGCTGTATCTCTAAATTTAAAAAAAATAAGATATAAACCCCCAGACCAATTTAAAGAATTAGACAACAAGATTTCACATTTTAAGACTGTTCATCTTTTTTAATCTGCAGGGCTACAGACCAAATGCTGGAAGGTGGGATTAAAATAGGTGTATCGTTTTTTGGCCAGCACGATGGGCCAAGTGGCCTCTTTCTGTGCCTTAAACTTTCTATGATTCTATGATTATAACATATAAACTAATACAAATCCCCATTAACTAAATGATACTTTGTAAGTGGCTGATTCCCGAGATTACCAAGAAAGGTATTTTCTTTACTTATTAAATTACTTGAAAACCTCACATCACACTTATACATTACACAGTCCTTTTTGATGGCAGAATCCTTTGCGGTTACCAGTCCCAAACTCCTCCAAGTAGCTATAGGTTAGACCCTTTCAGAAATCAATGTCCGCTGTTACCAATGTACTTCTGACCTGGACGTCTGTGATTCCTGATGATCCTGCTGGTCTTCTACTACTCCTCAAGCTTCATCTTTCAAAACAGGCTCAAGTCTTCACAGCCTTTTACTGTATTAGGCTTCAAGAGCAGGTGTCCCCTCTCTCTCCCTCTCAAGGCTGCAACCATTGGACTCCCTTCTTACAGCCTGTCTTGACACCACAACCGCTGGGTTCCCTTCTTATAGCCTGCCTTGAGGCCGCAACCATTTGTTTCTTCTCTTACAGCCTGTCTGCCTTCAGAAAATCTGTTAAATTTATCTGGATACACAAGTCAATAGTTTATGGTCCTGTTGCAATATGCAAAGTCCAGAAGTCTGGTTTCACAGAGCCACCTGGGCCTTCCATTGTTCCAAAGTGTTAACAGCTGCTTGATACATTTGCATCTTCAGAATCACTGACCCCCTTGTTTACAACCCGAAAGTCTGGGGGCGGGAGGGGGGGTGGTGGTGAAACCCATTGTTCTTCAGGTGTTACCCCTGCAGTCTCTTTTTTCAGAAAAAAAAAGTCTTTGATCTGCCTTGTCCTTTAGCAGAATGGATGTGAGGTCACCTGACCTTCCAGACTCCATCTTAAACTTTCAAAAATCATGATTTTTTAAAGCATAATCATGTTACAAAATCCAGCGTTCATTACAACATCAAGCACTATTGAGTCGCAGTCTTTCCCGACAAAATGCCCACGATTCTAGCATCATCCTATGAGCAAAAAACGAACCTCAGTCTCTTTTCTCCATGAGCAACCATCTCCTTACACCTTTCTCCACTGCAGTTTCACCTCAAATAACAAGTGCAGAGAGATCATAGACTATCAATTAGGTTGAGACCATCTATTCAGTTGCCTTTAATCCTTCCTCCATCTTCCCTATACCCACTAAGCCAAATCTCCCCCAAGGCTCTCCCAGCCCTTTCTGTAGTTTCTCTCCCTTATGTCATCTCTGAGCTTATCTTGGCCATGACACCTGACTCCGGCTCCCTTGACCCAGTTCCCACTAAACTGCTAGCTACCCAAACTCCCTTGTGCAACGCCCCCTCCCCCCACCACACCACAACATTCTTTGCAGGTACTGTTTGCTCCTCTTTCAAAATTCCCATCATTACACCCCCCCTCAAAAATTCTTCTCTCAACTCTTCTGTCCTTACAAACTGCCATCTAATCTTGAATCTCTGTTTCTTTTCCAAATTCCTGGAAGATTTTGTTGTCTCCCAAATTCTTAACTATCTTTCCCACAAATCCATGTTTAAATCACTTCAATCAGTTTCCGTCCCTGCTAAACTCACAAATTAAATTCTTTGTGACTGTTACTGTGCTGCATTATTCCTCTTTATCCTCCTTAACCTCTTGTCTTCAGGTTCCTAAATCATGATTGTCAATGTTTTTTTAAGAGGGTGTCTTCCCAATGGGATCCTTTATGAAACTTGTAGCCGAGAATCCTTATGGTCTCATAGCTGTCCTACTGTCTTTTAAGTTTTGGGCTTGAGACCGTTGCTATATGATGCATATATTTTTTGGCTATGGTAGAAGGTGACATTGATTTTCAACTTATATACAAAATAATGTAATTTGTATTTAACAGGTCCCAGACCATTTTTGTTATTTGCAAATAGCCAGGATATACGGCGCATAAACTTTGATGGAACAGATTACCATGCTGTGCTCGAAAGACAGATGGGAAGAGTCTTAGCACTTGATTATGACCCTGTGCAAAGGAAGGTAAGTAGGATTTTAAAATTTCACATGGTTGACCGCTGAAAGAAAGATATAATTTATATATAGAACAGAGAGAACAGAGAACAGTACAGCACAGGAACAGGCCATTCAGCCCTCCAAGCCTGCGCCGATCTTGATGCCTGCCTAAACTAAGACCTTCTGCACTTCCGGGGCCCATATCCCTCTATTCCCTTCCTATTTGTCAAGATGTCTCTTTAAACGTCGCTATCGTATCTGCTTCCACCAGCTCCCCTGGCAGCAAGTTCCAGGCACTCACCACCCTCTGTGTAAAAAAACTTGCCTCGCACATCCCCTCTAAACTTTGCCCCTTGCACCTTAAACCTATGTCCCCTAGTAACTGACTCTTCCACCCTGGGAAAAAGCTTCTGACTATCCACTCTGTCCATGCCGCTCATAACTTTGTAAACCTCTATCATGTCGCCCCTCCACCTCCGTCGTTCCAGTGAAAACAATCCGAGTTTTTCCAACCTCTCCTCATAGCTAATGCCCTCCAGACCAGGCAACATCCTGGTAAACCTCCTCTGTACCCTCTCCAAAGCCTCCACGTCCTTCTGGTAGTGTGGCGACCAGAATTGCACGCAATATTCTAAGTGTGGCCTAACTATGGTTCTGTACAGCTGCAACATGACTTGCCAATTTTTATACTCTATGCCCCGACCGATGAAGGCAAGCATGCCCTATGCCTTCTTGACTACCTTATCCACCTGCGTTGCCACTTTCAGTGACCTGTGGACCTGTATCCCCAGATCTCTCTGCCTGTCAATACTCCTAAGGGTTCTGCCATTTACTGTATACCTCCCACCTGCATTAGACCTTCCAAAATGCATTACCTCACATTTGTCCGGATTAAACTCCATCTGCCATTTCTCCGCCCAAGTCTCCAACCGATCTATATCCTGCTGTATCCTCTGACAATCCTCATCATTATCCGCAACTCCACCAACCTTTGTGTCGTCCGCAAACTTACTAATCAGACCAGCTACATTTTCCTCCAAATCATTTATATATACTACAAACAGCAAAGGTCCCAGCACTGATCCCTGCGGAACACCACTAGTCACATCCCTCCATTCAGAAAAACACCCATCCACTGTTACCCTCTGTCTTCTGTGACTGAGCCAGTTCTGTATCCATCTTGCCAGCTCACCTCTGATCCCGTGTGACTTCACCTTTTGCACCAGTCTGCCATGCGGGACCTTGTCAAAGGCTTTACTAAAGTCCATATAGACAACATCCACTGCCCTTCCCTCATCAATCATCTTCGTCACTTCCTCAAAAAACTCAATCAAATTACTAAGACATGACCTCCCCTTCACAAAACCATGCTGTCTCTCGCTAATAAGTTTGTTTGTTTTCAAATGGGAGTAAATCCTGTCCCGAAGAATCCTCTCTAATAGTTTCCCTATGACTGATGTAAGGCTCACTGGCCTATAATTTCCTGGATATATACATATGATTAAGTCTTCCTTTCAGGTTTCAATTAATATGTTCATTTTTAATTGATATTCCAGACACAGAAGTTTAGAAATTACTGTTAGTGAAATTAGCAATGATGCCTGACAGCACTCAGATGACATTTTTCTCTATTATTTTTGAGGAGGCATTAGATCAACCTTTTTAAAGTATAGGACAAAGAATCATGCAAAAATTGCATTAAATATCCATCCATTAATATTATCCACAGTGAATTCCAGGCTATAGTATTCAAGTAATCCAGTTTATTGATCAAGGAAAGGATTAAATCATGTACTTGGTAGCTACAAAGTTATGAAATGGTACCACAAGTGACTTCAACGCTTAAAGACATTGCCGTCATTATGCTTTATATCTTTCAATAAGGAAGTCTGATTCTGTTGCTTCTGTAATGACATCTTCATCTTTATCCCCAAATTGGACACTGTTTTATGCCTAGTTAGCTAATCTCATCTAGGGCACTATGCGAATGGTATCATTTGTCGTAGTATTCCTTGGGTTAAAGACAGGGAAAAAAAGATAGATTTCCCATTGCTGTGCTGGAAAGTGCCTGGATGTTGGCTGAGAATAGGATGAGACTTGGCTTCAGTCCTTCCTACAGTCAATTAGCCTGATGAAACTCTGTGTTTAGGCTCAAACAATATGAAAAATGGGAGATTTCAGCCAATGGTGCCCATAGATACATACTGAAACATGATTCAACACCTTTTGGGAGAGGAGTGGAGAAAATTGAGCAAGAAATAATTGTGCATAAGCTCCCAATGACGGATATTCCAAGGATACTTCATCTAGAATTTTGAGGTTTATTAAAAATACTGATTTAACAGGTTTACTGTGACTCTCCCCAAAACCTACTCCACTTATAATTGCTTACTCCTTTTTTCCTCTCTATCTATCTCTTCTTGTGTGTGTCTCTGCGCGAGAATAAGTGAGTGGATGCGATGGCGACAATTTTGGGATAAGGCATATTGATCAATAAACGATTAATTTTTCTGTTTTAAACCTACAAGAAAACCTGTTGCAATATGTTTATTTGACAAATAAAACACAAGTGGGTTGAACCCTAATAACAAAACACACTTGCTGTTGTCAGGTGGGAGTTTGACAGTGGGAACCACCCACACCCTTCACTACGTGGTCCTGTCTTTAAGTTCAACAGGACTTCAACGACCCCAGAGTTATTTGGCCATTTTCAGCCCCCACCGCACCGTCCCTTCTCATTATTAACAGGGCCCCTGTAACTTAAGTTTTGTTTCTAGTCTCCTTCTTGATTGCTCACTGAGACTGAATCTGAGCTGAGCTGAGCTTCAATATCAATGTTCAGTCTATCATTAAGACCTACATCAATCTGTGAAAGATAGCTTTTTTCAGTCCCTATCTCAGCCCCATTGCCTCTGAAACTTTCATCCATGTTCTCATCACCTCCAGGCTTAATTTTTCCAATGTCCTTCTCACTCTTTACCATCATCTTACATAAACTCCAATTTCAGAGCTTAGTGATTTCATCTTATCCCATACAAATTCTTTCCCACAGATTACACCTGTGCCTCCTGACCTCCATGGGTACCTACCCTCCAGCACACTAGTTCTTAAATCCTTATTCTCATTCTACTATCTCTTTGCAAACCTATTAGCGTTACCGCCATATTCAGACTCTTTGCTCTTCAACTTTATCTACTGTGAGTTTCTCCTTCCTCTTGATGCTCCGTGGCAGGGACTTCTGTCATCTTGTGCCCACACTCTGGTGTTCTTTTTAAAAATCTTTTCATTTTGCATTCACAAACACCTTTGGGATGTTTTTTCTATATTGCAAGTGTTGCCTAAATGCAAGTTGTTGTTGTTGCTGTTGCTATTACTCATCAATGTTAATGTATACATTTGGTACCTACTAACTTTTGTTTGTAAAGGAGTCTTTCATGCATTACTTTATCAAAGGTATTTGGAAGCTAGATACAATGAGGCCAATCAGGCAGTAGTACTCACATGTAGTGCATCACAGGAAATCACAGGGGCACAGCCTGCGATTTCCAACCCATTAAACTGAATGCACAGCACATGAAGAGATTTATACCTAAGATTTTCCACATTGTACTCCCGCTGAGCATTATCCCTGCTAGGGAAATCAGTCCTAACAATATCATGGATTTTCTTTGTTGATTTGAGATAGCATCACCTCAAAGAAGGTTATGAACTTGGTCAGGGAATACCTACTCCTTATAAAACCATGTTGGTGGTCAATTATTAAGTTTTTTTCACAATGGTACTCTTATATTTCACACTGATGTAGTAAGCGAAGCTCTTCTGAGTTAAGGGCTAAAGGGTGTTTTTGGAGTAGGGTGTAGGGAGCCTTACTCTGCATCTAACTGTGGTACAATTATCCTTGGAACATCTCTTGCTATCACTGGGTGTTCAAAAAAGAACTGCTATGTTTACCAGCCTACTTCATGCAGCTTGAAATAAATAGTGCTTGTTGTATGATGAACTGTGGCATGTTGGTGAATAGCTTACTATTGATGATGACTTGGTAATGCACTTGGTAAGATAATTGTATATATTCACACAGACACCAAACTCTTTAATGTTTAAGAGAACTGATCTGAGTGGTCTTTATTACATCTGTTTTATGAATTTTCTGTTTTTTTTGTAGATTTACTTTGCTCACACAGGCCTGAAGTGGATCGAAAGAGCTAATCTGGATGGTTCTGAGCGTGAGGAACTTATTAGCAATGATATGGATTTGCCTGAAGGACTAGCTGTGGACTGGATTAACCGCAAATTATACTGGACTGACAGAGGGTATGTCCGGAGTTAAAGAGATAACTCTTGAGATCTACCTTAATTTTAACTGTCTGATGAAATCATGTGTTTAGCTGAACATCTGTTACTGCTCCTTAAGTTACCCATTAGCAAATAACTATAAGCATGAGCAAATAGGATTTGGAAATGTTCAAATAGTTCAGAGGTAAATTTAGTTCAATCTAAGGACAACAGGTGGCTGCACTCGAACTCTTGTCTGATTGGCAGGTAAACAGGACGTTTGTTTTCCAAACTAATTTGGGGAAATCAGTATTTGACCATAGTCCTGAGGATTCGCATGCAGCAATACTTCGAGTGGAACAACGTTGCTCACTTGCAGTGGAACAGTTCAGCATGTTGCTCCGCTCCATGGGCAGGATTTCCCCACAGGTTTCGGAGCCCCACCGTCATGGTCAAATGGGGGTCAGAAGCCCCCACTATGTGGGGAAACAGTCACCCGGCTGTGATTTTCCATGAATTGGCCAATTAGTGGCCAGAGGGTGGGCTGTCCATTCAACTAAGGACAGTGGGCGGGCTCTCAAAGCTGGAGGGCGAGTAGGAGGCTTCCAACACTGAAGAACTAGTAGGCTGTCATTTTAGCTAAGTGAGAGAGAGGGCGCCCCAAGATGTTGGTGCCCTCTCTCCAACTTTTTTAGCTTTAAATTACAAACGGCTTTAGCATCTGGGCCACCATTGTGGAGGGGGCCATAGGGCAGCCTGAAGCTGATTCTGAAACCAGGCAAGGAGGGGAGGGCCTGAACCACTACCACCACCACCTACTCCCCCTCCCCCCACCAGTTTGTTACCCAATGCCGCTGGTGACCTGGGGACCAACTGAAAAATTCTAGTCGGCCTCCGACAATAGTCCTTAATAGCCTTTAATGAGGCCAACTGGCTGCCTGCCCCTTGCAGGCAGTTAGCCCAGCTGCACCCCTCCATTCCACCTCTGGGAAAATGGCCCAGGTGTAGGCTGGAACTGGAGAACCCACACGCCGGCCAGTGGCATGAATTTACATACCTGCCTGCCTCTGTGTCTGCCCTAATCAGGGCCTAAAAATTCAGCCCCATGCTGGTATCATACCTTCATGCCTTGCCATTGAAAAGAAGTGACTGATGGATACAGGCTTCTCTCACATTTTGTACAATACAATGGGCTGGATTTCACGCAGCAGGCAGGTGTCCCAATGCCAGGCCAAATGCTTCGGACATTTGGGGGACCCCTGGCAACAGTTTACGGCACTCAGGCAATTAACTGCCTAGCATCAGGATCCCCTTCCCTTTAAGGACAGGGATCCCGCCTCCAAGAGCTGCTGGCCAATCAGAGGGCCGGCAGTTCAGCAGTCCCAGCAGCTCTACCAGAAGCAATGGCCCGTGCTGGGCCTGCAGCAGGCCCTGGACCAGGAGCAGAAATGGAGCCTTGCAGAGGAGGTAAGTGGGATGGGCTCACTGGGTCCAGTCAGGCAGGCCCCAGTGAGGTGTAGGGGTGGGGATGGGTTGTTGAGGGAATGGGTTGGGCACATGGGCAGCTTTTGCCACTGGGGGCCCTCCATGGGCCACAGATTGCTCACGGAAGAGGGCCCCCTCCCCCACCCCCACCAGCCCACACAGAGGCCACCTGGAGTTACTGGGCAGCCTCCTCATGTGGCGGAAGTTCCCACTTAAGGGCCTCAATTGGCCTCTGGGCAGGAAGGCCATCCTCGGCCTTCCCCACTCCAGACTAAATTCAATGGCATCGGGAAGGCAACAGGCACACCACCCACTTTCCTTTCAATTTGATGTCCGCCCCCTCCCAACCCCCCTGCCATCCTTAGAGGGCCCATAAAATTCAGCCCTATGTCTTGGTCATTCAATTCAACCAATTTTAATTGTGGTGTCAGCTAAGGTGGCTAAATACCATAATTAGCATCTCTGTGTTTTTTTAAATTAAACCCTTAAAATGGTGAACCCCCCACCAAATGGAAAATCTCAGTCAATGTTTATATCTTATTGCCGACATCTCTAAATGGCAGGATCAAGGTTTACTTTAGAGTTTTGGATGAAATGCCCATGTTCTGAATTTAATATCTAACAGCAATTATATACTCATGCACATTGAGTTTTAGAGGAAACCAACTGCTAAGTATGTCAGGCCAAGTTTAACTTGACCATCACAAGTGAAGCAGTATAACAAGGGCATGAAAGAGAACAAGACTCGGATTTTGTGGTAGTAATGAGGGTGAAACTGTCAGTGTTTGTTGTCATTACCCCTCTGAAACTAACAGCAACTTCAGGAGTTCCCACATGCGCAGTTAAACGTAGAAATCCCAAACTTGCTATCAGTGATTCTATGCTATCCCCGTAGGGTACGCTGTTGAGGCACCTCCCAGACTGCAATCAAGTAGAAATCACTGAACTGACAAAAACTTCCCCTTTTACACTATTAGTTTCATTTAAAAACTCTAGGAAATGCTATATTTTAATGACTGATGTGTAACTTGATTTTTAACAATATACTAAGGTCATAATTATTGTTAGCAGCCTCACTGTCCCTGAAAAACACATTTTACATTTGTGGAATGTCAAATTTCCCTACTTTGATAAAAAAAAAATCACATTTTAATTTTCTTTTAAGAGTTTGTAATATTTCAGCTTCTATCCTAATCCCACCTGTATGTCCCAAACATTTTATTTGTGCCTGTAAAATGTTAATTAAAAGTGAAGAATTCAGTGCCATTTACTTCCTGGTTTGCTGTCTGTGAGAATACGTCAATATGATTGGCTGCTTACCCAGCTTGATGATGTTACTGTTTCTGGATGCCTGGAAATCCCTTGACTTGGCACCAGATTCAAAGTGATCGGGAAAGGGGAAATCCATGCCACAGAGACAGCTCGATCTTTGTGAGCAGTTTTCTTCAAGGTTAGCGGCGACTGCCATCGCCAACTGCTGACAGCAAAATTTAGGCCAAAGAGAAAATATTCTTTCCTGTAATGCTATTCAGGGTGCAGAGCATCTATTGCCATCACTGTGTCAGCCAATGAGTTGGGGATCAGGTGGTTTACGGCAGAATTTCCACAAAGTCTATTTACTTGCCAAACAGCAAAGCAAACGAAGTCTATTTCCTCAGAATGCAAAGCCTATTTACACAGCACACAACAGCAAATAGTCTATGGGTCTATTTAAAAAGAATCACTAGGAAACAGAACTTATGACCAAAACTACAGCAGTCTCCTGATAAAAGCAGGGTGATGTCTCCAGCAAAATGCAGTGAGTGGAGTTACATATAAATTGTGGAGGGGGGGGACTACTTGCGATTTTCTGGAAGAAGAATATGTGTGTAAAATAAAACCCAATCACTTACAGCAATGCAGTCTCTAGGTGTGATTGACGGGGGAGTTACCCAATCATCTCCATTCTGGCCGGCAATAGTGGAACCATTATATGCAGTCAATATTATATGATCGAAATCTAATTTTGGTGCTAAGCAAACCATAGAATTGTAGAACGCTTACAGCACAGAAGGAGGCCATTCAGTCCATCGAGTCCATGCCGGCTTTCTGCAAGAACAGTTCAGCTAGTTCCATTCTCCAAGCCTTTCCCCATAAAGCTGCCAATTTTTTTTAATCTTCAGGTGCTTATCAAATTCCCCTTTGAAAGACACAAACTTAACTAAGCAGCCATTACTATTTGGAACACATTATCAATCTTATATTGTATACTGGAGATTAATAAGGAGTAGTAAATTGTAGTGTATTAGCTAGTTATGTGAGGTTTGTGGTAGACAATTTCTGTCATGTATTGGCCTGCATTGTCATCAATGCCCCCATCTGCCATAAACCTATGTTTCCTTCTTTGTTGGCAAGGTTATCTATGGTTGTGAGGGACACACACTACTATTGGAAATAGTGTCAAAGTTAGAGGTGCATGACTGGAAACAAATGATGAATCACCACAATAGCCTTAACTGTAGCCTCTATTTGTTGCAGGTTATCACACATTGAGAGGAGTGCACTCAATGGCATTCGCAGAGAAGTGATTGTCAGTGAAGGTGTAAAACAGCCAAGAGGGATTGCTGTTCATCCATTGGCTAAGTAAGAGTATGAAAATATAAAATGACAAAGCAGCTATTGCATTGCTTAAATAATACTTTTGCATAAAATTAGCATGCAACATACGTCTTTACAAAATTGTGGAATGCTAAATCATCTGAATGAAACTTACAGAATTTAGACGACAAAAAGTACTTAGAAGAAACTTGTTCTCACAACACCCTCTGTAAAATTGTTGGCCTGCACTGTATTATTTCCATTATAAATTAGTTGGTCCAACAGTGCTGTGATAAAGTGCACTGAAGCATCATTGAGTTATACCACAGCAATGGAGGATGGAAAGTTGATCCCCTGCTCTATGAAACTCCCAATCTCAGATGTGTGTCTGTGGGGATATGCTGAGCAGGTACCACACAAGAGAAGAATCCACAGAATAGTTATTCTCTGATTGATCACACATCCTCCAGTTTTCAGTAGCCAACAGCAGAGGTTGAGGCCTGGGAATCAGTCTGTCATCGGACATTAAGACATTTCTCTGTCCAATAAAGATGTTATAAATGGGTAACTGGTTTTGTTGAAATAGTGGACAAAGAAATTCGAACCAAATGTGTGGTTGGTATCATTCAGTGCAATTTCAACCCATTAAACTTCAAGGTGGGAGCCAATATGAGGGGACAACTGGAAACAAATGGAGGCAAAAGCAAGGGGTTGACATAAAAATGACTAAGCCAACTAGCTGGTAAACATAAACAGATAAAGGTTCTTGTTAGCTCAGGCTGGGCACAGATCAATGAATCTCACACATATCCAGATTATCCCTTGTCTTGAAATTCACTTTGCAGTATCTAGAAAGATAAGCAAATAACTTCTAGAGAGGAGGAAGAGTAAGATTTTAGTAATCATCTCCAAAAAGGTATAATAATAACCAATAATAATCTCATATATTGGACTAGATGTTCTGTCTTGTTGACATGCAATTTTGGGACATTAGTCGGGCAGAAAGGAGAGAGAAATGTGGCAGGGGGCTATTCCACTGACTCCACAGTATTGGTGGTCTGATGGACTTGCGGTCACAATTTCCCATATAGCTGAGTTGCTGATCTTCACCAGGTTGTGTGCAAGAGATTCCAATTACATTAGAGAGGAGGTCAAATTGAAAAGCAACTTGAGATAACTTCTTGTCATGTACCTTACAGAAGCCAGTTTAAGAACACAAGCAGAGCACTGGGAACAGGAGGCCTGTCAGTCACTTACCAGGAAATAGTGTGAAGTGTGAGGAGGCCTAGGGTCTGGTCCGTGCAAGATTGGTTTATTCTGTTTTCTTTCAACAGGCTGCCTATTGAAGTATGAATTATAATAATGAGTACAATATTATATAGCACCAAAGTTTTATAACCTGAATCTTTTTTCAAAAAAAGGTAGTTCAAATATAGTAATTTGCGGGTCACAATTTTTTAGATTAGATTAGATTAGAGATACAGCACTGAAACAGGCCCTTCGGCCCACCGAGTCTGTGCCGAACATCAACCACCCATTTATACTAATCCTACACTAATCCCATATTCCTACCAAACATCCCCACCTGTCCCTATATTTCCCTACCACCTACCTATACTAGTGACAATTTATAATGGCCAATTTACCTATCAACCTGCAAGTCTTTTGGCTTGTGGGAGGAAACTGGAGCACCCAAAGAAAACCCACGCAGACACGGGGAGAACTTGCAAACTCCACACAGGCAGTACCCAGAATCAAACCCGGGTCCCTGGAGCTGTGAGGCTGCGGTGCTAACCACTGCGCCACTGTGCCACCGTATTATTTTAGCCCAACTTCTCTGCACTTTCTTTTAGGTTGTATATGCCCACTACTCACTAATTCCAATGTGTATTGTGAAAATGCCACAGGGCTCTGAAAGAAGTATTCAGATGTCTACGATCCTGTCATCTGAGAGTGGTTAGCCAGTCTATTAGTTGTTAAAGCTTTATAATTACAATACATTGCATTACGGAAAAATTAATTAATTTAAATATTTAAAATATCCACATTGCCTAGGCAATGATGCTCTTTAATTATTTTTCCTAAACTTTTGCCACCTTGATAATGTGGGACACCATGAACACAGGGGTATTCTTGAAACGCAGGGTTTGCTAAGGTATTAATATGCCTGATGAGCTATACTGTTCCTAAGGTATCATTTGAATATATCTGCCTCAATTGTGGGTGGGCACATTTAACACATACTAACCAAATAAAATTACTTTTTCAACTGTTTGTTGTCTGTTATTTCATTTAATAAAGGAGGCTGTTCTGGACAGACTGGGGAGATAAACCTAGAATAGAAAGTTCTTCTCTAGAAGGTGATAGTCGTTTGGTTATTATCAACACTAATCTTGTGTGGCCCAGTGGAATAACCATAGACTACCTAGCAGACAAGCTGTACTGGTGTGATGCCAAACAATCTGTTATTGAGATGTCAGATCTAGATGGATCCAACCGTCGGATACTTGCACAGAATGAAGTAGGTGAGGCTCTTTTTCACAAAAAACATTGTATATTATTTTCTTATCTACAACAGAAAGTGAACAGTTCTTGAAAGAATTGCGTACATTTGCTCCCCTCTCTGTAGGACGTCCATTTGACATAGCGGTATTTGAAGATCATGTCTGGTTTACAGACTGGAGCAAACCTTCTCTTATGAGGGTGGATAAGTGGACAGGTCACAATAGAGTGCGGCTCCGAGGCAGTATGCTGAGACCTTCATCTATGGCTGTAGTTCATCCAATAGCCAAACCAGGTAAATTCATTCAGCATTAATAGGCTGGTTGGTGTAAATGAAACCTAGTTTAAAAGTACATTCCAATCAATCATTTTAGTTAAAATAGTGAAGAATTTTTGAAATTAAAATTATTCATGTTGCCTTAGGCAACTTTAAGCCAACCTGCCTGACAGGGATCTGACAAAGTCAGATGGAACCCTGGTTTTGCATCCTGCCCAATTTTACTCAAATATTGATTGGGTTGTAAAACCAGCGTTCCACCCGATCCTGTGGTTTCCAGTCCTTTGAGTTAGTTCACAGTTTTTCCCTATATAGAAATCTCAACTCTAAAGTGGCTATTCGACCCATTGTACTTGTGCTGACTCTAGATGCCTTGGTAAATCAGTGACTACTTTTCCAAAATAATTTGTTGGCTGTGAAGCACTTAGAATATCCTTAGGGTATAAAAGATGTTATATATGAAAGTTCCTTCATTCTTTTGCTCAACATCAGAGCTGCCTACTCTCACCCTATTTTCTGACTGTTCATGTACTCTTTCTACACATATATGCAGAATCTTTATGTTACATTGATAAAAGAAAATTTTAGGGAAGTTCCATGATACATGCTTCCAATGGGAAACTGTGCTCTCAGAGAGTGTGGGCTGGAGAGCAGAGCTACAATTATGGTATCATGGAATTAGACTCTATATCTAAAAAAAAAGGTTGTCGTTTTGAATTTCCCAATAGTTCATGGTGATCTGGGATCCACAGTAAATAGATCTCACATTAGGCTTTGGAAAAGGTTTTACAAGTATTTTCATAATGAATTCTGCTGGTTGGTGGCAGACAAAGTTGGTGATGAGGTCACTTTTCAGTGTTTAGAGATCATGACTTTTTTTTTAATTCTGATTATCTCTTGTTTCGACTACTTGTCAAGTTCATTTGTTTGGCAAACCAAAGAGAAAGGCAGTTCAGGTGAACAGCTACTGTATAGTTGTTTTTTTAATCAGACAGATGCTTTGTGAAGCCTTATTAAAATCATATTCACTATAAACTGAACTATTATTTGCAACTTATAGTTAATGTTTTATATTGTTAGACACATTACTGTCAATAGCACTTACAGGCAGCAAAATGCATATCGATCTAAAGCTAATGAAGTTGTCGGAAACTAACAATGACAACAGCAAACAAATACAGAAAGATGTCAGATACATGAGCCAGAATTTGTCACGAGCAGATGAATGGCTCCACTGTTCATTAGACTTGCATTTGGCTACAGATTTTCTATAGGGTTTTGCACTGGAAGTTGCTGTCAGCCAACTATTCAAACAGCATAGTGCGCTCTACAGGGCACTATGGCCTGTGTGAACCAGGTAGGCAACCGTGTCTCTCCTTAACCAATCAAGTTGAAGAATCATTTATGAACAGCACAGAGTCTGAACCAGGAAATGTCAGTTGCAATATAGAATTCAATGCCATACATGTACAGAAACCAAAATAACAGGAAACAATTAGATTAACAGAGAGAGATAAAATATACAGAAAGAAGTTAAAAAATTGAAATCTTCAGCGATAATTAAAATGTGAAGGAATGAGAATCCACACTTGTAAAAGTTTATTTTCAGTGCCAGACTTACCACACTATTAAAAGGGTACTCTGGTTGCAGCGAACAAGCCTAACTTTTTCTGGCAAATTGACATCTGCAATGTCAGTAGAGGAACTTCATGCCATTCATTATATTGAATAAGGAGCCAGACAGTGAGTTGCCTTTTTCACACAGCTTACAGAGTAGCTGCACGTCTCAGATGGCAATTCACAGATTTTTGTGTTGAACTACACATCTTCACTTATCTGAAATTGCTGTCTGATTTGGGCATAAATACTTCCACAGCAAAATCTGAGCTATTGGGCTGGATTTTGTTCTGAAGATGGTGGTCCCGGCAGCGGGACGGAAGGTGGGGGGAGACCCATAGGACCTCTATAGGACCCCCGTTGCAATTCCACAGCAGGGACTCAGTCCTTTAAAGGGACAAGCTCCTGCCTCCAAGAGCTGCCAGCCAATCAGAAAGCCAGCAGCTCTGCAGTGCCGGCAGCGTCACTGGGAGCAGTGGCGACTGTCGGAAATGCAGGAGGCCTTACAGAACCAAAGGGCAGTATTTTAAAGAGTCCTTGATGTCGGGATCCATGGTGGGGGCCTGAAGATGGCCTCAAATGAGGCCTGCCATGGACCTTGACGCTGGCAGGGCCCCGCAGAATATTACTGGTGGTGGCGAGGCTTTGAGGGCGGCTCCCTGCCACTCGGCGACGGGGCCGCAATTTAAAATTAATTTCACATCTCCTCCTGATGTCTTGCTGCAATCTTTACCCTGGCAGCCAGCACTGCCGTGCCTTCGGATTCCCATCTGGGGAAACAAGGCGGAACATTTGTGGGTGGGGGGGAGGTATGTTTATCAGTGTGGGGTGAGGGGGGGGTGGAACGGAGTCAAATTAGTGTAATGGGTGTAGGGGATGGTGGGAAGGGTTGTATTTGAAACTTTGTGCAGTCTGGCGTGGGGGGTGGAGGGGGGAGGTCAGATGGTAATGATAAGTATTGTGTGGTGGAAGGGCAAATAATTAATTAAATTGTTATTGGGGGGTTGGGAGAGGGGCAAAAAAGATGTCTTTATTCTTTTTAATTCCGTTTAACTTTAAATATTTAAATTTCCCAGTAGGGCTGACAGCTCATTAAAAATGGTATAAGTGCCTGCACACAGGCAGCTGACGCCATTGCCAGGGACAGACAGCCCGCCCCCTCCACTTGATCGGGGTGAGGGGGAGGGGGTCGGCCTGCCCAGATTTTTAAATGAACCACTGCGCTTGGAATCGCGGTGGCTCTTTGGCGTGTGGCGCCGCCAATTTTGGCGGCGGGCTTATAAAATTCACTCCAAATAGTCCAGAGGCCCCAGGAGGGGTGAGTGGGGTCAGGGTTGCCAGGGTCAGTTAGGCAGGCCCTGCAAGGGAGTGCAGTTAGTGAGGGTGGTGTTGGGGGGGTGTCTTCCTGGGCGGGCGGGAGGGAGACAGTGGGCAGCAATCACTGCTGGCATGGCCCTCCGGGGGCCCTAGATTGCCCCCAAAGGAGGGACCTATCCCCGGTCTTGCTAGTAGGCTGCCAGATTTTACCTGGCGGTTCTCCCCACGGCAGCAGGCCCCTCTGCCTTCCATTAAATTGAGGCAGAGGCGAGAAGAAGCCTTTAAGTGGCCATTAATTGGCCACAAGGGCTTCAATTGGCCTGGATTGGAAAGGCCATCCCTGGGTCTTCCCCACCCTGGACTAAATTGGAAGGCGTCGGGAAGGTGATGGGCACTCCACCTCCTCGCATTCTGATACACGTTTATGGGCCGCCCGCCTCCGTTCCCATACCGAGGGAGGCCATAAAATTCAGCCCATTGTTTTTTTCTTATGACTTTGAATCAATTACTGGTTAATTCATGTATTAATACAAAGATTGTTTTTCTGAAACATCTTCAATATACCTAGGTTTTAACTATAAACATCAGTCTATCAGAAAATGCTAAATGCTACAGTTAGAGTTATGAATTGTGTTCAGATTTCTCGTGCTAATACTCCAGGTGCTGATCCTTGCCTGTATAAGAATGGTGGATGTGGTCAAATCTGTGAGAATAGGTTTGGAGTTCCCTATTGCTTGTGCCATGATGGTTTCCAAAAGAGAATAGATGGAAAATCATGTCAAATAGCAAACCTTTCACCAACTGCAGGTAAGGAAAGTTTCAATCATGGTCCTACTATCTACTAATAATTCCCTGTTTGAATCAATATTTAATATAATAGTGACTGCATATCTCCAGTTAACCGGCTGAAGAATACTCATATTAAAGTATTCACTGTAACATTATAGTAAGCAAAAATGGTTAACTGCCTTCAAAATAAGTATTTCTAAATCTAGTCTACAGACCTATTTGTAAGACGCATGCTTTGAAATGTAAAGTTTGTGTTCTGTGTATATCGCCCACCAACTCAAACAAGAATAAATCCATTTTACTATCCAAGTGTTTCCCATATAAATTTCCATTTGTTTTGTTGTAAAGTAGCATCAGTAAGAATAAAATATCACAAGTTGATCAGATTTTACTTACAAGTGGAACTGTGAGCTGGAGCTGAGCTGCAGTGTGGTGCACCACAGGATGGTGAGATATGATTTCTTGCCTCAGATTTCCTACACGATAACTTCTTGAGCTCAAACAGCCATTACAAGACACTGTTCAAAAATCTGGAGCTGTGACAAAGTTAGGCCAGCAAATTAAGAGTTAATCACCCAGGCCACTCCTGCAACCATTTCCCCGAGTGTAGCTGGTTCAAAAGCAGCATTGCTGGAATACTGGTTCCCTTGAATGTAGATAGCAAGGAAAGAGAGTTCACAAAAGGGAAAAAGAAATAAAACCAATTACACACACACAACTCTCAAGAATAACATTTCTTGGCCAGAAGGGTAGTCCAGTGTCATTTTTCCTCAATTAGGAGCATAACAAAAGGTGCATCTTGAAACAACTGCAACAAGAACAGCTTCCTCTCCTTCCTACAACACAACGCATGACTGCAAATTCATGAAAGCCTTAATTCAATGATTTGGTAAAGGGTTATTACAATACCTTATAAATGGCACTCAATGTCTTTTGTATCAATGCCACAAAGTTTCAGATACAGATTAGCATGAAAATAGCAACAAACCAATTTCACTCATGAGCAGACAGCCACCACAATTTTTTTTTTAATTCTTTCGTGGGATGTGGGCATCATTGGTAAGGCCAGAATTTATTGCCCATTCCTAATTGCCCTTGAGAAGGTTGAGGTGAGCCACCTTCTTGAACTGCTGCATTCCACCTGGTGCAGGTCCTCCCACGTATTGTTAGGAAGAGAGTTCCAGGATTTTGATCCAGCGACAGTTAAGGCATAGTGATATAATTCCAAGTCAGGATGGTGCATTGCTTGGAGGGCAGTTGAAGGTGGTGCTGTTCCCATGCATCTGCTGCCCTTGTCCTTCTAGGTGGTAGAGGTCGCAGGTTTGGAAGGTGCTGTTGAAGGAACCTTGGTGAGTTGCTGCAGTGCATCTTGTAGATGGTACACACTGCTGCTACTGTGCGTTGGTGGTGAAGGAAGTGAATGTTTCAGTCGGTGGATGGGGTGCAATTTAAGCGGTCAACTTTGTCCTGGATGGTGTTGAGCTTCTTGAGTGTTGTTGGAGCCGCGCTCATCCAGGCAAGTGGAGAGTATTCCATCACATTCCTGACTTGTGCCTTGTAAATGGTGGACAGGCTTTGGGGAGTCAGAAGGTGAGTTACTCACCTCAGAACTTCCAGTCTCTGACCTGCTTCTTTGCCCTCAGTATTTATATAGCTGGTCCAGTTAAGTTTCTGGTCAATGGTAACCCCCAGGATGTTGATAGTGGGGATTCAGCAATAGTAATGCAATTGAATGTCAAGGGGAGATGGTTAGATTCTCTCTTGTTGGAGATGGTCACTGCCCGGCACTTGTGTGGCATGAATGTTACTTGCCACTTATCAGCCCAAGCCTGAATGTTGTCCAGGTCTTGCTGTGAATGGACACAGACAACTTCAGTATCTGAGGAGTTGCGAATGGTGCTGAACATTGTGATGGAGGAAAGGTCATTGGTGAAGCAGTTGAAGATGGTTAGGTCTAGGACACTATCCTGAGGAACTCCTGAAGTATGTCATGGGACTGAGATGGTTGGCCGCCAACAACCACACCATCTTCCTTTGTGCTAGGTATGACTCCTACCAGTGGAGAATTTTCCCCTGATTCTCATTGACTTCAATTTTGCCAGAGCTCCTTGATGCCACATTTGGTCACATGCTGCTTTGATGTCAAGGGCAGTAACTCTCACCTCACCTCTGGAATTCAGCTCTTTTGTCCATGTTTGGTTGAAGGCTGTAATCAGGTCAGCAGCCGAGTGGCCCTGGCAGAAACCAAACTGAGCATCGGTGAGCAGGTTGTTGATGAGTAAGTGTCTCTTGATAGCACTGTCAATGACACCTTCCATCACTTTGCTGATGATCGAAGGTAGACTGATGGTAATTGGCCAGATTGGATTTGTCCTGCTTTATGTGGACAGGACATATCTGGGCAATTTCCCACGTTGTCAGGTAGATACCAGTGTTGTAGCTGTACTGGAACAGCTTGGCTAGGGGTGGGGCAATTCCTGATTGAATCATAGAATTATAAACATTTTCAGCAGAAGAGGAGACCTTTGGTCCATCTTGTCCATAATGGCCCTTTTTTCGAGCAATCCAAAACTATTCCTAATGCCCCACACTCTTGTCTTAACCCTATAGCTTCCTTTGCTTCAAAATGTATCCTCTATAGCACCACAGTTTTTTCCTCATATTGACATGTAGTAATTTGTCTTATTTTGTTTTACCATCTTTCACTTTCCCTTTCTACTTAGCCGTCTCAATGGTATATGGTATTTTACACTATACTTACAAATTTCTGATGATATATGGACAATATCAAATAAAACAGTTCTGCCAAAGTGCTAGGACAAGGTGCATACACACAATTAGGGACATTCTTAAATAAAAATAAGAAATGTTGGAAGTGTACAGTATGTCATTCAGAATCTGAAGGAACTTTTTCAGCAAACATGATCAGACAGGCAATCACCATTATCTGGCTAACCTAAACACAGAAAGGGAGAAGAAGAGAGACCAAAGGTACAATAAAGATACGCTAATCATCTCGTCAAGGAGCTAGTTGATAGGTTTAGCAGTATGCGAGTACATTTTAAAATTCCTGGTGTGATGTGTTGTACATTACACATTAGTGAGATAAGGGAAAAGGCACTGGAAATCAAAGTATAAATTACTCATTGCTCCAAAATGGATAATAAAATGGTAGAAAATGAATGGGGAATCTAACAAAAGAGAAAGCCAGCTAAGGTCTGATGTTGTTAATGGCAGTGTTAATACCAAAGGGTTATAAAGTGCCCAGTAGAAGTATGAGATGCTACTCCAAGAATTTGGTAGAATTCTGGAATAGTACAGTATAAAAGGAAGCTATTCGGCTCATCGTGTCTATGCCAGCTCTTTCGAAGAGTAATCCAGTTGTACCACTCTGATGCTTTTACCCCATATCCCTGTATTCTTTTCTCCTTCAGGTATTTATCCAATTTCCTTTTGAAGGCTAATATTGTTTCTGTATCCATCATTTACTCAGGCAGTGCATTTGCAATCCTAATCACTCATTGCCTAAAAGGTTTTTTCTCATGTCACCTCTGATTCTTTTGCCAATCACCTTATATCTGTGTCCTCTGGTTATCGATTCTTCAGCCATTGGAAACAACTTCTCTTTATTACTCTATCTAAACCCTTCATGATATTAAACACCTCTATCAAATCTCCTCTTAGTTCTCTGCTCTAAGGAAAACAACCCCAGCTCCTCCAGTCTATCCTTGTAACTGTAATCGCTCATCCCTGGAACCATTCTGGTAAATCTTTTCTGTCTCCTCTCCAAAGCCTTCACCTCTTTTCTAAAGTGTGGTGACCAGAATTGGACACAATACTCTAGCTGGGGCTGAACTACTGTTTTATATAGGTTTGACATAACTTCCTGGCTTTTGTATTCTGTGTCTCTATTTATAAAACCCAGGATCCCATTTGTTTTATTAACTGTTTTGTTAACATCGCCTGCCACCTTCAAAGATTTGTGTATAAGACCTTAATATGTGTATGAGACCTTCAGGTCTCACTCTTAACATTGAGCCATTTAGGATGTATTGTCTCTCTTCATTCTTCCTACCAAATTTTTTCTGCATTGAATTGCATCATCGATGTGTCCACCCATCCACCAGCCTGTCTATATCTTCCTGAAGTCTATTATTATCTTCCTCACTAGTTATTACAATTCAAAGTTGTGTGTCATCTGTCAATTTTGAAATTGTGCCCTGTACCCAAAGTCCAAGCCCAAGTCATTAGTGTATATTAAAGTCAGCAGTGATCCTAGCACTGAAAATTGGGAAACTCCATTGTATACCTTCTTCTGATATGACAAACAGTGGGCTGAATTTTATTTTGGTGGTGGGGGCCCTGGCAACGGGCCGGAAAGCGGGTGGGGTATGACGGCCATTTGTCGGACACCCAGCTGAATTCAAAGGCAGGCAGGCAGGCAATTTACTGCCCGCCGTCGGGGACGCTGACCCCTTAAGGGACAAGATCCCCCCAAGATCTACCAATCAATAAGAGGGCTGGCAGCTCAACAGTCCCAGCAGCGCCACTGGGAGTGGTGGTCACTGCTAGTACTGCAGGAAGCCCAGAAAAGCAGCCATGGAGTAGGCCCCAGAAGACAGTTGAGTGATGTTGGACTTGTCGGGGCCATTCATGCAGGCCCCGGTGAAGGGACGGGGGTTGTTAGTGAGAGAATGGGGAAGTCTTTCAGAGGGGGTGGCCCTTGCCACTGGGGGCCCTCCTATGGCTACAGGATGCCCAATCAGTAGGGTCCCCCCCCATCTGAGCCCACAAGGAGGCTGCCAGCTTTTATTGGGCAGCCTCTCCATGTGGCAGAGGGTGCACCCACTGCTGGTACAATACCAGTGGTGGTGGGAAGAAGCCCTTAATTGGTCCTTAACTGGCCACTTACGGGCCTTAAATGGCCTCTGGGCGAGAGACAGTGGCATAGTGGTAATGTCATGGAACTAGTGATCCAGAGGCCCATGCTAATGCCCTGGGAACACAGGTTCAAATTCCACTCATGCAGCTGGTGGAATTTGAATTCAATTCATTAATAAAAATCTGAAATTGAAAGCTACTAGTCTCAGTAATGGTACCATGAAACTATCATCGATTGTTGTAAAAACCCATCTGGTTCACGAATGTTCTTTAGGGAAGCAAATCTGCCATCCTTACCTTGTCTTGCCTACATGTGACTCCAGACCAACATCAACGTGGTTGACTCTTAACTATCCCCTGAAATGGCCTAGCTAGCCACTCAGTTGGTAAGGGCAATTAGGGATGGGCAACAAATGACGGCCTTGCCAGCGATGCCCACATCCCATGAAAGAATTAAAAAAAGCCATCCTTGACCTTCCTGGCCCTGGTAAAATTCCATGGTGTTGGGAACGCGGCAGACCCTTCACCCCCCCACCTTCCCTTCCCATTTAATGCCCCACACCCATCTCCCAGCTCGTCCCTAGAGGACTGGTAACATCCAACCCAGCCATTCACCTTAACTCTTAGCCAATTTTGTACTCATGCTGCCACTGTTTCTTTTCTCTCATGGGTTTCAATTTTTCTAACAAGCCTAGTATGTGGTCATTTATCACACACCTTTTGTTTTAGGGAGTTTGCTTTAAGCTAACAAGCTCCCTATCTCTATAACCTCCTCCAGCACTACAATCCTCCAGTTCTGGCCTCTTGTGCATCCCCCACTTCTTTCACTCTACCATTGGTGGCTGTGCCTTCATTTGCTTAGGCCATGAGCTCTGGAAATCCTTTCTTAAACCTCTCCACCTCTCTACCTTTCTCTCTTCCTTCAAGACATCCCTTAAAGCTTATCTCTTTGACCAAGCTTTTGGTCTCCTTCTTTGGCTTGGTGTCAAATTTTGTCTGATAATGTCTCTGTGAAACAGCTTTGTGATGTTTTACTGCATTACAAGTGCTATATAAATACAAGTTGTTTTTGTTGACCAGAGCAGTACTGAAAGCCGAAGTATCCAGTGAAATAAAAATAGGCAGGTATTTGAAGTGGCAAGTGAAGGCGAGATTGGAATCATGCTTGTAGATTGAATGAAGATGTTAAGCAAAGCAATATTCTAATTTTTGTTTTGTTAACAGGGTCCAGATTTAAACCTTCCCACAAGATGAATTTGTTAACGCCCACAACATCACAAAACAAGAATATGTCGCCGACTGAACCCAGTTCCTCCACTAGCAATTTCAATGAGGATGAGATTACTGCTGGACTCCAGACAAGATCCACACTTGTGGCAGAGATAATGGTATCAGGTAACTGCTGCTTTAGTAAACACATTTAGGGATTGACCAATACATAATGCAGACCATGATTATTGATATTTGGGGAGTTTTGAGACAGCAGTGGGAAAGCAACCATTTATACCGCAATATTTATTTGCTGTGAACTTTGATTAGTTTAACACAGCTATTGAATTGGTGAAGAATATCACTGATTTCTAAAATGTTCACACAAATGTGCTGGGATAAAGATTCATTGCATTTGTTTTGTAGTATTGGAAGTGTTTAGCTGTTTTATCAGATATATTGCTTAATTTGTTACTTGAAGCAATTTATTTGAAACTGGACTTTATTCCAAAATAAAAATTTAAAATGAATGCCAGGTGTGTATCAGAAACTTAAAGTCAACTTCAGTAATTACAAATTCTTATTTACTGAAATATAAAGATCACAAAGTTAAGAACAGTTGATGGAGGCCATTCAGGCCATCTAATTCATCCTTCCATAGAAAGTTATGGTCCACCCTCCTCGTGCCTACCATCAGAGTATCGAACTGTTCTTCAAAAAATTCTAGAATTTTTGCTTCAGTCGGTGGCACTCTGCGTTTGAGTCAGAAGATTGTGGGTTCAAGAACCATTATAGACTTGAGCTCGTAATCCATACTGACAATCAGTACAGTTCTGATAGAATACTCATTATTGGAGATGACATCTTTCAGATGAGGCATTAAATCAAGGCTCCCTCTGCCTAGTCAGGTGGACATAAAAGATCCCATGGCACTATTCAAAGAACAGTCCTCCCTTAATCAACATCACCAAACCAAATTTTCTGAGCTTCATTCACTTGCTGTTTTTGGAGCCTTGCAACCTGCAATTGGATGAAACATGATAGGCCGGGATTTTACGGCTGTGAAGTGAATAGCATAGGAGGCAGGGAGGGCATAAAATGGTGTGGGGCGGCAATGGGATGGACCTCCAATGCCATCGCGCACCAGTCTACCTTTACCAGCGGTGGATGGCAAGTTGAGTGAGAATGAGGAGTGCTTTTACAAAACCAGCAATTGAGAGCTTGTTAAGATTGTTGACGACCCAATTTTACATGGCCGTTTGAATTGTACGAGCAGTACACGGGGGCCACGGGGCCCCAGCAGGTATTTAAGGGCAGCAGCTGAGGTCATTGCTGCATTCATCAGCTAGAGAGTTCGTCTTCACAGGAAGGCTGGCCCAGCACAGCCAGAGCATTTAGTGTGGAGGAGGGAGAGTTGAGTAGCCAGGGATCTGGGGTTGAGCCTCCATCGTGCCATCAAACTCCTGGCACAGGAGTCAATCGAGACCGGGCTGACAGGGGGTAGGGCAAGCAGTGTTAAGGAAGCAACTGGCAGAGTGGCCCATTCAGACTGGCAGTGCCCATGTGCTGTGGACATCATCCATTCAGGAGGTGGGTCCTCCAGCGAGAAGGAGAACCTGAAAGGGAGGGAGGTGTGGGCACACGGATCCAGTCAGCAGAAACTTCATGGCCACTTGCAGGGGCAATCTCGGGATGAGGAAGCGGCCAAAGGCTGCATTGATGACCTCTTCCCTCTCTCCAAATGGCAGGTCCACACTACTGGGCAGGATGGCCTAAGGCTGCTGCACAAATAGTCACAGGCTGCCACATAAGTGGTCACAGGCTTCTGGGCAGAATGGTCTGAGGCAGCGCTGCAGTGCTGGCAGCCCTTTGAAGATGCACGAATGCATCTGACCACATCAGCTGACGATATGGCCACCACCTCAGTCCACACCTTGGGCAGGCGAATGGTCGGCCACCCCGCCTGATAACTGACCAGCCGGCATGTGATTGCTCTGAGAATGGGGAGTGAAGCAGGAGTGCCTGTGCAACCCGTTTCTGGTACCTCTTTCTCCTCCCTGCCAAGACACGTTAAATCCCAGCCTATGATTCTATGTGCCTTCATAGCAACAATCAATGCATTTCAAAAGTAATCCATTGGTTATAAAAGTGTTTTGGATATTCTGAGGATATAATAAAGTGTGGTAAAAATACAAGTCCTTTTTTCCCATAATTGAATGCTGAAGACTATCCAGGACTTGCATGAAGTGCTTTCAGACTCTCAGTCCTGAGCTTGCCTTTTAGCACTTGTCATATAACCATGATCTAACTTGAAATTGTGCTCTGGAACAACCTTTTGTATTCTATTTGACATTGTATACAGTGCTTTAAGGTGCCCTCTCATTTGTTTGCTTTTGAGGCTGGCTCTTGAGTTTTTCTAAGCTTTTCACATAATTCAGACTGACACTGAGGGATAAAAACAATGTGAATGCTTTTAAAAATTGATTATTTATTCATTATTTCTGTTAATTCTGTTGGGTTTTCTTTTTCAAGATCAAGATGATTGTGGAACCCTGGAATGTGACCTCAATGCTCAATGTGTTGCATCAGAAAGAGTTGCTAGATGCCAGTGTTTGGAAGGATTTACTGGCGATGGCAAAGTTTGCAATGGTAATGAATTAACTTAAATTCTCCTTGTTTTTATGCGTTTAATTCTGCATGAAACAGATTTCTTTTGAAGTGGGGATTGGAATATAACCATGTTTAGTGTTTTACTTCTGGAAAACACTGATTGCTGGACTAGTTTTATCCTGTTAGTGAATTTTCAAATGTTTTCCAAACTGCAACAGCAATGTCCCATTTATACTACTGGCGTGGAGCCTGTGGACTCAAGATTTACTGCTGACGTAGCATTATTCTTTGGCCAATCATGCTCAGTAATCTGCTTGCTGGCACTTAAGGACAGTTACATTTTTAATGTCTGAAGAAGACAGATGGAATAATCAGATGTTTTCCGACATTAAAGTTCAGCTTTAAATGATTTAATAAGTGCCTCGGCAGTCTGCCGCTTGTGCCTGTCATCCATTCTCTTTTTGCTTTGTATACATATACCATCAGACTAAGTTGGATGTAGCATTTGACTTTGGACCTATGGTTCCAAAAGAGTTCCACCACTGACTTTTTCCTTGTTTTGTTTTTGGATCTGTTGTAGACTAATTGATAAAGTTTGATTGTCAAGAATAGACAACAACTTTAGTATTGCTGTTGAAATTCCTATGTTCCTAAGATTCATTAGGAATGGTAACACCAATCCACTTCTGTAATACACTTTATTTTCTTGCAGATATTGATGAATGTGTCATTGGTGTTGCCCTTTGCAGTGGGCATGTAGCAGACTGTATTAACACAGAGGGCAGTTACGTCTGCAAATGCCATCCTGGCTATAGTGGTGATGGATTCCTCTGTTACGGTGAGTAGTTCTGTTGCCTTTTGTGTTACATTAATTTCCCTTGACAGAGGTGCTGTTTTAATGTGTGATGCCTACCCCTGTCCTCTTGACATTTTTGATCTATAGTTTATCTCCTACTTTATAGATTGCTTATTTAGAATTTTTTCTGACCTCTATTGTGCCACTTGTGTATTCGCAACGACTGTATGCATCATGTCAGCTATTAAATCAAATAAGTAACTTATATAAAGGTGCAATTTATTCACCAGATTTATGGTCCATTCCAGCATGTGATGTCTGTCGTTGGCTTTGCAGATATTGATGAATGCAAAACTGGGATGCACAATTGTGATGAAAATACTGTATGCACAAACACAGAGGGAAACTATACCTGTACTTGTAACAAAGGACTTTTGGGGACAGGTTATAGCTGTGTAGGTAAGTGCAGAAGCTTTATGAGTCCATTATGTTCTTTAGGGATTCTAGACTTTATACATGTGTGCATGTGAGATTATCAATAGATCCTCATTCATTCACCATGACATTTAAAAGATTCACTGATTTGCTGATTGTTGGATAGTAAGTAAAATCGCTGCCATTAATAAAGCTAGTTTTCAAAAGAAAATGCTATACTTCAAGGAAATCCTTTCAGATAAAATCAAGCACAAAGATCAGTTGCAATAGGTAATAAGATTGGAAGGTGAAAGATTTGGTTATATATTTTCCACCATTCACTAATATTAGCAAAGAAATAGATAAGAGCATAAAGCAACAACCACACCCCTGATGATATTCACTAGCTAAACTTTTTCCTGTGGGGAAAACATATGAATCAGGAATTTCCTTACAGCTGCTCCCACTGAACTGCAAAAACTTCACTGGTAGTGCAGCAGAAACCCTATTAATGTGCATAATTGGAGGAATCTGGAGGTATCAGCAGCAGAGCCGAAGCAGCTCTGATGAAATTCCCAGGGATTGTAACTTTTGACAGTTTCTCAGTACTTCAGAGAAGTGAATGAATTTTTTATTCCTTATCAATATTTTTCAAATACTTCAAACACTTAAATGTAACAGTAAGGATAAGATTATTGAATGTTGAATAGTTTTGTTACTATTAAGTTATTCAGAGTACTTGAACTCAAGTACTCCACCACCTAGTAGGTCAAGATCAGTAAGTGGATGGAAACACCATCTATTCCAAGTCACACACCATCCCCATTTGGACATGTATCACCTGCTGTACTTCATGGTCAAAATCCTGGAACTCCCTAACTAACAGCACTGTGGCACCTTCAGCACCCATGGACTATAGCGGATTAAGAAGGTGGCTCACCATCACCTTCTTAAGGACAACTGGGGATGGGCAATAAATGTCAGCCTCGTCCATATTACCAGAATGAATTAAAAATAACATGAAATGCAAGATTTTTTTTGGAGCAATCATAACTTCTGTAGCACCAGACTGCTCAAGGTATAAAATGTTTATAATTCATTCAGGTGTGATCAGCTCAGCCTTGCCCACTGATGGTTCAATGGAGACAACTGTCAGGAGCACCATGTTCGAAACAGCCACACACAAGCAAAATAATCACATTGTGAACTGCCCACTTTCGCATGAAGATTTCTGTCTGAATGGAGGAGTTTGTTTCCATATCCCCGAGATAACAGTGTTTGCATGCAAGTAAGTGAAATCATTGATTTGCACTTGATATTTTCAAGCATAAATTGCAAAATAGGGATCTAAGTAGTAATTTACTGAAGAAGCCACCAGAAATGTAAGTTGAACTGATACCCAGCCACTATCACTGTATACAAAGTTAACACCTTTCACAACCTCAGCCTATCCGAAAGCGCTTCACAGCCTATGAGATACTTTTCAAGTGCAATCACTGTCATAATGTAGGAAACACAGCTGCCAACTTGCACATAGTAAGATCCCACTGGCAAAATGGGCTGAATTTTATTAGCGTGTCGCAAATCGCGGTGACACGCTTTGAAGTCGGCAGTCTTCAGGTACGAATGTGCCGTCGCTGAGCCCCCGCGATATTTTGTGCAGGGGCTCATTTAAATGGAGGGGCCGAGCGGTTGCCCCCGATGACGTAAGGGGGCGGTCGCTCTGTCCCAGGCAATGGCGCTAGCGCCACCACACAGGCACGGGCGCCTTTCTTAAAGGGCTTTAAGCCCTTAGAAGAATTTTGAATTTTTAAAGGGAACGAAAGTGTGAAATTAAAGTTATATATTAAATAAGATCTTCACTCCCCCTCACCCACACCCCCAAAGAATAATCCATTCATTAATAGCCCATTCCCCCCAAAAAATACTTTTATGCGGATCCCGACCTTTCCCCCCCAACCTCTAATAACTTTAACCCCCAACCCCTTCCCACCATCCCCATCACCAATCCAAAGAGTTTTCCCTGCTCCCCCACCCCGACCTGAAAGTTTCACTCCTCCCCCCTCCCACCAGTGTCACACCTCGGAACTCCGAATGGAGATCTGAAGGCATGGGAGTTCCAGCTGGCGACTGAAATATCGGCGTGGGACGTCTGTCGCTACCAGGTAAGTCATTATTCTTTAATTTCACTATCATCTGCATATGAAAATGAGGATCCTGCCGCTCAGCGGCGAGGTGGGGGTGGTGCACACCAAGGCCTCACCACCACTGGTAAAATTGAGGTAAATTGAGGCGGGGCCTTCTCGGCATCGAGGGTTTTGGCGGGCCTCTACCGGAAGAATTTCCCAGACTCCCCTGACACGACCCCTGATGCTGGAAGGCTCATAAAATTCAGCCCAATGTTTTAATGAACAGATTACTATTTTAGTGATGTCAGTTGAGTGACAAATATTGGTTACAACACCAGGGAGAACTCACCTTCTCTTCTTTGCATTAATGCCATCAGATTTTTTATGTCCACCTGAGAGGGCAGATGGGACTTTAGTTTACTGTGTCATTTGTAGGATGGCACCACCCTCAATGCTAGAATGGGTCTCTGAACCCACAAACTTCCGACTTAAAGACAACAATGCTACCAACTGCGCCAGCTCCATATTGCATGGGAATGCATGTGTTGGTTCAGCACAAATTCAATCTCAGCTACAAGTCATCGTTAATACAACATGAAGAAAAGGGAGTTTTATTTTGCCTTCACTTCTCCCCAAAAAGAAAGTAAAGGCCAGAGGAGGATCTGAATGCAGAGGAGGGGTTGGAGAAATAGATTGTGAGCGAACTTGAGGCATCTCTTTGTTACAGCAATCAACATTGAGAAAATAAATAAAGGAGCAGCAAACACACAAATCACAAGACAAAAAACAAAGCGAAGCAATGAGGCTAAAAAGAGAGAAATTATTTGAGAATAAACGTGAAGGTGGTGGGGGTAGGAAGTTTCCAATTGCTTCCTTACGTTTTACATGCAGATTCCAGCTCAATCTGGGCAGAATTGGTCAAACCAGTGCAAAGGATTGTGGAATTTTAAACGTAAGTGAGTTATGCAAAAACAGTACTTAGGCTCATGTTTTCCATGGTCTTTTACCCTGGCTAAAAATTCAATTTACCCAATTCAGACTCTGCTCACAAACCTGGGCACTGGTCAAGATTACAAGATTCTGCCAATTGTGCTGGTTAGGGAAGGCTGTACAAATTGTGCTCACGTTCCTAGGTGCACAAACACTAATGGCAGGTTTTAAAAGATTTCTCAAATCAAAAAATGTGTAATTTACTAAGAAACTGATGAGTGTACATGAATGAAACTATTAAATCAATATAGTTTTGTGAAGTCTATTTCAGTGATTTTTAAATCAGGTTATTCATAGGTAACTGACTGGGCACCCTTATTAAAAATTGTTTTTTTTTGTAATAAACCCATTTTCAGCTGTATTAATAAAACTGTACTAAGTTACCACTCTTAAATACAATTTCCCGATTGCACAACTGTGTTATGAAAGTATAACAGATTTTTGGAAAATACTCCATGCAACTAATGAGAACACAAAGAAAAAGTTTGAGTAACAGTCTTATTTGGTGTAATTTTGAATTTGAATGTTAGTGTAAAACAGGCAATTCAGATTTAGCCCTGGATTCCATGGAAATGAAAATCAGAAGAGCTGAGTGATGGCTGAATTGATATTGTCCAGTTTACACTACTACCTAAAGTTTAAATTACCTCATTATTTCAGTGTTTTTTTCTTGGTAGTTCAGACACATGTTTGCAGGAAAAGCGGAAGATAAACAGATAGCACTAGAGTAAGAAATAGTACTGATAGCACTAGAGTAAGAAGTAGTAAGGTATTTGGTGGGGGTCGGAGTAAGAGAAAATGCAAAAAGGTCTAAATTAGGTTTACAGCGCATGTATTTGAACGCACAGAGTGTGGTACATAAGGTTGGTGAGCTGATCCTCTGGGGACATGTGTGGGATCTCCCAGTTAGATCACACCCTCTTGGGTTGGCAACCCCGTTTCGCCCTTAGCGATTGTGTGGCCGTCCTGGAGGCCTGCCAACTCCAAGCCTCCTCCTCCATGGGGGCGAGAATATGGAGGTATGGGACCCCTGCAATAGTTTTGGACCTGTCTTTAATCTTGCATGCTGTCTTTTCCTGGAAGAACAAAAAGTAAGACTCTGTTGTACATGGAGACAAGCACAATGCCTATGGTGGCGGCCCAGAGGCCCATGACGGGCGCACACGGATGCCACCTGCATACGGCCACTCTCGAGGGAGCTGGTCAGGGTCAGCATAGATAGATGGGTGCCTCTCACTGAGACGCTGTCATGCCTCTGATAGGATATGCTGCTGCCTCACCCCCTTGCCTCTGACTGGGTGGTCACTCCCTCGGCACCAAGCCAACCCTCTCGCATTATCACATACAAGTCCTAAAGAGAAAAGAGGTATGGAGTACTCACCTTGGTGGAACGAATGAAGTCACTGACGCGCTTTCAACATTGGATCCAGGGTCTGAAGGGCACCCCATGGCTGCTGACCTGTTCTGCAATCTCCGTCCAGGCTTGCTTGGTCAGGTGAGGCCCTCTCCTCCTCCCATCCCTTGGGAAGAGGACCTCCCGCCTTACCCTTGCAGACTGGAAGAGAACGTGCAAGGAAGCATCGCTGAATTGTGGGGCCACCCAGGGTCTTCCTTCTGCCATTATTGGTGGTGCCTTCCGGTGAGCTCTTCGGTTGCATGGAGTCTTCAGTGAGGGAACCAGCAACAGCAGCAGAACTCAAGCCGGCAGGAACAGGATAACTCAAGGCAATAGGAACAGGAAGTCCTTTGCTCAGACAGCAATAAATGCAGGGTTGGCAGCCCTTCAAAAATGGCACCAGCACCTGCCGGGGCGTCAGCTGATGCTGACCTCGCTGCCCACGTTGCTGCCTCGGGTGCCGGATTAGACGGCTCCCACGTCTCGCACTGTTGAATTGGAGGGACCTTGCGCCTTAATTGGCCAGTTGCTGCGAGAACGCTTGCAGCTGGCCGCTTAATGAGAAAACAGAAAGGGCAACCACTTCCAGTGTCACTGCCGCAATCCGCACCATCACAATAAAATTCAGCCCGCTGTGTCCAATTCTGGGCGCCATACTTTAAGAAGGATGTGAAGGCATTGGAGAAGGTGCAGAAAAGATTTGTGAGAATAGTTCCATGGATGAGGGGCTTCAGTTATGAAGATAAATTAGAGAAGCTGGAGTTGTTCTTCTTTGAGAAAATTTATAAGAAGATTTGATAGAGGTATTCAAAATCATGAGCGGTCTGGACAGAGTAGACAGGGAGAAACTGTTCCCATTGGCAAAAGGATCGAGAACCAGAGGACACCAATTAAAATTGATTGGCAAACGAACCAGAGACAACATGAGAAAAAACATTTTTACCCAGCGAGTGGTTAGGATCTGGAATGCCCTGCCTGAGAGTGTGGTGGAGGTAGATTCAATCATGGCTTTCAAAAGGGAAGTGGATAATTATCTGAAGAGAAAAGCAGGGCTTCGGGGAAAAGGTGAGGGAGTGGGACTAGCTGAGTTGCTCTCGTAGAGATCCAGCATGATCACCATGGGCCGAATGGCCTCCTTCTGTGCTGCAACCAATCTAAAAACAGTGAAAAATTGTCCAAAAATGACTGCTGGTGATAGTTTATTAAAAAGTAATATGCACTAGGGGGCAGTGTTGCCACATGAAATTAATTTTGACAGCTATATCAGTATTTAGTACAAAATAATGACACAAAACACCACCTGAATTGATGGGAATAAAAACAGAGAATGTTGGAAATATTTAGCAGGTCAGGCAGCAGCTGTGGGTTTTGTCTGAAGTGATTGGGCTCTGAATCCAGCAGGCCTCAATAAAATGAAGTCCTGACTTCAGCCAGAAATGGAGAGAGGGCAAACTGGAGCTTTCTGAAAATGGCCGTTGAGTCCATTCTCCCAGGAGGGTGGATGGGAGGTGGGTGGGTGGTTGGGTGGGGGGCTGCGGGAGGTATTTGTCGCTCTCCCTTCCAATTGTTCTGTCAGCCGGTTACAGAAAGAACTGTGGTCTGGTCTGGAAGCAGATCACTGTGGATCCTTTTCAAGGGAGGTGCATGCAGAAACCTTTGAACTGTTTTCCTTTTCATGTGCAACTGAAAATGATATGCTAAACAAACATTACCTGGGCAACAATTTTAAAATTTAATATTGTGCTAAAGGTACGAGACTAAACTGACCAATTAAAGTGGTCCCCAAAGTCTCAACAAATAACAATTTGTATTTATATAGTGCTTTTAATATAAAAAAAATGTCAAGGTGTTTCATAGAACTGTAAGCAGATAAAAATGGATGCTGAGTCAACGAAAGTCCCAATTTTAATTGGGAGTGGGAAACAGGAATCAGGGAGTGGTGGGCTGGATGAGTGCCAATCACCCCTGACGTCAGCAGTGTGAGGCTCATTTGATTTTAACTCCCTTTTCTTGTTGGTTCAAACATGTTTGCAGGACTAGCAAAAGAAAAACAGATAGCACTAGAGTAAGAAATAGGCAGCACTAAAGTAAGTAATAGTAAGGTATTAGGTGGGGATCAGAGTAAGAGAAAATGCAATAAGGCCTAAATTAAAGTTACAGTGCATGTATATGAATGCACAGAGGGTGGCAAATCAGGTGATGAGCTGCAGGCGCAGGTAGCCACATGGGAATATTATGTCATGGCAACAACAGAGACCCGGCTCATAAAAGGGCAGGACTGGTTACCAAGTATTCCTGAATACAAGGGGCAAGATCTTATCCTGCCTTTGGAGATGGGAACGGAAGCGGGGGGTGGGGGGGGGCACACAAAATGGCATGGGGTGGCGTCGGGCAACGTGCCCAATACCGTCCTGCCCACAACCCCCCCCTTGCCATTTTGTTGGCGGCAAGGAAGTTGGAGGACGGGGCTCCCACCCAAGGCTAATTTGGCCACTTAAGGGCAGCTTCCGGCCTCCAGTCTGCTCATACCAAAATCAGAGGGGCCGGTCACTGCATGAAGACACTGTCAGGCGAGACCTGGCAGCCTCCTAGTAGGCTCGGGGGGAGGTCCCACCTCTGGGGCAATCTATGGCCCATGGAGAGCACCCCTGGCAGTGAGCAGCAAGAGCCCTCTCCTGACCTCACGAACACACCCCCACCTACCTCCTCGCTGGGGCTTGCCTGACTGGCCCCGGTGACCCACCCCACTTATCTGTGTCCCAGGACGTCTGACATCTTCGCCACTACGGACCTTCTGCAGTACTGACAGTGGGCACCACTCCCGGTGACATTGCTGATACTGCAGAGCTGCTGGCCCTCTGATTGGCCAGTGGCTCTGGAGGTGGGAGCTTGTCCCTTAAAGGGATGGTGTTTCCGACAGTGGGCAGTTAATTGGCTGGCTACTGTGGAATTCCACCAGGGGTCCAACAAAGGGCCAAGAATGGAGTCTCCCCCTCTCTTCCAGCCCACTGCAGGACCCCCATTGCCAAGGTGTTCAGGAACAATAGGGAAGGAAAGAAAGAAGGAGGGGTGGCAGTATTGATTGAGGAGAATATTGCAGTGCTGGAGAGAGAGGATGTCCTAGAGGGGTCAAGGACAGAATCTATTTGGTTAGAAACAAGAAACAACAGAGATATCATTACACTACTGGGTGTATTCTATAGGCCACCAACTAGTGGGGAAGATATAGAGGAACAAATTTGCTAGGAAATTGCTGAGAGATACAAAAACTATAGAGTAAATATAATACGGGACTTTAATTATTCGAATATAGATCGGACTAGTAGTAGTGTAAATGGCAGAGAGGAGCAAGAATTTCTAGAGTGGGTTCAGGAGAATTTTTTACATTAGTATATTTCCAGTCCAATGAGAAAAGAGGAATTGCTGGATCTGGTTCTGGGGAATGAGGTGGGACAAGTGGATCAAGTGTCAGTCAGGGGACATTTAGGGGACAGTGATAATAGCGTCATATGGTTTAGGTTGGCTATGGAAAAGAACACGAAGCAATCCAGAGTAAAAGTAATTGGAGCGGGCCAACTTCAATGGGGTGAGAACAAATCTGGCCCAGGTAAATTGGAATCAAAGATTGGCAGACAAAACTGTAATTGAACAATGGGCTGCCTTTAAAGAGTAGCCATTTCAGGTACAGTCGAGGTACAGTCCCATGAGGGGGAAAGATAGGACAAATAAAGCCGGAGCTCCCTGGATGATGAAAGAGATAGAGAGTAAGACGAAGCAGAAAAAGAGTGCATATGACAGATGTCAGGTTGACAATACAAGTGAGATCCAGGCTGAATATAAAAAGTTCACAGGGGAAGTATAAAAACAAGCAGGAAAAGCAGAGACTATAAGAAGAGACTGGAAGCCAACATAAAAGGGAATCCAAAAGTCTCCTATAGGCATATAAATAGTAAAAGGGTGGTAAAAGGAGGTGTGGGTCCGATTAGGAACCAAAAAGGGGATTTATGCATGGAGGCAGAGGCCTTTGCTGTGGTACTAAATGAGTACTTTGCATCTGTCTTTAATGAGGAAGATCTTGCCAAGGTTATAGTGAAACAAGAGGTAGTTGAGATACTGGATGGGCTAAAATTGATGATGAGGAGGTATTAGAAAGACTGGTGGTACTTAAAGTTGGCAAGTCATCAGGACTGGATTGGATGCATCCGAGGATACTAAGGGAAGTCAAGGTGGAAATTGCAGAGGCACTAGCCACAATCTTCCAATCCTCCTTAGATCCAACAGTGGAGCCAAAAGGCTGAAGAATTGCAAATGTTACACCCATGTTCAAAAACATGTGTAAAGATAGGTCCAGAAATTACAGGCTAGTCAGTTGTGGGAAAGCTTTTAGAAATGATAATCAGGAACAAAATTTGAACAAATGTGGATTATTTAAGGAACGCTAGCACTGATTTGTTAAGGGCAAAACATGTTTAGGTAACTTGATTGAGTTTTGATGAGGTAACAGAAAGGGTTGATGAGGGTAATGCAGTTGATTAGGTGTACATGGACTTCCAAAAAGTGTTGATACAGTGCGACATAACAGGCTTGTCAGGAAAGTTGAACCCTATTGCATAAAAGGGACAGTTGTAGCTTGGATACGAACTAGGCTGAGAGATAGGAAACAGACAGTAGTGGTGGATGGTTATTTTTACGACTGGAGAAAGGTATATATTGGGATTCCCCAGGATCAGTATTAGGACCACTACTTTCCTTGTTTTATATTAATGACCTAGACTTGGGTATCCAAGGCACAATTTCAAAATTCGCAGATGTCACAAAATGTGGAAGTATTATGATCTATGAGGAGACTTCAAGAGGATATAGACAGGTTGGTGGAATGGGCAGACACATGGCAGATGAAATTTAATGCAGAGAAATGTGAAATGATACATTTTGGTCAGAAGAACTAGGAGAGGCAATATAAAATAAAGGGTACAATTCTAAAGGAGGTGCAACAGCAAAGGGACCTTGGGGTACATCTGCACAAATCATTGAAAGTAGCAGAGCAGGTTGAGAAAGTGGTTAATAAGGCATATGGGATACTGGGCTTTATAAATAGAGGCAAAGAATATAAAAGCAAGGACATTATGGTGAACCTTTATAAAACACTAGTTCGACTTCAACTGGAGTATTGGCCGGTATTTTATTGGGCCGCTAAGTGTGAGGTTGGAGGCAGTGAGGTGAGGGAGGTGGGGTGTGGCCATAAAATGGGAGCAGACTGCATTTGGTCAGAAGTCTGACAGCGTGACGTCCCTTTTGGATTTTACCAGTGCAGACATCTGACAACGAGGTTGCGGGAAAGCAATTGAGGTATTTAAAAGGCCAATTAGCTGAATTGTTACGGGGTGATTTGGATTTTAACAGTGGCAGATGGGAATCATGGGGCTTCAGAGCCTCGTCTGGTGAAACGAGATGGCAGCGAGGTGGGATACGGCAAGTCCAGCGAAGCCATTGGGAGAGCCAGCGGTGGCAGGAAGGGTGGTGCCCAAAGGGCACTGGCAGACATTGGCAGAAGAGGGGAGAAGGTTCCAGGAATGTGGGGGTGTGTGGTCAGGGTCACATAGAGCAGTGCCACTTGCCCCAAGGATAGGACTCATTGGCAAGTTTGGTGGGGTGTGGGTTCATCCTGGTAGAAGACCTAGGAATCAGAGATTTCACACCTGCCATGGGCCTCATTCACCCAGGCCCATGGCCCCCTTTGAGGAGAAGGGGCAGCTCAGATGGTCCAGGCATTGGAGGGGGCACATCACCCAAAGTGGGCAGGAAGCAGCAGCTGGTCAGCGGGCATGAGCTAACATCCAAGCAGCAAGAGGACACCAACACCAAAGGCACAGCCATCAGAAACACGCTCGCCACTAACCTTGAAGAGAGCTGCCCGTGAAAATCTAGCAATCTCAATGACACGGATGTCACCTTTCCTGACAGCAATTTGAATCTAGCACCAATTCAAGGGGATCTCCCAGCGTGCAGTAGTCATGATGTCAGCAAGCAGGGTGCCAATCACATTGAAGTATTCTTACAAACATCAAACTAGGAAGTTAAAAACACTGATTATCATCAGTTTAATTTAAATTAAATTAATTAAAACAGCAAAATAAATTATTATAATTTGATTAAGATGGAATCTCAAATATTATAAACAAACTTTAAAAAAAAAATTGGGCTAGAAATTCTTTTGCTCCAATTTTCAGGCCAATGGTTTCAACCCATGACATGCCAGCACCCATTCAGATCGAGCTGGGCAACACAAAATTCATGTGCCCATCTGATCGGAATGATTGTGGTGCTGACTTGTTGCCTCCAGCACTATTCTCTGCTTCTTAACACTGCCGACGAGCTCTGCACACAGCAGGAGGCCCCAGAGGCATTGATTGCAGACCATGTGGTACAGACAGCTATTCTTCTTAAAGGCAGGCTTCCTCTTATAGGGAAGCTGCACAAAAAGATTGCTGCAATGGCAATTCCTGGAAACTGAACACCCAGGACAGAAAGATGGATTCATGGTGACGGAAGCAGCGTTCGAGGCATTCGTGTTGCAGATGGGCAGGAGGAGAGATGCCATAGTCCCAGGGGTGGGGGTGGGGGGTGCGATGGTGTCCAGAAGACCCTCGAGGATGACCACCCTCAGAAAGGGAGTGGCCAGGAAGGTCAACATGAGTGAATGCATCTTCACATGACATCTCCTACCCATCGCACCATCAACCTTTCACGCTACTCAATGCACCACACCATCATCGCTCACCCAGCAGCAGTCCCTGGCACTCAGGACTCACACCCAACATCCAGATACTCCACCTCACCCTCACACACCTACCAATGCTGCCAGCCTCACACCCAACTCTCACTGCCTCCACAGACCTCCAGCTACTCAGTTGTGACAGGCACATCACTCAAATTTAGTGCTACATAATCATTGACATTCTGCCTCTCCCTTGCAGAACAAGATGGCACACAATAGAAGGGAGCAGAGCAGAGCCGGCAGGGGACAAGGACGTCTGTATCTCCTGAACCATACAGAGAAGACTCTCTGCATCATGGTGACAGCTGCAAAGGAACACACAGCATCTGTGTCACTGAGAACATTGAGGCTGTTGGTATGTTCCTGCCTCGTGCCCCTTCACAACTCCCAGCGCACCCTCATCCTGCTATCTGGCATGATGAGCAAGCTGCTTATTGTTGTATGATAGCCTTTGAGAATGATGTCCCTTTAAGATCTTAGTGTGCTAATGAGCTAAGTACCAGGATGTAGTCATGTGACTTGAAGCCTGAGTCACTCTGCAACTGTAACACCTAGAGGAAGGTTCTCTAAATAGTTACCTCTGTACTGTAGATAATTGTTAGCTGTTAATAAACCTGCTAGGGATCTTCAACCAACTGGACTCCACGCATCTCTTTTATGTTGTATCAAACAACATAAAGAACTCAGTACATGGTGGCAGCTGTGGTGAGAAGACAAAGTCTAAGATTGAAGACCACAGGTAAAACAGCTGTAAAAACTACCCTTCCTACAGCCAAAAGAGAAAAGTTTCCATAGAAATATTGTCCCAAACAGTAGAAAGTAAAAAGGAACTCACCTCCAGCTGTAGAAAATAGAGCACAGAATGACAGGCTGAAAGTAAGTCGGTGAGTCATTGTGCCAACAGTTGAGGAATCCCAGTTATAAAAAAGCTCTGATGTGCTTAAGAATTGATTTTTTTTCAAACGCTGTGTGTAAAAAAAAAATGGGAAAAACCCGACTCCTTTCCCAGGTTGATCGAGGTCAGCACCATTACAGGAGGCGCCCAATAGTAAAAAGTGTGGGAATCCTCCGATCACTGCAGATCCAGGCAGCCACAATTTTTAAAAATTAATTAAATCGCTCAAGCATGAAGAAGAGCTTTTGCTTACCAACCACAGCTAAAAAAAATTAAACCACTCGAGTGTGAGGAACATAAACAAACTCCAGCAAAAAAAAAACAATTGAACTGCCTGTTGAACAGCAATGTAAACAGATCAGCTTAAGTGCTGCAAGCAAGATACACACAGAGCACTGCAAAACACCTGCTCATCTCCATCCAGGCAGATAGTCTAAATAACAAAGAGTTTCTTAAAGGGAAAACAGTGCAGAGTCATAGAACAAGTCTTAAAGCAAGCTTTAAAGCAAAACAATAGCAGAAGTATGGACATCAAATTTCCCAGCATGAACTGGAAAGCCATTGCTATCCTATCTGAGTTCAAACTTTTCAAACAAAGAATGCAGTTATGCTTTACAGACCAAGTGATTGTCAAATCTGAGAATCAGGCTCTAAAATACTAGGAGCAGTTGGAAATGAGGGATTACATGGAATCAATACCTCTGGCTTATCTGAAGAGGACCAGAAAGATCCACAAAGATATTGAAAATGCTAGAAGATCAGCTCCAATTAAAAGTGAATTTTAGATTTCACCACCTGGATTTGATGTCCTACAGGCAACAGCCACAGGAATCAATGGGCTGAATCTTCTGTGCCCACTGCCAACGTCAGAGGCAAGTGAAGAGAACGGTTGCCCGCCCACACTGGCCACATGTCGCAGAGCCGCCACAATGCTCTGTGCGGCAACTCATTTAAATAGCTGTGGCGGGCCATCTCCCCACCCCCTCCCCACCGATCAGGTGGGCAGGCACCAAAATGATCACTGAGCAAGAATGAAGAAGTTCCACTGGATCTACAAGTAGATCGCATGGACGTTGAGATGGAAGATGTGCTCAAAATCAATTTATTGCATTTTGGTCAGCACAAATGTGACCAACTGCAATCAGAAGCCAATGACCCACAACTAAAGACACTGTAGGAGAGTCATCATAGAAGGTTCACCTGACACGATAAAGGAGGTGTCAGAAACCCTCAGGTGCTTTTGACCTTATAGAGATGAACTCTATATCTTGAGAGGTGTCACCTTCAAGGGAAAACAAATGACTCTGCCCAAAGCTCTCTGACAGGACATCTTGCCACAACTGCACCAAGGCCATATGGGCATAGAGCGAATAAGACGACTGGCACAAGACACTGTTTATTGGCCAGGGATCAACAGTGACATTGAAAGGTTAGTGAGGATGTGCGAGGCATGCCAGAGCCACCAGATACAACAACGCAAAGAACCTCTACAACCTCATCAGATTCCGTCAGTCCCTGATCTATTTTCCGTTAATGGAGACGACTTTGTCTTAATCACTGATTATTTCTCCAAATTTCCAATTGTCAGACAGGTAACAGACACCTCAAGCGCAGTTGTTGCAGCCACTTTGAGTGCCGTAATGTCTATTCGATGCGCCTGAAGAAATTATTTCTGACAATGGGCCACAGTATATGGGCAAACCTTTCAGGGATATGTGTGCCAAATGGGGTGTAAACCATGTGACGTCCTCATCACATTACCCTAGATCTAATGGTCTTGCCAAGCGAATGGTTCACACAGTCAAAGCACTTATTCTGAAATGTTGGACAACGAAACAAGATTTTTGCGTTGCCATGTTCCACTTGAGAGCTACACTATGGATATAGGCTTATCGTCACCAGCAGAGATCATATTTGGCAGACAAGTGCGGACTCATTTGTCCAAAATCTCTGAGATGCAGGAGACACTGCTTGAAAAACCGGGGAGAATGAAGATGGTGTATGACCGATATGAAGGAGCAGAACAACCTCAGCTATATGTAGGACAAAAGGTCAGTGTCATACACCCCACAATGAGAACATGGTTCCCTGCAGAGATATCCAAAATATTCAGTGAGCCTAGGTTCACCAGTGGAACGGTGTTGAGAAGGAACCGAGGCCAACTAAGAGAAGTGTGCAATACTCCAATTGCGCACAGCGGACTCAAAAGAACACACTCCAATGATGCGGGTGTGAAAGAACAGAACAACAACCAACACATTGACAACACGCCCACAAACCCAAAACAGACAAGGATGAAATCCACCTCCCCAGAAGATTGCACCATAATCAGATCTGAAGAGATGTCAAACCACCGAAATTATATATGGATTCTTAAGCTTCGATACTTGTAAATGTTATGATCTATATATCGTATAACTAATTTTGATATCTAATTTTATGTATCTTTAATTGTACCATACGAGACTTATCTTTGAAAAAATGGGGGATGTTGTATGATTGCCTTTAAGAGTGATGTCCCTTTAAGATCTTAGTATGTGAATAAGCTAAGTTCCAGGATGCAGTCATGTGACCAAAGCCTGAGTCACTGCAACTGTAACACTGAGAGGGAGGTTCTGTAAATAGTTTGCTCTGGACTGTATACATTTGATAGCTGTTCATAAACTAGTTAGAGATCTTCAACCAACTAGACTCCATGCATCTCATTTATTTTGCATCAGACAATATAAAGAACTCATTACATTGATGAACTTCTTGCTACCCACCACATCCCCCCTTCTCCCACACTAGCTTTCCTTTTCTGAGTTCCTGCTTTCAGACACCCAGGAACTGCCACCTGCCCCACCACAGCAGCCCCAGGAGGAGAGAGAGCAACAGCACAGCACTGATGAAGAGGCCCCATCACTTAATGTGACACTCATAGCCTCCAGCTCAGATATTGGCACTGCATGTACATTGGAGGCAAGTATAGATCTGGAATCAGCACATGGTGAGTCCCCAGGCACGATTGGGCTGAAACCAGGCCAGCGGTAAAGAATGGCTTATATAATAAAAACAGCAAGTACTGAAAATATTCTGCAGGTCTGGCAGCATCTGTGGACAGAAAAACAGAGTTAACATTTCAGGTCGATGACCTTTCATCAGAACTGGGAAAGGCTAGAAATGTAATAGGTTTTGAGCAACTGAAAGGACGGAGGGGGGAAGAAGAATAAAAGGGAAGGTCTGTGATAGGGCAGAGACCAGAGGGGAATTTGCCACTGTATAAATCTAAAATTAGATTTTTAGTGCCAGTGAGGGTCTTTAGCAGTTATTATGAAGTTAGTATGCCTTTAAAAACCCAATTATATCATATTCAACAAGATGTAACTACTTCAAAGATTTTTACAGCGAGACGAACAATGTAAAAATGGAAGTTTCTGTCAATTCATTGATTGCTTATGAATTGCAGTGTGGGGGCCTCAATTTCTGATTTCCAGGTTACTCTGTGCACATGTGGACCCCCAAAGCTTCTATCAATTTCAGTGGAGTAATGACAGCAAATGCAATTTCCCCATCGTTACCACTGCAAAATCCAGGCCAATGTAATTTATCCCACTCCAACTCCTCCTGACCCCCACAAGGAGAATTTTTTAAAAAAATATCCATTTGAGGCTCTTCTGGGCCCAGATTCTCTTCTCGCTGGCTTCACCTGGCGGAAAAGCCACAGCGGCTTCTGTGCTTTGTTATTGCAGATCATGTTCTGATGACAACACTGGATCCTGACCTGTATATTTAGAGTAGGATCCCCATTATGGGCAAGTGTCCTTGCTGCTTGCTCAAAGAGATCAGCAGGCAAGTTCCCAAGCTATTTTAACTGCCCATCCTTCCTGGCTCCCTGCCAGCAGCATACATTTTTTAAATTGGACCTTTGACTTCCTTTTAGCCTATGTGATCAATGATGTTTTGTTGAACTTACAAATGTCTAATGGGTCCTTCTGATGGTAAGTTCACTAAACGATAAACCAAAAGGAAGGGGAAAAAGGGGCAAAATTCAAAAAAGATAAAGACAGTAAAGGGACAGCAATACATGTGGGTTGTACTTCCGTGGAGGTTCATCCATTGTAACTTCAGTAGAAAGGCATGGAAACCCATGAAAACTGTCTAAATGTCATTTATCTCATTTAGAAAGAAAGCCTTACACACATGGGGCCGGATTTATTATCCCACCGCCAAGAGCGGTGGCGGATGCACAAAATGGCGGAGATCCCTACGAGGTTAACGGCCACACCGCCACGATTACGTGGCGGGCGGCCATTTAGCGTAATGACAGCGCCCCCACCCCAATCATATGACGGGGCAGCAATGGCAACACCATTAACGATGTCTCCTGATGTTAGATTGCAGAGAGCCCCCCCAACAGTATCCACTTGCAGATTTCCCTCCTTCCCCCCCCCCCCACAAAACACATCCACTTGCAGAGTTCCCTCCTTTCCTTACATCTGCAGATTGAGCTCAGTGGCAATGTCCGATGTGAAAAGGAATTCCACGAGATAACAACAGGTAACTTACCTAACCTTTGCAGGCACCGATGACTCTCGCCTCTGTGGCACCAGCTTTTCAAAGACGGGAAAGTGAAATCACGTGAGTGCCGCACATCATGCACATGATTGCAAATGCCTGGTAGAATCGCGGCGAATTGGATACAAATTCTTGCAAAGCAGTATGTAACAGATTTAAATTATGATCCCGTCGCATTACAGTGTGGGTGCCGCCATTGAATTTCACCACCTCTAAGAAAATCAGATACCGGTATTATGGCATCAGGTTCCATGGCGGACGACTCCGCGCTGATTCTCCGGCAAACCCCCGCCCCCTCCACCACCACACCCGCCAAAAAGTGCCTTCTAGCGAAGCAGAAAATCCAGCCCAGAGTGTTTTTCATGACCTCAGGATGTGCCAAAGCACTTTACAACTAATGAAGTACTTTTGATGTGTCTTCCCTGTTGTAATATAGGAAATGCCACAGCAAGCTCCCATAAACAGCAATGAAATAAATGGCCAGATAATCTGTTTTTGTGCTGTTAGTTGAGAGATAAATATTGGACAGAATACTGAGAACAGCCCTGCTCTTCTACAAAATAGGACCATGAGATCTTTAATGTCTATCTGAAAAGGCAGACGAAGCTTAAGTTTAACATCTCATCGAAAAGATGGCAGTGCAATTCTCATTTTTTTAGGTTTGTGTGACCCTTCTGCCAAAGTTATGGTGGACAAGCTGGAAACCACCTACAGAACATGCTTCTATAATAAAAGCAAAATGCTGCAGATGCTGGAAATCTGAAATAAAAACAAGAAATGCTGGAAATACTCAGCAGGTCTGGCAGCATCTGTGGAGATAGAAGCAGAGTTAACATTTTTAATACAGAACATGCTTCATCTGGTTTAATAAACTTCACAGGGGTGACGACAGAATCCTCAAATATGATGTCAGAAGTGAAACAATATTGTAAATGCTGATACATGAATGCACTCATACATGTATTTTTAAATACAGAGAACTATATTACGATTATGTATATTGTAGAACAATGGATGATCAAGGGTGAATAATGGACAGGTATTCTTTCTTGGTGTGTGAGAGAAAAGAGCCAACATCATATTTCATCTAGAGAGTGTGAAATTACATGAAAGTAATTTCACATTCCAAACATGTACAAAGATGTTGAAGACATGGATATGGGTTTCTGAAAAAGTAATGGGATGAACGGGCTGAGAAGTAGGAATTGGGCCCAAAATGGGAGACAGGTCAGAGAGGCAATTGTTCTGCATCCATCCATGCTGGCAAAAGGCCCCTGAAAGTTCTGGTATGGGCCTCATCCATATTTAACTGTCAGACTGTCGAATCAGTCAGCCACCTTGTTACAGCTTGCTGGTTTGGAGGTCACCAATGTGGGCTATCTGCGATGTCAGCAGCAATACTGGAGAGGATAGGCCAACGGGAGGGGTGCGAGCATAGGCTGACAGCACCTACAGTAGTGTTATGGAGTGGGGAGGGTCACTCCTGCTCCTCCTGGCTCCACATTCAGGTAAGTAAAAAGTAAGTACCTGTCCTTTGGACAGTCCCTTTAAGGACTGCTGGTTAGGCTGCTATAGATCCAGAAAAACCTACTGGCTCAGTTTTTGTTCGTTTGGCAACAGGATCCTTAAACAGGCATTAGGTGTCTGGGTAGCATAATCAAGAGGCCTAATGCCTGCTTTACGAAGGCCCACTGGGCGGCTGGCACACTTCCAGGAAGATCAGGCAGAGGAATCAGCTGCCCAAAATTTGTCCCCCTAATCCTGATTTTGTGGCAGAAGTTAGGCATGAGGTATAGCAATTTCCACCGCATTGATCTTATATGTACCATATATTTTTGCCATGAAATAGATATGTAGTATTCTCTGTCATAAGTATTTTTCTGTCATTTTAATAGCTGTCTCAAAGGTTATATGGGAGAGCGATGTGAGTACAGCGACTTACAATGGTGGGAACTGCATCACGTTGAGGAAGAGAAGAGGCGTAATGTGGTTATAGCTGTATGCATAATAGTGTTAATCTGCCTGCTGTCAGTGGGAGCTTGCGTTACATACTGCTACAGGTGAGTCTAACTGGATAATGTACAATATCACACAGCAACTGTTTTACAAAAAAGAAATGCATTACAGTGAACTGTGTTTAAATTAGGATTCAAAGTACATCAAACAGTTATATAATAATTCTGGTGTTACGACCGGATGAGGAAGGGGTCTCAGGCTCCCCTCTTGCCCCTTTCCTGGTTTGACGATAACAGGGTTTATCTTTTAAAACAGTGTTTTTAGCTTACCACCTCAGTGAGTCTTTGCTCACTGCTCTCTAATTGTAATTGCAAGTGAACCAATCAGACAGGTTTTCTTAGGTTTAAACAAGAAAGATGTAAATTTATTAGCCTTATCACTCTAACTCGGTGAAAACTACCAAAATACGCGACACAACCACATGCATATGAGAGAAATACATACACAAATAGATACAGACAGGACGAAAGAATTGGGGCAGTGGGGGGGGTGGTTGAAGTAGAGTTCGTAATAAATGGAATTCAGTTACTGGGTGGTAATGGCCTTGATTGAAGTTGAGGTTTGGAGTTCTTGCTCGGGCCCGGTGCACAATTTCAGACTTGCTTCTCTGGTACAAGAAGGCTGAAGATATGCTTTGTCTGTAGTCTTGAAGTGTAGAAACTGCCACCATAGTTTTTTCTGGGATTTTGCTGGAGAGAGAGACAGAGAGAGAGACAGACAGAGGGAGACCTTCCTTCTCCTTCTGTTCAAATTGCAGTCTGTCTCCTTTCTGTGTAGTACAATTCAAAAGCCCCAGTCTGTCCAGCAGGTAGGTCATGTGGCCCTCTCTTTGTGTGAAACAGCAACTTCCGGGAGGGTTGTTGATTTCAAAGCTTTCCAGACACACTCAGTGGGTGGGAGGGGGGGGGGGGGGCGGGGGGTGGGGTGGAGTTCTGGCTCTTACACGGACTAAGGATGCTGGTCATCACTATTGCCCATACCAATCTTGTTAATTGAATCAGTGAGCAGTCCCATTGTCTCTCTATTCAACTGTCTCTCAGAATGCAAATGTGTAACCGTGTTTTCAGCTGTTCAGCTGTGTTTTAAACAAGTTATGTGCAATGTCCAGTAAAAAAGGTTCAAGTAGTGTCACATATGACAAAATTAATATGTTCCCATTTGGCAGGTGTGTTTTCCATCACGCTTGTCATATCATAGCAGTAATTTCTCTGACGAAATTCAACATGGAAATTAACCGTTCAATAACGTGATGTCCCAGCAAAGTAATTCAGGGTCTGAAATTCCTAAGGAGTTTCAGTCTCCCAATGCAGTTGTTCCTCCAGAATTTCATACTCCTGATGTTTTTGAAACATTGCTTAGATATACTTTGTGCTCAGAACAACTTCTACTTATATGGTGCTTTCAATGTAATAAAACATCTCAAGGCTCTTCACAGGAGTGCTATCAAACAAAAGAACATCACTGCAGGAGTTCCTCAGGGTAGTGTCCTCGGCCCAACCATCTTCAGCTGCTTCATCAATGACCTTCCTTCAACCATTAGGTCAGAAGTGGGGATGTTCGCTGATGATTGCACAATGTTCAGCACCATTCACGACTCCTCAGATACTGAAGCAGTCCGTGTAGAAATGCAGCAAGACCTGGACAATATCCAGGCTTGGGCTGGTATGTGGCAAGTAACATTCACGCCATACAAGTGCCAGGCAATGAACATCTCCAACAAGAGAAAATCTAACCATCTCCTCTTGACATTCAATGGCAATGTGATCACTGAATTCCCCACTATCAACATCCTGGGGTTTACCATTGACCAGAAGCTGAACTGGAGTAGCCATATAAATACTGTGGCTACAAGAGCAGGTCAGAGGCTAGAAATCCTGTGGTGAGTAACTCACCTCTTAACTCCCCAAAACCTGTCCACCATCTACAAGGCACAAGTCAGGAGTGTGATGGAATACTCTCCACTTGCCTGGATGGGTGCAGCTCCAACAACACTCAAGAAGCTCGACACTATCCAGGACAAAGCAGCCCACTTGATTATCACCCCATTCACAAACATTCACTCCCTCCACCACTGACGCACAGTAGCAGAAGTGTGTACCATCTACAAGATGCACTGCAGCAATGCACCAAGGCTCCTTCGACAGCACCTTCCAAACCCGCAACCTCTACCACCTAGAAGGACATGGGCAGCAGTCACATGGGAACACCACCACCTGCAAGTTCCCCTCCAAGCCACACACCATCCTGACCTGGAATTATATTGCCTTTCCTTCACTGTCGCTGGGTCAAAATCCTGGAACTCCCTTCCTAATAGCACTGTGGGTGTACCTACCCCACATGGACTGCAGCGGTTCAAGAAGGCAGCTCACCATCACCTTCTCAAGAGCAATTAGGGATAGTCAATAAATGGTGGCCTAGCCAGCAGCACCCACATCCTAGGAATGAATAAAAAAACAATTGACATCGTGTCACATAAGGAGAGATTACAGCAGATGACCAAATGCCTGGTCAACGAGGTAGGTTTTAAAGGAAGAAAGAGAGGTAGTGAGGCAGAGAAGTTTAGGGAAGGTATTCCAGAGCTTAGGGCAAGGCAGCAGAAGGCACAACCACCAATGGTGAAGTGATTAAAATCGGGAATGCTAAGGAGGCCAGTATTCGATGAGCACAGATACCTCGAAGGGTTGTGCGGCTGGAGGAGATTACAGGGATAGGGAGGGGCAAGGCCATGGAGGGATTTGAAAACAAGATGAGAATTTTTAAATCGAGGTGTCGTTTAATCAGGAGCTAACGTGGGTCAGCGAGCACAGGAGACCTAAATATTTAACCCAGAAAATCAGTTTCCTATTCCCAATCTCAGGTTTCCAATCCTGCTCATGAATTCACCGAATGTCTTTGTGCTGTGTGCCAGGAAATGAAGTAAAATATCAAATGTTTACTGTTTTTAGATTATGCTATTAGATCATAAATGTGAACGATATCATTCATTTTTTCTTTTTCAGGGGCAAACTATCTGAGATCAGTGCTTCTGCAGAGTAACTGCAGCATAGTGGGCTTTATGTCCATGTCTCACTGCATTAAATTTCATCTGCCATATGCCCGCCCATTCCAACAGCCTGTCTATGTCCTCTTGAAGGTTATCACTATTCTTCTCACAGTTTACAATACTTCCAACTTTTTTGTCATCCACAAATTTTGAAATTGTGCCCAAGTCAAGGTCATTAATATAAATCAAGAAAAGCAGTGGTCCTCATTCTAACCCCTGGGGAACCCCACTGTACACCTTCCTCCAATCCAAAAAACAACTGTTCACCACTACTCTGTTTACTGTCACTCAGCCAGCTTTGTATCCATGCTGCCACTATCCCTTTATGCTGTGGGTTCAACTTTGATGTCAAGCCTATAATGTGGCACTTTACCAAATGGCTTTTGGAATCTTTTTACGCCACATCACCCTTATCAACCCTCTCTGTTACCTTATCAAAAAACTCAATCAACTTAGTTAAACATGATTTGCCTTGAACAAATGCTTGCAGGCTTTCCTTAATTAATCCATACTTGTCCAAGTGACTGTTAATATTGTCCCAAATTAATGTTTCTAAAAACTTCCCACCACCGAGGTTAAATTAACTGCCTACAGTTGCTGGGTTATCCTTAAATACTTTTTTGAACAGGTGTAACATTTGCAATTCTCTTTTCCTCTGACATCCCTATATCTAAAGAGGATTGGAAGATTATGACCAGTACCTCTGCAATTTTTACCTTGCTTCCCTCAGCATCTTTGGATGCATCCCATCAGTCCTGGTGGCTTATCAATTTTAAGTACGGCCAGCCTTTCTAATACCTCTTTATTAATTTTTAGCCCACCTAGTATCTCAACTACCTCTTCTTTCGCCAGGACTTTGGCAGCATCTTATTCCTTGGAATGAGTACTTTGCATCTAGCTGCAATGGTACATAACTAATATCAGTACTATGTAAATGGCTCAATGCATTGCCTGTCCATCAGCTATTTATTTACGGATGCTAAAAGGAAATGCTATGAAATTCAGGCATGTGGACTGGGCAACAGGGCAGTGCAATTTTGCTGCATCCCTGCAGCCACTGTTCTTCAGCCAGGGTGGCTTCCTCAGAGGGAGTTGAGCTTGTAATATATGGTTTATTCACTTGTATTAGGTGCCATCTTGTTCTGCAGGCAGAAAGTAGTCTTGAGACGTTGAAAGTTTGAAGAGCAATACAGTGACAGAAAGGTGCCCAACCTGCAGGCCAGCTTCATCGAATTATAGAATTTTATGGCACAGAAGGAGACAATATGGCCCATCATGTCTGTGCCAACCAAAAAATATCTATCCATGAACATCCCACAGTTGTAGGTTACGGAAGCTCAAGTGCATATCCAAGTACTTTTTAAATGTGATGAGGTTTTATGCCTCTACCACCCTCTCCAGCAGTGAGTTCCAGACCTCAACCCACACTCTGGGTGAAATATTTCTCCTTCTACAAATTACTTTAGATTTATGCCTCCTGGTTATTGACCTTTCTGCTAAAGGAAATAAGGCCTTCCTATCCAGTCTATCTAAGATCCTCATAATTTTATACACATCAATTAAATCTCCCCCTCGTCTCCTCTGTTCCAAAGAAAACAATCCCAGTGTATTCAATCTTTCCTCATACCTAAAATTTTCCACTCCTAGCTACACCCTGTAAATCTCCTTTGTACCCTCTCTAATGCAATCATATCCTTTCTGTAATGTGGTGACCAGAATTGTGCACAGTATTCTAGTTGTGGCTTAACTAGCGTTTTATGCAGTTCCAGCATAACTTCCCTGATCTTATATTCTATGCCTTGGCTAATTAAGGAAAGTATACCATATGTTTTCTTAATCACCTTATCTACCTATCCCACAGAGATCAGTGGACATGTACTCCAAGGTTCCTCTCTTTCTCTACACTTCTCAGTATCTGACCATTTACTGCATTTACTGTGCAGTAAGGGAATCCTTGCCTTGTTTTCCCTCCCAAAATGCATTACCTTACACTCTGCAGATTGAATTCCATTTGCCATTTTTCTGATATCTTCTTGCAATCTACAGATTTTTCCTCACTGTCAACCACACAGCCAATGTTTGTATTATCTGCATCATTTGTATCATCTTAATCATACCCCCTACATTTAAGTCTAAATCATTGATGTATACCATGAAAAGCAAGGGACCTAGTACTGAGCCCTGAGGAACCCCACTGGAAATGCCTTTCAGTCACAAAACAAACTTCAAACATAACCCTTTACTTCATGCCACTGAGCCAATTTTGGATCCAACTTGCCATTTTCCCTTGAATCTCATGGGCTTTTACCTTTCTGCCATCTGCCATGTGGGACCTTGTCAAAAGCCTTGCTAAATTCCATGTAGACTACATCAAACTTGCTACTCTCATCGGCCTTCCTTACTACCTCCTCAGACAATTCAATCAAGTTAGTCGGACATGACCTTCCCTTAACAAATCCATGCTGTCCTTGATTAATCCATGCCTTTATAAGTGATTATTAATACTGTCTCTCAGAAATTTTTCCAATAATTTGCCCAGCATCAAGTTTAGGCTGAATGGCCTATAATTACTTGGGCTATCCCTTTCTCCCTTTTTAAACAACGGTACAAAATAAGCAGTCCTCTGATCTTCTGGCAGCATGCCTGTACCCAGAAAGAATTGGAAAATGATAGTCAGAGCCTCTACTATTTCCTCCCTTGCTTCTTTTAACAGCTTGGGATACATTTCATCCAGGCCTGCTGATTTATCTACTTTCAAAGATGCTAAACCACTTAAAAGTTCCTCTATGATTATGCTTATCCCCCTCCTAATGGGAGGAAAGATCTTGTAAGAGTCTCTATCATGAGGGACAAAGTATTTGACAAATTAACGGGACTAAAGGCAGACAAGTTGCCAGGAGCTGATGACCTACATCCAAGGGTTTTAAAGGAAGTGGCTGCAAAGATAGTGGAGGCATTGGTCAAAATATTCCAGAGCTCACTGGATTCCAGGAGGATCCCAGTGGATTGGAAAACCGCTATTGGAATGCCCCTGTTCAAGAAGGGAGAGAGACAAAAAGCAGGAAACTATAGACCAGTCAGCCTAACATCAGTCATTGGGAAAATGCTAGAGTCCATTATTAAGGAAGAAATAGCAAAATATTTAGAAAAGCTTAACGTAATCAAACAGAGTCAACATGGTTTTGTGAAAGGGAAATCATGTTTGACAAATTTGCTAGAGTTCTTTGAGGATATAACAAGCAGAAATGATAAAGGGGAACCGGTAGATGTAGTGTATTTGGATTTCCAGAAGGCACTTGATAAGGTGCCACATAAAAGATTAGTGCACAAGATAGGCACTCACAGTTTTGGGGGTAATGTATTAGCATGGATTGAGGATTGGTTAACACACAGAAGATAGAGAGTCGGTATTAATGAGTCTTTTTCAGGTTGGAAAGATGTAACTAATGGAGTGCCACAAGGATCAGTCCTAGGGCCTCAATTATTTACTATCTATATTAATGACTTGGAGGAGGGGGCAGAGTGTAATATATCCAAATTTGCTGACGATACAAAAATAGGTGGGAGGGCATGTTGTGATGAGGACATAAGGAATCTGATAGGGGGTATAGACAAGTTGAGTGAGTGGGCAAAAACTTGGCAGATGGAGTTTAATGTAGGAAGGTGTGAGGTCATGCACTTTGGTAGGAAGAATCAAAAGGCAGACTATTATTTAAATGGAGAGTGACTTCAAAAAATCGCACATAGAGGGATCTGGGTGTTCTTGCACATGAAACACAAAAAATTAGAATGCAGGTGCAGCAAGTAATTAAGAAGACAAATGGAATTTTGGCCTTTATTGCTAGAGGGTTGGAGTTTAAAAATAGGGAAGTCTTGTTACAACTGTACAGGGTGTTGGTGAGGCCACACCTGGAGTACTGTGTACAGTTTTGGTTCACGTATTTATGAAAAGATAGACTGGGATTGGAGGTAGTTCAAAAGAGATTCACTAGGCTGATTCCTGGGATGAAGGGGTTGACTTATCAAGAACAGCTAAACAAGTTAGGCCTTTATTCATTAGAGTTTAGAAGAATGAGGGGTGAACTTATTGAAACATACAAGATTCTGAGGGGGCTTGACAGGGTAGATGTTGAGAAGATGTTTCCACTAGTGGGGGAATCTCAAACAAGGGGACATAGTTACAGAATAAGGGGACACTCATTTAAAACTGAGATGCGAAGGAATTTCTTCTCTCAGAGTGTAGTGAATGTCTGGAATTCTCTACCCTAGAGAATTGTGGAGGCTAGATCACTGAAAGTATTTAAAGAAAAGATAGATTTTTGAAATATCGGGGAGTTGAGGGCTATGAGGAGCTGGCACGAAAGAGGAGTTGAGGTCTGGGGGAATATGAGCCATGATCTTATTGAATAGCGGGGCAGGCCTGAGGGGCTGAATGGCCTACTCCTGCTCCTATTTCTTATGTTCTTATGTTCCACTATTTCATACTCCTCCTCCTTATCTACAATGTCTGCATTGTCCTCCACTTTAGTGAAGACAGACACAAAGGGGGGAATTTTATGCTCTCCCCTGCAGCCGGTTTGGAGGTGGGGAGAGCATAAAATCAGGTGGGATGGTGGCAGGGAGGGATTCCCGCCTCCACTAAAATTTAGTCTGGGGCAGGAAGGCCTGTGAACGACCTTCCCACCCCACCACCAATTGAGGCCCTTAACTGGGCAATTAATGCCCAATTACAGGCCTCATCCCTCCACCACAATTATCTATGTGGCAGACAGCCCAGTCGCCACACAGGAAGCATCGCATGAAAAACCGTGCGGGGCTACTTCCCGGCTCCTGAGTTGTGGAGGGGGGGGGGGCTCCCTCATTAAAAGGCACTTAGTGCCTCAACGAGGGACCTGGCATTGGAAAGGGATACTCCACAAGGAGGCACCCCCCCCTCCCTGCCCCGCCCTTGCAACCCACCCCAGTACACCCACCTCGGCATGACCCCCACCCTGTGAAAACCCTCCCACCCTGACCTACCTGTGGCCTGGGTTCAATGAGGCTCCTGGGACTCGGATAGTTGCTCCACCTCTGCAGTGGTGCTGCTGAGTGGAAGAGCTGCTGGTCTCAGATTGGAGGGCAGCTCTCAAGGATAGGACTTCTAGCACTGAGGTCCTTGATCCCAAGGAAGGCCCACTGCTGTCCACTTAAGTGCCGGATTGGCATTAGATTCAGCGGGCCTTCCGGAGAAGAGGCGACACAGGGTTCTCGGCGTCGCTTTTTCCAGATGCAAGACCCTCATTATTAGCATAAAATCCCGACCAAAGTATTCATTAAGAACCATTTCTCCACACACTGGTTGCCTTTTTGATCTCTACTTGGCTTTACTTTTTCCTTAGTTATCCTCCTGCTCTTTATGTATTTATAAAACATCTTTGGGTTTTCCTTGATTTTACTTGTCAGTATATTTTCCTTCCATCTCTTTGTTTTTCTAATTTCCTTTTAAATTTCACATCTTCACTTTTTATACTCCTCAAGGCTTTCTGCAGTGTTGAGCTCTGAGTTATCTGACATAAGCTTCCCTTTTTTGCCTTATCCTACCCTGTATGCTCTTTGACATCTAGGGGGCTCTAGATTCAGGAGTCCTACCCTTTTGGTTTGTGCGAACCTATTCTGATCCCTCTTTATTTCCTCCTTAAAATTGGTCCCATTGCCCCAAGAATCTAAAGCTCTTCCTCCTGTATCATCTCTCCAGCCATGCATTCATCTGCACTAATCTTCTAGTTCTGTACTCGCTAGCACATGGCACTGGGAATAATCTAGAAATTACTACCTTGAAGATACTGTTTGTTAATTTCATTCCAGTTACATAAAATCTGCCTGCAGGACCTCAGCCCTCTACATATATAACTGGTACCGATATGAACCACGACCTCTGGCTGTTCACCCTACCCCCCCTCAGAATATTCTGCAGCTGCTCAGTAGCATCGCTGACCCTGGCACCAGGGAGACAACATACCATCCTAAATTCATATCTGCAGCCACAAAAATGCTTGTCTGTTCCCCTAGTCTTTCATGCATCATGTAGCTAAGGTTGTGTTTGTATGATTTGCTGTCATTGTGTCAGGATTTCACTTGTAAGTTGCTGCAGCTTCAATGCATGACCTGCTGAAGTATGGACATGCATGGTAAAAAATGAAAGTGGTGTAAGATTGTCTGAGGGTTTTACATGACCAGCATAGGAACAGAAATAGACCATCAGCCTCTGGAGCTGGCTCTACCATTTAATTAGATCCTGTACCTCAACTCCATTTACCTGCTTTTGCTCCATATCCCTTAATACACTTACCTAAAATAACAATCTATCAATCTCAGTTTTGAAAATGTCATTTGACGCAGCAACCACAGCCTTTTTGGAAAGAAAATTCCAGGTGTCTACTACCATTTGTGCACAGAAGTGCTTCCTGATCTCACTCCTAAATGGACCAGCACTAATTTTAAGATTATGTCCTCTCATTCTTGATACTCCCACTAAAGGCCTGCTACCCGACCCGAACCCGACAAGACCCGACAACATGTGTCGGGTTCGGGTTGGGTCGCACTTCCGGGTCCGGCATTCGGGCTCGGGTCGGGCCAGATCGGACACGCTCTATCACAAGTAAGTGGTTCCACTGTTAATTTAATTTTTGGACTAGAAAGGTGGTTTTGTTACAGTTATTTTAAGCTTGTGCAGATCAGCAAGAAAGTAAAAAACGGAAGGTCGGATCAGGTCGGGTCGGGTCGGGCGCAGGAAAAAATGGAAGGACTCGGGCTGGGTCGGTATCGGGTCAGATTTGGTTCTGTCGGGTTCAGGTTGGGTTTTTTTTTTGCAGACCCGAGCAGGCCTTTAACTCTCACCAGAGAAAATAGTATTTCTGCATCCCGAATCCTTCTAACATTTAAAACACCTTGATCAGATCACTGTTACTTGGAATTGGAGCTTGGATAATATATATAGGTTTGTTTAATAGGCACCAAAAGCATTTGAAGAAGAGTCATTATTCAGAAGAAATGAGTGAAACAAGCAGCAGCACCATCGACAGCATAACCGAGACATCGACAAACAGTGAGCAGCAGGTAATTTAATCAGTTCATGAAGATTAAAATGAATGGATGAAAGTGCGTGTCTGAATTCCCAGTAAGTGATTCTGGTGAGCTGTGCTCCCCACAAGGAGTGTGATTTGTAAAATAATTTCGAACAAGCTTAAGAATGAGGAAAGACCATTGGGCCTGTCCAACCTACACCTTAATATTACAGGCCTCCTGATGAAAATGTATTTTGTTTCTAAATTCAGAACTATTGTAAGCAGCATGGCAATAGTATGGCAAACATTCAATGAAATAAATGTTTTTACAAATTCTCTGCAGAAATTGGTGCAATAGATGTGACATTATTGTTTACAAGGTGAAGGAAACAGCAGGGGTTTTAATTGTATCGTGCAGGATAAAAACATATTGCTATTTGTACTGCCAAATTCTTTTAATTAACAGTGTTTTGAACTTGGGCACCATATTCTGATTGACTTATATAATATAATTGATATTATAATTATATTATCCAACTTTATAAATAAAATGAAAATAAGCAATGGTTCTTCTCTGTAATATGTAATTAGCAAACAAAAATATCCAATTGAAGCTCAAAATTAAAGTACTTATATACAAAGTAGACCTATTTGAATCATAACACTCAACAGAGGGAGAATATGATGGAAAAGATAACTCTTAGAAAATTTTGGAGGGGTGAAATATCAGTCTTTAACCATTTACGCAAAAAAAAGGCACAAGGGCAAAATTTTTCACTTTGTGTTTAGGGCATTTTGTGAAATTTAATGAAGGCTGGAATTTCACCCATGTTGCTTTTTTTTCCTTTGATAGGAAACAGACAGCAGATACCTAATAGAAGCTATGGTTCAACAAAATGATTCTCTGTACTTTAAAAATTATTTAATGTAGAAAGGTAGAAATTCTGATCAGCAAGTTTCACGTGCAAATGTTGAACATACTTGCAGTACATTCCTTTCTGCACTATTTTATTGTAAACCCTTTAAAATAAATGGAATGACACCTGCATTAAAATAGTGCCTGAGGAATGTAGTACGATTGGATTAAGATTTTGAAGCATAAGGATCATCAATTGGAATTTGTATCCTTTAATATTCTAAATGTCAAATATATTAATATTTTTCAAAAAATCTTTTAGCAAAAATTAAAACAATGAACTTTGGTAGTTGCTCTTATCTGTTGAATGCTTAACAAAGGATATGTCTTTAATGATGACAACAAAAGTAATTGCTTACATTTTCAAATAATGAGATACATTTGTGGATGTATTTAGTTGTCTAAATAGGACGATATTAACAGAATTGGAGAAAATTAGCAGGTTTCACATGAGATGAGAAGAATATTTTTAACACAAAAATAGATATGTGAATAGATTCCAATCCAAGCTGTTAATATCATGTCAATTATTTCCTTTAAAAAATATCTACTTATAAGAGCACTTGATGATTACAAGGATAAGGAGGGAAGAACTTCCTGAGGACCAGCATTGGTGATGGATACCCAGTCGCAATGGGCAACCTATTGGAAAATTGTAAATGCTTTTGTCAGCAGTTTTCCATCCATTGGCGTGGCTCAGGGTATGAGGCCTCGGGAAGTTCTGCTTGGAGAGTTCACCAACTGTTAATACTGTAGTCATTTGGGCAAAGCATGAAGCTGTAAAGATGGGTTAATAGCACAGTAGAGTCCATGTCCTGGAATTTCCTTGGAGCTGCTTCTGCTCTCCTGCTGTAACATCCTTGATAATTTGGTGGATACCCTGTTAATTCATATAAACAGTGTTTCTGTCACACTTCCAGTAAAGGTACGGCACAGCTGTGAGGAAATTCCCAACCTGTAATAGGAGAAACTGGACATGGTCTTTAGAGGGAATGGGCCTGATGAAATAAATTGCTTTATTTATCCTATACTTTCTTGTGCTCACTTTGGCTCTAAAGAGAAGAAACTGCCTTCTACTCACTACCTCTCTTCACGATATTAGCTGAGATCAACAGTATCCTGTCTGGAAAAATCCCAGGTTTACACCTATGTTCCATCTTATGACTCCTCTCAGTTGTGCTAGTTAATGAAATAGTGCAAGAATATAATGAAGAATGCATTAGGTCATGCAGCCCATGTAGCTTGTTGCATTACTTAGGAAAAATACAGAACATTTTAGTTTTCCTTTTACACTACCACAAAGGCCATTTCACTACTCCTCAGTGAAACAGGAATCTATCAGAGTCAACTGAGTCAGTATTTAGCAATCTGCTCCTTAGTTTAACAACTCCAATTTTTAATCTTTTTTTAAACTATCTTGCAGCTCTCTTGTCTTGAAATTATATCCTTGGTTCATTTAATTGGTTCTTGAATACATCTCTCACTACATGTCCCATATCAATTGCTTCATTATTTTAAAAGCTTGGATTGTATTCAATCTGTAAAATGGGTGACTAATATAACTGCATAATTGACAGTATTCTTAATTGACATTACGTTATAAAATCAAGTAATCTTGTTCCCATGCCAGTTGCTATGGGTGTGGTACAGACTGCACAAGTGTTTGATCCAGTTGCTTGGATCCTGATCTACTGATGTTTTACCAACAAAACAAACTTTGTTGTATATTCTTACTCTTTCATTTATTAAGTGGAAACTGACCTTAGATTTTTACAATCCAAGCAAGATGAGACTTGCGTATGATTAAGCCAATGCACTGTGTAAGCCTGTGAAAGCACATTTAACTCGGGTGCAGCATCAATTTTCCGTTGTTTAGTATGCACAAATATGTATTTAAACAGTGTTATGACCAGGTGAGAAAGGTGTCCAGGGGTCCCTCTCAGCCTTCACCTGGTCCTACTGTAACAGGGTTTAATTTTAAATACACCGTGTTTTTAACACCCCCTTGGCGAATCCTTGTTCACCATCTTTCAATTATAAGGCAAAGAAACCAGCACAAACAGGTCTTCTTAGGTTTAAAGAAGAAATGTTTAAATTTATTAAACTTGAACTTAAATTCTAATTTGCTTGACACCTACGGATACATGACACGCCTAAGCTACCATGCATACACGATACACACATGCAAATAGAGACAGAAAAGAGCAGAAGAAAAAATAAAGTGGAAAAGTTTGAGACAATATCTGAAGAGGTTTTGTTACGGTTCTTCGAGCTCACTGTAGAGTCTTGATTGTAGGTAGATCTTGCTTTTCGTTGAGGCCCAGTATTCTTCTTAAACCTTGTTTGATGTAGGAGAAGTTTCTCTCTTGGGGTTCATGTGTCTTCAGTTCAGTTAATTCAGAGGCTAGTGAGAAAGAGATGGGAGCAGACAGGAGAGATCTTCTCAGTCCAGGAGCAAACAGTCTTTCTGAGATCAAACTCTCTATGGCTAGTTCAAAAAACTGGAACAGCCAGTTAGTCATGTGACCAGCTGGCCTAACCAATCCTGGCCCCTGTAGATTGCATCATCCCAGCAGGACCTGGAAGGTGCTTCCCCACCCCTTCACTGTCCAGTGATCAACATCCATTGTGGGTTGAATGTGTCAGGGAATGGTCCTTTGTCCTTCCAAGTACTGTCTGTTAATATGCAAATGTCTTTTCCAGCCATGCCTGGTCTGTTTAACAAGCCATTTCCTCGCTCCAACAACCATTAAAAAAATCAATGTTCCTGACAAAATTAATGTGCCTCATTCTTGGCAGGTGGGGGCCTAGCATGACAACAGGAAAGAACCCCTCTAGACCATTGGCAGATGCTGACCTAGCTCCTCCATGGCCCAACATCTTTTTGCAGTTTTTATTCTTTTTCTTTCTTTTAAAGGGGTCCTCTACATAATCAAGCATTTAAGGGTATCACATTGTAAGTCACAGCATATTAACCAGGAAGATTTCCTCTCACAGAAAAGGGAGCTCCTTTGGTTGTATATCACACTTGTCAGAGACTTAAATTAATGGTAATACTGGCTGAGCTTTGCTGTTTATAAGAGCAGAGACTTGAAAAATTCACCGTAAGACATCTATAGAACAGATAGAGGGAGATCATCATTCTGTGGAGCGTGTGTGCAAAAGTGGATCCTACTTGTTGATGTCACCTCCGTACATCTGTTCTGCACAGTGCCCTGGAGTGAATAATTACAGGGCTTCAAAGAGCAGTGCTGTAAGTGAAGATAATTAAAGGTAAGAAATGCAACTGACAAAAATTCTTACAGGACATTGAGGAGCTTTGTGCACAAGTGCCCATCAATAATATTACATGCAAATAGGATTACCTTCCTCATTATCATTATTCCATAGACAACAGAATGCTCACTTAGAGAGATAGTTATCATTGGCCCAGATTACATTTTGGTCACCTATATCTCTAGAAGGAGCTTCAGATTATCTACCTGCAAGTTCTGGTACAAAGCATAGCAATGTTGACTGTGGTGTGCTCTGCCAAGCATCTGTACCTTTAACATAATCTCTTTGCAATGCGAGTGTACTGTAATTAACCAGATACACTGGAATCAATCCTTGCTGAAACAACCCTGTAATTACAAACCATTGATTAAAATAAGCTTCTTTCCTTGTCCCAGATGAAGTTTCATTACAATCAGCAAACAAGCTCAAACCTCAGCAAGATGATGCCCACTCCCATCAGTAAACTGATTTGAAAAATGCCCACAAATTTGTAACAATGAGATTTGACAACATTTTGTATTCCAATATTAGATGTTGTAGGTATAAAAGGATGGTAGTAATAACCTTCTACGACAACATGTGCGTCTTCACTTTCCTTTCTTCTGTACTTTCATTCTCTTTCATTTGTCAATGTAATTTTTATAACGTAAAACATATTTTTGGTGGAATCCAGTAAAATAAAGCAGAAACATTTTTGTGGCACCATCACACAATGAATTAATATGCTGTGACCAACGATATGATATGATGTGTCCTTTAGTGGGAACATTTTGAAAAAGGCATTTCTGCAGCACAAATTAATTCCATAATCACTATTTTTTAATGCTAGTTTATAGAACCACTTAATTGTTGCAAAGCACTGCAACTCATCCATTGTTGGGTTAGTAGATTTACTTTTAGTTAATCAAGTATTGTGGCCTTTGTAAAAAGAGGTGCAGATTATTTTTCTCATATATGAACAGATGAGAGAAAACTTAACATGATTTAAGCAGATTTTATGTCTCTGCTTTCTAATGTCAAACAACGCACCAAAAGAACTCAATTTTATTCCCACACACTCCTTAGTGAATGAGACAAGTTTGTTGTTTAACTTAATGTTTATGATGCATATAAGGTAATTTTGACTTCAATGGGAATAAAAATCAAGAGAGATGTATAAGGGGCTGTCAATTCATTATCAGCCGTTTACACCATCGCATAATGTCAAAATTACCCCCATTGTCAATTAGCATTATTACAAATGCTTTCTTAATGAACACAATAAGATTTAGTGCAGGAACACTTGCAAACAAGCTTTCCAGCTTAAACCAGGAAATCTTTCATCAGTCACTGTTTCCATTAACCTTATGCCTGTGCAATGCTTAATTTCCATAACTCCCCCACCCCCAACACCTCTATTTGTACTAGACCTACCCACATCAACCCATCATCACTTTCATCATACCCAGCAAAACCAGAGAGAACAATCCCCTTATGCGTTTTAACGACCAGCTATGATCAGGACTGGTGTAGCTGGTGGGACGCATCAGGATAGATATTGACTGTGCAATGGGTGATACGAGTCAGCAGCCTGTTTTTATATCTCTCCTGATTTTTATTTCTGTTGACTTCATCCACGATCACTTGTTTTACATGATCGTGAGAACTCGAGATCTACGCCATCAACTCCGTCAAAGCAGCCTAGCTCTTGATGTTCCCCATGACTCATACATGGGCCAAGTAAAATGGTCTAAGAATAATCTTATCAAACCCAAAATAAAAACGGAAAACGTTTCAGATCGATGACATGAAGAAAGGTCATCGTCCTGAAACATTGGGCTGGATTTTGCTGAGTTCCCGACGTCGGGCTCTATGGCAGGGGGGCCGGACAATCACAGCTGCAGTGGCTCGCCACAGAGCCTGATGCCAGGATTGCCAGACCTGATCTTCCCAGCAGTGGTGAGGCTCCATGCCCATCCCCCCTCCCCCCGGCCGCTTGGTGATGGGAAAATAAAATCCAGCCCGTTTACTCTGTTTCTCTCTCCACAGATGCTGCCAAACCTGCTGAGTATTTCCAGCATTTCTGTTTTTATTTCAGATTTCCAGCACCCATGGCATTTGCTTGCCTAACAAATCCAAAGTGTGTATTAAAAAAAAAACAGAAACATGGGATCTGTTACAAGTCTGTAATTTCATTTTGTGGACAGTTATAAACTGCTGGAGCTTTTCTCTCATCTTTGAGCCTTCTCAATAGCATTACTTCACTAATCACTTCCAGGTGTCCAATATTCTCTATATAATTTTTACTAGACAGAGAATTCTTTTATCGTTCGCCAACATATAGGGCGGGATTTAAATTCCTGGGCGGGACCCCGTTGTCGTGAAGGTTTCCGGGTCCCAACCTCACGCCAATGCGAAAATGCACGCATGCTGCAATTTTCATCTGCAAATCACTTGATTGGCCATGAGTCGCATTCGCTGCCCAATTAGTGGCGACAGACGCAGGAGGGAGGCGAGACCAAGACACAATCCGGCCCAATTTAAAGGGCGAGCAGCACCCATCCACAAAATGGAACCACAACCACTGCAGAGGCCACTGGTAGGGAGGGCCTCCGGGTCAGGACAGGCCCCCAATTATCTGAGAAATCTCTGGAGTCCTGTTGGAGGGTGTGACTGCATATAGGAACATTCTTTTCCCTGCCAACTGTAACAGGAGGCCCCCAAGATTGGCCAAGAGGGTACAGCAGGAGGTGTCTGCAGCAGAGGAGTGGTAAGGAGGCACTAGGTGCAATGCCGGAATTGCTTCAACGACCTTTTTAGGTCTGGCAAGATAAGTGACGAGAGTGATCCGGATGGTATGTCTCCCAGTCAGAGGTCACCAGAGTGCCAAGGAGAGGGGCATCCTGAGGGCACATAGTGGGCTAATCACCATTGGAGATGGGTATGCTGTGGTGCCTCGCTGACCCATAAGCAAAGGTCAGAACACGAGTGCTGCTGGTCAGGAGGCTGGAGTGCAGACTGCAATGTCATCTGCAAATGAGACGCTGAAAGTGGCGAGGGAGAGAGGCCTTGTGCTAAAGGCATCGTTCTTCACCTTGCAGGCGAAAAGGGAGATGAGTGCTCAAGAGACCGAGAGGGCACACCTGGACAGTGGGCAGGTACAGCTCATGGTTCTGACATGGTTTGAGGAGCAGGTGCTTGTGTCTAGCCTCAGGGAGCCAGGAGATGGAGCAACGGGGGTCCGCCGCAGACAGGGTGAAGACATCTCAACAATCTCCAGTTTCACGGGATGCATGCCAATGTTCCCCGTGCAACCAGCTGCCAAATTCAGAAGCTGTCATCTCAATATTTTGAGCAACAGAAGCATCTGTTGAGTGTACTAATCTCTCCTCACTATCTTCTTTTCTGTCTCCCACAGCATCAGCTGCAGAGGGCCAGCAGACCACGTGCAGGGAACAAGTTCCTGAGGCCGCTGAAGAGACACTCGGAGGCTGCACCATCACATCTTAATAGCACAAGCTCCACCAGCGCAGACATTCACAGCTCAGTGGGTCTGAGTGCATTAGTAGTGACAGGGGCTCAGGGTGAAGTACACATTTCTTCAGAGCTGGAGCATTCAGGGGAGGCAGAGTCGGCTGTGGCCAGTCACCTTCAGAGGATGGAGAACAGACGCAGCCCTGCTCAGCAGGGTGGAGGTGCAGTGCCTCAGGAGTAACAAAACAGACAGTTCACCTGAAGAACCAGCATGTGATGTGCCCACATGTCAGAGTTACCTGAGGCTCTGCGGGGTCATGGAATGAGAATGGAGGGGACCATTCATCTTATGTGCACGACAATGTCTCAGTGCTTTGAGCACATGAGCTCCTCCATTGAGAGAGTGGCCAATCTCTTGGAGAGCCATGTGTGGCATCACTCAGAGTGGATGGAGTGCACTGGCCTGCACAAGTTGAATGCCAGACTCAGCAGCATCAGCCAGTCAGTGATACTAGTGGCACAGAGAGGCATGGCGTAGATGCCAGCTGTGGCCCAACTGGTAGCTCCCCTCCTGCAATCAAGGGCACCATGAAAGGGCTGAGATGGTGACAGATGGTAATGAGGGGGCCACTCCTCAGGGGGCTCCGTCATCATCACCATCCGACAGACGACACATCTGTGGAGTTACACCCTGTAACTGAAACTGTCCCTGCAGTGATGCTGGAGCAGCAGCCTTTGGAGGTGCCCCCCCACCCACTACCCCCAGGACCACCACACCAAGGACAGCCGCCATGGGCATCTCAGGCCCAGACAGGCATCAGCGAGTAGCCTGCCTCCACCTCATCCTCTGCTGCAGGGGGAGCACCTTGTAGGAGTGGCCGTCTGAGGAGGTAATGTCACTTTGTGGGCCATTCAGGTGTTTATACTGTGAAATAAAGTTTACTGCTAAACCATTAAAGCACTTGGTGCATCGTTATACTAGGGCTGACTTGTGTGTTTCCATGTTATGCTGGCGAGAGTCCGGAGAATGGGAAATGAGGGTTGGCAGAGCGATGGAGTGAGCTGGTGAAGATTATGTCTGGGTCAGAAGCTGGAGCCTTGCTGCCCCTCCTTCTTTACCCCTGCACCCCTGCTGCCCAGGGGTCTGCCTCTGCTTGGGCAGATGCTGTTCCTCATCACTGGTTGGGACAAGCTCTGTGAAGCTTGATACCATTTCTTCTTGTGCCCTTCTGTCATCAGCAGTGATCTGTGCGGTCTTGCATGAACATCAACCCCCTCAAAAAAAGCCCTTGTCAAGAGCTCACGGATATATAGTCTACTTCTTATCACTGAGCATAACTTCTTGGTGAGATGACATAAAAAGTGCACAAACAGCAATTCAGCACTAAAATGGTGAGTGCTGAAGTTGGACGGAAGGTCCATAAGCATCCCCAAAGGGAGAAGGCAGGTTAACATCTTGGGTGTAGATCCAGTCGGTTCTAACAGCTTCCATTTATATCACTATATCACACCTTTAATGTAGAGAGACCTCATTAAACAGAGACGTCAGGGGAATTAAACACTAAACAGAAGTAGAGGTAAGGAAGGGTGGCCAAAAAAGCATCCTCACTTTAAATGTTAGCCTGTCCTTTCTTTTTCCATATACTGATAGACTTGCCAGCGTTTTACCAGAAATTTCTACTTTTATTTTGGTCTGTGTTGATTTCTCTCTCTCCAGTGTACTTTGGCAATTTGCTGTTGCTGAAACTCTGCACCATTTCTGCTGCCAGCACTCTGAGGGCACCTCACAATCTTTTATCCTCATTGCTGCCATCGCCTCTGTCCCGAACTAGCTGATCGCTCCCCGCTATATTACCGCCTCCTCCTCTGTGTTGTGGTTCCAAGGTGTTAAACCTGACCCACAGAAAGAAAATTCAATTCTGTTCCCTGAACGAGCTGTTGACAAGCTCATTAATAACCTTAAGTGATCATTTAACAAGTTCAGGCAGGTTGCATTTTCTGCCTCCCATCGTCACGTTCAAAAACCTGAGTATGCCAGTCTCAGGAAACTGGCACCGACCCAGGGAAAGGGTTTCAGTAATCTCCCGCCCACTCCAGCAATCCAAAATCCAGGCCATAGTGTGGAATAGCTCACATTTAAGAGAAAAAATCATTACAACACCGTTCTTGTAAAGTATTTGGTTCTGAATTTGTGTCATATAATGTTGCCTTTGTGCAATGTACAAACTCCACTTTTCTGGTTAATTATGCTAATTGTTAGTGAGCAGCCTGGTGTTGTAGCAACGATACTCAGTCCCTTTTTGAATTTCACTCAAGTTACTTGCCCTGAGGTCCCTGATACATAACCTGTTGTTTTGGAATTTAAAGTTTCCAACAGACTCACTGACTGATTTTACTCCATCCAAAACCTAATATGTTTTTAACTGACCTAACAAGATTAAACAATTCTACTCCAATACAACTCTATCCAATTCTCTGTTTCTATAGGAAAATATGATTAGACTAGATGGTTCATGTGGAGAAAACCCGACAATGACTTGATGGGCCATCTAGTCTGTCTTTGTGCTGTAACATTCTACAATTCTATGAATCAAACTCTTATTAACCCTTTGAGTTCTAATATGCTCTATTTGAAATCTTACTAGGCATTACAAACACAGTTACAGAAGCTACTGGTCACTCGCAGCGATACTTATCTGCTGGTTGTCAATTGGTGCTGCTCTGCTTAAATTTACATCATCTTCAATCTATTCCCCCGATGGGTTTCAAACCTGCTCTACCCAACAATGAGTGCTTAGTACTTTGAATGGGAACAATTTTTGGTGATTGCCAACAGACCCAAACTCCACCACAGACATCCATTGCTCAAGTTTCTTGACCTAGGACTGGAACAAAGCATCTCAAGAAGTAGAAAGATATCCTTAAAGTCAGATTGGCAGTTCCAGGAGAATACATTAGTTAGACATCCAATAGTGAGTGATTAGGTTAGAAATACTTTAGGCACTAAAGTGGCACAGTGGTTAGCACCGCAGCCTCACAGCTCCAGTGACCCGGGTTCAATTCTGGGTACTGCCTGTGTGGAGTTTGCAAGTTCTCCCTGTGTCTGCGTGGGTTTCCTCCGGGTGCTCCGGTTTTCTCCCACAGCCAAAAGATTTGCAGGTTGATAGGTAAATTGGCCATTATAAATTGCCCCTAGTATAGGTAGGTGGTAGGGGATGATAGGGACAGGTGAGGATGTGGTAGAAATATGGGATTAGAGTAGGATTAGTATATATGGGTGGTTAATGGTCGGCACAGACTCGGTGGGCCGAAGGGCCTGTTTCAGTGCTGTATCTCTAAATCTAAAAAATCTAAAGGAATAATTTTACAAATTTGCTTTCCCCACATGGAGCTTCACTCACCAGGAGTGCATATCAGGAATTCAGGCAAAAAGGTTAACAGGCCATCAGAATTTTCTGTCCATTAATCATAATCTGTGCTGTCAAAATGTTTAGGAGGCACAGGTTTGGTAACAGAAACAGAGGACTAGAGCGAGTAGCATAGATGTAGGGAACAAAATATGGACAAGAAGAATGACGGACAATCAGACAGCATTGTGGATGGGGATGCTCCTAAAATTACTTTGACAGAGGAAGTAGAGTTGATGTACTTTGGACAGGGTTTTGTCAGGAGGAAGGAACAGAGTTAAAGATGGAAAAACAAGGTGAACCTCACCAGGAGAGGAGTCACAAACTCAGAGCTCGAATACTTAGGCTGGTGGAAGAGAAAGAACAGAGCTTACATATTCAAAGATTGGTCTGGGAGAGAGAAGAGCAAGGCAGTAGTTGTTAGGATGGGCCTGGGAGAGGAGTAGAGGCTGAAGCCTGGCCTCATCTGAGAATATACCAGAGGACCAGAAAGAGAAACAGAAACGGAAAAGCCTGGAAATACTCAGCGGGTCAGGCAGCATCTGTGAAGAGAACAATAAGTGAATATTTGAGGTATGCACCCTTGGTCAGGACTGGAAGATATTACAAATGAACAACATTTAAATAGGAGCAGAGCAAAGTGAAAGGGAAAACACAGGCACACAGACACATACACATGAGGGCGTAGAATGGCCTATAAAGTGCTTAAATGGAAAACAGAAGTTACTTAAATGATTGATGTGATATTAACATGTAAATGTATAAACTGAAGTGATATTAGTATATTGAATGAAGGATGTAGCTTGCCTCACAAAGTTTAGTGGGAGGAATTTTCTCAAATTAGTCCCTGGCCAAATGGCAGGACAATTAGTAGGTCGAGAACCCGTTGGAATCTCCAGTGGGCTTTGCTAAAGCTCTTTTACTGAACCATGGCATTAGCATCCCGCTTCTGGGTTCCACGACCAGTCAGGGAGCACCTGCTGGATCTGCCAAAGGGAGCATTTCTAATTAATGTTGAATTGGGGATATGGTGGCGTAGTGGTCATGTCACTGAACTAGTAATCCAGAGGCCCAGGGGATTCGGGTTCGAATCCCATCATGGCAGCTGGTAGAATTTAAATTCAATTAATTAATAAAAATCTGGAATTGAAAGCTAGTCTCAGTAATGGTGCCATAAAACTATCATTAATTGTGATTTTAGAAAAAACCATCAGGTTCGCTAATGTCCGTTAAGGAAGGAAATCCACCATCCTTACCTGATCAGGCCTACATGTGACTCCAGACCCACAGCAACATGGTTGACTCTTAACTGTTCTCTAAAATTGCCACTCAGGGCAATTAAGGATGGGCAACAAATACTGGACTTGCCAGTGATGCCCACATCCCATGAAAGAATTTACAAAAGGACCATTGCATGGATTATAATGGTTCAATTGGACATGGTTTTGAGGCGTCAGCAATTAAAGGAATGGAGAGAGTTCCTGGGATGGCTACCCCCCAGGTCTCTTGCCCTTACCTTGAGGTCCTGCTGTAGGATCCAGGAATTGCAGTGCAGTGATGTTTTCCAATGACAGGAGCAAGAGGCCAGCCTCTCAAACCAAGCAGGCTTGGATGGAAGTGGCTACAGAAGTCAGCAGCAGGAGTGTGGTGCCTGCAACCTGGATGCAGTGCACCAAGGGGATCCAGGTCCTCAGGAGGACAGGAAAGGTGAGTGACATAACACCATTTGCTGACTTTCCCAGCATTACCCTGCTCAGCTCTCCTCAGAACAACACAGCTTGCAATTTCACTCATTCCTCTCTCTCCAGGCACCTCTTCACAAACCCATCTGAACAGTCAACACTCACATTCACCATCATCCTATTGTCCCCTCACACCCATGCCTCACAGTTACCCTCCACAAATGGTGTCCTTCCCTCCTACCCACAGCAGCCATTACTAACACTCATAACTCTCTGTTTTCTCTCCTTGCAGGAGAAGACAGCACACAACCCCGGAGACCCAGTGAGTTGGCTTCCAGTGGCAGTCACCTTGACAGCCACGAGCAATGTGTACTCACCGAGTCTACTGGGAATGGGGTCTTGTTCCAAGAGGTTGCAGATGTCAGCAATGACTTGCCATGAAAACCTGTCCTCCTGAGACACATGTCGCAATGTCAAGCGAGCTGATCCTCTGTCTGTAGACCCTGTGTTGTGGGTCTCGCCTCCTTGGAGCTGGATCACTGTGTCCATCCCCTTTGCCCTGTGGAGCGGCATACAGCTGAGGAGAAAGCAGCTGGTGCTGCTGCTGGTGTTGCTCCTGGTGCTCCTGATGCTGTTGGTGTTGGTGTTTCTGCTCCTCTTGTTCCTCATCAGAAGTGCAAGGTGGAGCTGTATAAGCTGCTCCCATGCCGTAGTGAAGACTGGCAGCAGGGAAGTGTATCTGAAGGTAAGTGAAGTACAGGACAGATGAAGTGACTTCCAAGAAGTTGGCAATCATCTCTCAAGCAGTGAAAGCACTCTCTGAGAAGGAGTGCTGTGAGCAGCAGCCTCTCACCTGGCCGTGGCAGGAGTTCTCCAGTTTCATTGTTCAAAGGCTTCCCAGCCTGTCAGTTTCAATAAACATAGAAACATAGAAAGATAGGAGCAGGAGTAGGCCATTTGGCCCTTCGAGCCTGCTCTGCCATTCAATACGATCATGGCTGATCATCCAAACTCGGTAACCTGTTCCCGCTTTCTCCCCATATCCCTTTATCCCATTAGCCCTAAGAACTACATCTAACTCTTTCTTGAATATATTTAATGATTTGACCTCAACTGCTTTCCGTGGTAGAGAATTCCACAGGCTCACCACTCTCTGGGTGAAGAACTCTCTCCTCATCTCAGTCCTAAATGGCTTACCTCTTATCCTTAGACTGTGACCCCTGGTCCTGGACTCCCCCGCCATCGGGAACATCCTTCCTGCATCTAGTCTGTCCAGTTCTGTTAAAATTTTTTAGGTTTCTATGAGATCCCCTCTCATTCTTCTAAACTCTAGCGAATACAAGCCTAATCGACCCAATCTCTCTTCATATGTCAGTCCTGCCATCCCAGGAATCAGTCTGGTGAACCTTCGCTGCACTCCCTCCATAGCAAGAACATCCTTCCACAGATAAGGGGACCAAAACTGCACACAATAATCCAGATGTGGTCTCACCAAGGCCTTGTATAATTGCAGCAAGACATCCTTGCTCCTGTACTCGAATCCTCTCGCTATGAAGGCCAACATACCATTTGCCTTCTAAACTGCCTACTGCACCTGCATGCTTCCTTTCAGCTACTGGTGCACAAGGACACCCAGGTCTTGCTGCACCTCCCCCTTTCCCAATCTATCACCGTTCAGATAATAATCTGCCTTTCTGTTTTATCCACATTAAAGAAGCACTTTCCGCTGCGCACTCACTTCGGTCACCCTGGCGAGTTCCACATATAAGAACATAAGAATTAGGAGCAGGAATAGGCCGTATGGCCTGTCAAGACTGCTCCACCATTCAATATGATCATGGCTGGTCTTGGGCTTCAACTCCACTTTCCCACCTGCTCCCCATATCCTTTGATTCCCTGAGACACCAAAAGTCTGTGTGTCCCAGCCTTAAATATATTCAGTGATGGAACATACAATACCCTCTGAGGTAGAGAATTCCAAAGATTCATAAACCTTTGAGTGAAGAAATCTTTTCTCATCGCAGTCCTAAATGATCGTCCCCTTATCTTGAGACTGTGCCCCAATGTTTTAGATTCCACAGCGAGTGGAAATAACCTCTCAGTCAGAAGGAGAAACACCTTCAGAATCTTGTAAGTTTCAATGAAATCACCTCTCGTTCTTCTAAACTCCAGAGAATATAGGCCCAATTTACTCAGCCTCTTATCATTGGACAATCTTCTCATCACAGGGACCAACCTAGTGAACACACAGCTCAGGAAATAGGTGCACTGGCTGTTAAAGGCAGAATCCTTGGTTAAAACTGAACTTATTACCTATTTGAATATTTAAGTGCCTTACCTGAAAATTGCATGCCTTCAAAGCTGTCTGAGTGAAACCTGGAAGAGGTCAGGCTGATGTCAAGCTCCTGACCCATCATCAGTTTTAGAGAAGTTAACTTTCCACATGCACCCACACCCGTCTCCCCTTGCCTGAGAAAATTCCCCCCCCCTCCCCCCCCACAGTGAATCCAACTTTGGATATGCAAGGCCCAGTTTCACCAGAAAGTCTACTTCAACCTCTCAATTAGATTATTGCTTTGGAGTTATCCAGGAGTAAACTTAATTGTTTTTAAATAACCTAAATTAATACATTAACATACCAAATGAACAGTAAGAGAATCTAACCATCTCCCCTCGACATTCATTACCATTGCTGAATCCCCCACTATCAACATCCTGGGGGTTACCATTGACCAGAAACTGAATTGGACCAGCCACATAAATACTGTGGCTACAAGAGCAGGCCAGACGCTGTGAATTCCACATCGGATAACTCACCTCCTGACTCCCCAAAGCCTGTCCACCATCTACATGGCACAAGTCAGGAGTGTGATGGAATACTCTCCACTTATCCAGATGAATGCAGCTCCAACAACACTCCAGAAACTCAACAACATCCAGGACAAAGCAGCCCACTTGATCAGCACCCCATCCACAACCTTAAACATTCATTCCCTCCACCACCAGTGCACAGAAGCAGGAGTGTGTACCACATACAAGATGCACTGCAGCAACTCACCAAGGCTCCTTCAACAGCACCTTCCAAACCCGTGATCTGTACCACCTAGAAGAACAAGGGCAGCAAATGCATGGGAACACCACCACCTGCAAGTTCCCCTCCAAATAACACATCAACCTGATTTGGAACTATGGCTGGAATTTTAGGGCCTCCCACACGAGTGGGCTGGTGGTGGGCAGGGGGGTCCATAAAATTGAGTGGGAGATGGGGGGTGCCATTCCCGACGCCTTCCCACTCCCACTGAAATTTTACACAGGGCGGTGGCGAGAAATGGACCGTCCACTCCAGGCCAGTCAAGGCACTTAAGTGGCCAATTAACTTCCACTTAAGGGTCTCCTCCCGCTGTCGCTGGTATTTTATCAGTGGCAGCCAGGCGGCAAAGGGCCGCCAGGTAAACCCCACCGCCCCCCACCAATGGTCCAACCACCCCTACTGGACAACACTCCTCCCCCCCCATTTCTAAGTGAGTCCCCCGCCCCTTGCCTCACTGGGGCCCAGCCGATTGTCCCTGGCAAGGCCCCAAAAACTTACCTTGGTTCCAGGGCCGTCATCTCTCTTGCTTCTGTTGGCTGGGTGCAGTCCCAGCAATGGCCACCACCCCCGGTGGCACTGTGGGGACTATGAGCTGCCAGCCCGCTGATTGGCCGGCAGCTCCATTAGGTGGGACCTCCTACCTGGAAAACAAAAGTAGAGAGGTTTAGAACACAACAATGGAAATAGAAGTCATTCCTTAAACACAGACAGTCTTTGGTAATAAGCGGTAGTATAGGGTTTTTAATTTTTCTTTCATCAATGGGGAGTGTAACATAGTGAATCATCAGGTATCCAGTGCAAAGTTACTGCTGTGAAAGAAATTCCAGATGGAAAGAGTAAGCAGATTTCTGCTGCATTAAATACACACATACAAAACTAATGCCTGTGGTCTTGCTGAGGAATTAGAGATAGTTTGTATCAGCAAAATACACTTTTCTAAAAATAATTGATGACTGACAAACCATTTTGTTTATTTGTTTGTTTATTAATATTGAAGTAGTTCCTATTAAGGTAAACTACGGCTTTGCAATAAAAGTCAGAAATAGCTACTCTACATTCATTTTTGCAGTTCTATTGTTATGCAGTTGTAGCTTGCTGGATTTAATGTTTATTTACAATCTACTTGATTGTTTCAGTTTTACACTGTGGTGGAATCTGATTGGAAGAATGGGGGAGCTTGTACGGTCCATGTTATCAGAACAGAAAGTCCTGCCTATGCCACAGAATCAGGTTAGTCAGGTCGGGAGTTTTGTGGGAGTTTTGTACAGTGGCGCCGGTTCTCTGCTTGATTTTAAATCCATCATATTTTAGCAGTAATTTTCAATCTATAAACGTATGCATACTTTTTTTGATGTTGATTTGAAAATGAAGTGTAGATCTTCATTACAGGGCTAGAATATACTACTTCCTGCTAGATTACAAAGTGCAGCAATTTGATTTTCTTTGTAAATAATATTGCCACTTTAATGTCCATTTCCTGTAAGTAGCATGTAGGGGTGGGTGACAGAAAAAGGCTGATGGGCATGCACAATGAGGTGCTTGATGCATTGGGAAGCCTGCCAAAAAGCCTGTGGTCAATGTCAAGGAGCATGGAGGAGACTAGCACCAACCTTTCACACAGCTTTGTGCAGAGCTTGAAACCCATCCTTTCCAACATGGAAGAGGTAGCCAGGTTCCATTAGCACACTTGCAGATGCAACCATCATATAGCATCTAATGACCAATGTCTCAGCTTGCATAGCAGCACAAGTAGAAGTCATCTTCTCCCTCATCCTCAACTGGTCACTATATAGCTGGTGGCAAGGATTGTACCTGCGTGATGGCGAGGTTGTGTAGCATGGAGCCTACCACATCAAATCTTGACACATGCTCTGCCGGGTACTGCAGGGCTGCTCCAAAACAGTCCAAGCAGTGGAAGCATTATTTCAGCACCTCGGTGGTCTGCTGCGGCTTTCGTTATATGCATGCTGCCCACATGTGAGTAGTTTGTGCACTGGAGTCATCAGCCATGTTGTCAGTAGATAGACCTTGTCACCCAGTAACCACCCTCTGGTTTGTCATGGTAGCTCAAATGCAGATGGTACAATGAACTGTTGCAAAATACAAGCATCATGACTGCTGCCAGGATACCGAACATTTATCTGCAAGACGTGCTGCGTTTACTCGCACACCAGCTGAACATTGATGGAGTGGAATCTCTTTAAGTTGTGATACATCCCAGAGTTGACATGCAGCACCCAGAACGTGATGTGTGTGCAGTATGTGGCACCCTGCATAATCGGGAAGCCTGCAATCTTTGCAAAGCTATGTGTTCGCTCCACCTGCTGTTCTTTAACAAGAGAGAGTGAAATGTAGTCAGCTCTCTTAGAATACAGAGCCTCAGTAACCTCCCTTATGCAACAGTGGGCGGCAAACTGGATGATGCTGTATATATCACCCGTTCCAACCTCAAAGGACTCTGACACATAAAAGTTTATGTCACCTTCACAGTCACTGGCAATGCTGTCCTCACCCTGCTCTGAGACTGTACTTGTGGCTGCAGATGGTGACAGATTTCAGTGAGGAAGTCCTTAACAAAGTGGGAGACATCTGACACACTGTCCCTTGCTGAGGTTCAGGTTGGAGAATTCCTTCCTGAACACCCTGGGTGGATATAGCTTCTTGCTGAGAGCCCTTTTGCTCCTCCTCCCTTTTCCAGCAGCTTGTCCTGCTCTGCATTGCCTCTGCTCATTCTACCTGTTATATTATAGTCCAAGGGGAATGCCTAGTACTGGGATCAAGTGGTTTGTGCAGAATCCTTAAAGTCAGGCAAAGTCCTTCAGCATGCACCACTCCATTAAACAACTCTCGAAACACTAAACACTTTTACAATTGCAGCAAGAGCTAATAGAAATTAATCAGCAATTAAACTGAAGGCAGTTGATAATCTCTTTAAATGGTGCTGGTGGGAAGTTAGGCAGCATTCCTTCCTGCTGCCGAATGCATGTTCAGCTGTGCAAGATTAAGAGAGGGTTTTAGTTGGAGAGCTGAACTCTAAAATGGCAGCACTGGTGTTGAAGCAGTGTTATACACTGATTGACGACATAATCCACCTACTCTATTTCTGACAGATGTTCCCTGCATCTGCACTAATGCACTCACCAAATTGACATCCAGCGTGGCTAGCATAAGAAGTGCATGTGCGTGCCACGGACTCTACCTTGGAGGCAAAACAGCACTCGTGGCACCACAAAAAGGGTGCTAGGGAGTTGAATTTTGCGGCCACAGTGTAAATCTATCATTTTTGAAGAATTCAAAAATGTCTTGTACACATTTCTATAGAGATCTGTTAATTAATAACATTGTATATAATTTAGATGTGTAATTTGGTAGTCCATATTTAAAATCACTTCACCAAAGTCATTATAGACTCATTTTCAAATCTAATCAAAATAAATATCATTTTTTTAATATACCATTTTATTAATAAGAGGAAAAGTAAATTTGAAAACATTGTTTTAAACTTCTGAATAATAGTGCATGTACTCATCTTCAATGTATATCCCAAGTGATAAAACACAACTGTGGATAGAAAGTTACATTTGGAGATTGCACTTTATTACAATCTTTGTTGATGATAACAAAATACATAAAGAACTATGTTAATATGTGCCATTCAGTATGACCCTAAATATGTTGAATCTTATTCTTTACCTATAGAATGTGCAATACATGCAACGTGTAATGAGGGAGCTGATTGTCATTTAAAGGAGCAACTAATGTACAACCACATGAAACCATCCACAGCATCCCATAGGAGCTCTCCGACTAGATATCAGCTTCCACAAGAGGTCAATCTGATTTACCTTGACAATAGCCAATCCAATCTCCCCAGGACAATGAGCTGAAGCCATCCACCTGACTAAGAATGTCAAGTCTTCATGATGACACAGAATAAGCTTGTAGATTGCATTCATTTATGTCTAATTAAATTCATAGAACACCTCCTTTAGGGGCTGCTCCAATCTTTCTGCTGTTACTGTTGCTGAATTCATTGTTTTGTTGGTCAATTGTTAAAGTAGCTTTCTCATCGGTTTTGTATTTTTTAGATAAAGTGTATTTATTCCTGCAGGTTACCAGTAATATTGCACTTTCTCAGTGTCCCCCTACTGAAACTTCCTTGTGTTTAGTACTCAGATTGTTTCTGGGAACAAAGTGGGTGAACAGAATAATATCAATAAGATACATTACAGACCACTAGCAGTATTAGAGAGATTGGTAGACTTCAGGTTATGAAAGTAATTGCAAAGACTGCTACCTCAAAGAAACGTCATCCGTTATTATTCAATTGGTTGGTATGTAGAGTTTATTGGGTTAAATTTCCACCTTCACCGAATGGATCGCTCGTCTGTTGTAAAACCCATTGGATTTTCGTTTCGTTGATTTGAAAGGAATGGGAATTGCTTTGGTTCTACACTGGGTGGGTGATCTCCACCAACAGATTGCCCATATCCATGTAGTGAAGACAAATATTTACCCCATTGTTAGTACAAAAACACTGGATAAATTTTAATGAGCTTCAGTGACTGCAGAATGACTTGTTATGCTTGTATTGCTAAGATGCAAAAGTACACTTTATTAATGAACTAGATATGGCACAATACTTAGCGCATGGTTTTATTGCAGGCTACATTTTAATATTGGTACCTGTTTAGAGTCATGGACAGCCAGTAATACTGAATTAAACTGCCAACTCTGTCACTCTCTGGTCAAGGTTAGAGGAGTTCTGTGAATACATGCTTAAGTATAAATGAAGAGATTCACTGCTGGTGTCTAAAGACATTTCTAAAAAAATTACAAATGAAGTTCAGGGCCCTGAGAGTCTATTCGGTAAATGCGTTCCTGGGACCCGATAGATGGGCCATAAAGGTCATTTCTGGTCCTGTACATTCCTCTTTTCCTGCAGTATTAAGGAGAAAGATGTTTTTCAGTGCTATATGTAACAGAATTGTACAGTCCATCAGAAAGGATTATGCTTTTATTATACATTGAGAAAATCTTTCTCTATGTGAACCCAGATCCAATTTTCAATCTGTGTTGAGTCAGCTGATCTTGGCCAGGTTACACCTGGCCTACATCCCCATGGATAGGGAGAAGAAAAATTAGCCAGGATTTCTATTTCTCAATCTCTATTCAGTGGCCACCACTGGAAAGTGTTTGTTATGGATGTCAGATGAGAACAGGACTGGGTGCAGCCATGATGCCCTACCCAATCGAATGGTGTGCCACAATCACTGTTTAGGCATTCACATGAAGAATAGCTGCTTGAGAGAAATACTGTAGGGTTCCTGGCAGCCATGGAAGCATATTGCAACAAAAGCCGCAGTCTTCAGGAAAAGAGGGGAGGAAATTGGGAGGAACGTAAGTTTAAATGTTCCCGGACAGTCCAAAATGTGCAGTAGAGTTGACTATTAAAAGCTAACAGTAGGAAGCCTAATATTGAAGCAATTCATGCATCATTGTTAACATGTTAATAATATGGTCCCTTTGCTACAAAACACAAGTAAACTTGACTTATAACAATCTCTAGAAAAGAGATTTAGAAACCATCTCTTTATAGGGAGGACCCTGAAACTCTAGAAGATGAAAAAGGGTGGCTGGATGGGGCTGAAATTTGAGACCTGATTACTCTGGGCCCTCATTCTTTTGTCCACCTGTCAAAACTTTCATTAGAAATGGAGCCAGGCCCATCATATATCCATTCACATACAGACAGGCATTCTACGATGCCAAGAAAATGAGCAAGTACACCACACAATATACTTTCTATCCTGTCACTGCTGAACTCACAGGACACCAGTGTGTTCCCAACAACCAGCGTTGTTAAGGACTTTGGGAGGGACTAATCAAAATTGCATTCATTTAAAAGACGAGTTTCAGCAATGCTAACAATCACAAAGCAATCACTCATATCACTAAAACTGGCAGCAGCAGGAAGTGGGCGTTTTGTCTTGTTTTTTATTTCTGTTCCCATTGCCCTGACAGTCTACTTACTCTGCAGCAATTTCCCTTTCTGTGACCTGAGGTGGGCAAACAAATGGTACCATAAATGGAACTGGTGCTCACCCAAAATATTTAACTTCCTGTTGATCCTGGGAGGCTTAGGGATGTTATATTCCAGAAAACCAGTTAGTGAGCGATAGAACTGGAGCCAATCTTTACACACTTTTATAAGCATGTTTTAGGGAGTTACACATTATAAGCATAACCTCCTAACCACAGTTTCAGTTTGTGCTTACTAATCGGAACACAAGTGAATCCCCAGTTAATGCCCACCACCTGCATACAATTAAACACAATTAATATACAATTAACAAGGGGCACAAACAATGGGCAGAAGTCCTTCCCTGCTACACTTCCCCTGCTAGAGTGGTGCCTTGTGGTGCCATTTTTGAAGTATGTACATAGCAGATTTGTAGAAACTTATTAATTGAAGGAAATTATTGTTAACATCGCTAAAAGTAGCCTATGACATTTCAGGGCTTAATTCAGAATCAGTTTATTTGTCCTGTCGTAAGTGTATTATTAATAATACTGATTAATACTTTTTTAATTCTAACAATGGGGTAGATTTTCAACTCCCCGCTTAAGGGCAAAGAAAGGGTGGTTGACCCGCAGCACCAATTTTATACATGAGCAGCAAAGTTGAAAATCTATTCCAATAGCTGGTTGTTACAGTGAACTCCAACCCATGTGTATTGTGTGGTTGTCTTTACAACTAGTAAATTGAAACAAAAAAATCGAATGCTTTACTGGCATTTTATAGTTTTTGATTTTAAAAAACATATTAACATTCTTTCAAGTTACAAGAAGCAATTGTATGTTTCAGTTTAGAAGAATTTCTGCCAAAAAAGAAAAAGATGAAATAAGATAGAGTTCACACTACTAAACTCTGCACATGGTAACGTTCTGTACTTAAATGACTTACTGGATTCATACTGCTGGGAGGAACCAGCCACACCTACTGTGAAATGGTGGGCACCATACACATGATTACTTCATATGTGTAGTTGGCAGGCAAGGTTCCTCACTGGGTGCATAAGTTTGGAAAGTTATCCCATTAATCTAGTATATAAAGATTCCAAGCTGGATGTTTTTTCCTTCTTACTTCTTTCTGTACTACCTTATTACTTTGCTCTTTTTCATGTTTTGGTAAAAACTCATTAAAGGATTATGTTTGAAGCTTTCTTTGTACAAACTAGAGGGGACAGAACCTTTTGTCCTTAAATGGTCTGGAACTTTTATTTTTATCCTTCCCTTAGTTTTCTGAAATGTATTCTTTTTCGTGCTCTCGAAGTTTTCTATGTCCAGGTTCTATTCCCTAGCTGAAAAAGCTCATGAACACAGGAATTTCTAGATGAAAAAGACCAACGCCCATCTAGTTTGCCTTTTACCACCCTGGTAGTCACATGATACAACAATAATGGAGTTGTTGTAAATCATGGCAAGGAATCTCTATCAATTAGTCTACAACAGACCCAACCATGATGTGAAGAAAATTCCAGTGGTGGAGAGCTTTGGGAGCCATAGATCCAAATCACCTGTTCCTCCTAAGCATGCTACATACACCACATGTCATGATCAAATTATTCATATACTGTATCACAAAATGTTACTGTAAAGAAAAGAATCTTTTCACAGAAATCTGCCAGTGTCACTTTTTAGAGACATGTAAGAGTGGCCTGAGGGAAACTAACTTCTTGATTTTTCCCTACCCTCATGTGAGGGACAGAACCTCTATTTTAGTGCTGGTCCCTGATGATGGCCACAATCAGGAGCGTGACATGTTCTCCCACTCTGTAGTACAGGAGCTGCACCGTTGTTAAACACCAACTGGATTATTAGGTAAATAAGTTGCCTTATTTATATTCCTGCATCATAAAGTGAAGATAAGTTTGGAATAAATAAAAAACAATGCACAGCATAGTATCTCTTCATAAAAAAAAACATTTGCTATATCTTTCATATGATTAATATCATGTATTTTGATGATTTTCTGCAGTCATTCAGCATCAAGCACATCCAGGACAAGTCTATCATGGACTAGATGCAGAGTAAAGCTCTCAACAATGTTATCATAACCTTAACATCAGCACAGATCCATTGCACTAACATGAAATTTTCCATTTCCTCCACTAGCCATGCATGAGTCCTCTCTAAATGACTGCCAATTTAATGCCAATCTCTGCTATGATCCATGCCAATATATAACTGGTTTGGGAATGTCCAAATTCAGACACACCTTTATCCCATCTTACTGTTAAAGTAAGAAACTATCAAAATTACCGCAGTAAATGTAGTTTTTCAAAGAATGCGAGCAATGCTGATTTAAGGAAACAATGCATTTCTTCAAATATTGTCCAGCTTATATAATTGACCAGTTTCCTGACCAGTCCACTTTAGTTTTCAGTTCCGCACAGAGTGGATTGATTAAGTACAGATAAATTGGGTGATCTCTGTAGTACTTCATTCTAAAATTACTTTTTCTACATTCTTGCTTTCTTCCTATCATTCCAGTAAAGAAACTGTGACATTTAATCTCTTTTTCTGTGCAATAACAGATGTTGTTTTATATATATAAAACATCCATATGACCTGGCATAAGATTCAGCCACTGGATGTCTTCCAAGTACTAAAATTGGCATGAAATACAAGACATTAAACAGTGAATGCAAAAAGAAAATTATCCTCACTTGTTCTTAACTGCTACTATAGTTTTGTAAACATTACTGTCTGAAACTTAAGTACAAGTTCCTTTTTAAAACATCTTGCTTATACCCATTACCGCACGCATGCAGTCTATTGAACAATGAGATATGCAGACCTGGAAGCTGCATTGGTGGCATTGTAGGGCAGATTTTACAACCTTTCACTCTTGGCATGAAACTTCGACCACTGGGTATGCATATCAGGAATGTGGGAATGGGGATCAGCAGGTCAGTAGGGATTATGAACAACACTACATTATCATTGCTATTATTTCAACACTGATTAGCTCCCCTGAAATAAGAGGTTGGTCATTTAGTACCAAGGAGGATAGATGTGGCATTCAGAAGTGTATCTACGACTGCCGCAATGTTCTTGATCTATTCTGCATTGCTAGATCTATATTTGATGGAGCTGCATGAAGTGATAGATAGATAAATAGATAGATAGATAGATAGATAGATAGATAGATAGATAGATAGATAGATAGATAGATAGATAGATAGATAGATAAATAGACAGACAGACAGATAGATAGATAGATAGATAGATAGATAGATAGATAGATAGATAGATAGATAGATAGATAGATAGATAAAAGATAGATAGATAGATAAAAGATAGATAGATAGATAGATAGATAGATAGATAGTCAGTTTCAATCCTTTGATAACTCACAATCAATTAGTTGCAATGTCAGTCCATATATGATTAGCAAGCAATCTAAATAACCTCAACAGAAATCACAAAATTCAGTTCCCATCCTCACCCTAGACATTAGGCTTAAAATACCAAGAGCAGTAGATAGGCCATGCTGACAGCAAACTGAACGAATTCAACATATTCACACATTAATACACACTTATTTCCCTCTGGTAAATGATGCAAATTGTGCTTCCCAGTAATTGAGGGAGACTTGCACATTAGCCAGAAAGGAATTTGAAATTACTTTCCCCAAGATGATTTGCTGGTGATTTGTTTTGGGGGAGCCAGTCTGTTTGTCTAATTTACAGAACTTTTCAATCTAAAACTGTAGACACATTTGGGCTGGATTTTCCATCTGGAGGCAGGAAACAGGAGTCGGGACTGTTTCTGGGTCCTAAATCCGCCCACGGGAGGAAACAGTCATTCTTTGGGATTTTCACAGAAGCGCCCTCTTAATTGCCATGGAGACAGGCTCCCTGTCCAATTAAGGGCGGCGGGTTAGGTCTCGAAGCTGGAGGGCCAATCAGAGGCCTTCCAGCTTGAAACAAGCAGGAGCCTATAATAGATGCTAAGTAACTGAGAGGCTGTTTCAACTTGGAAGTGCCCTCTCACCAACGTTTTTAGAACTTTAAATAAAAAACAGATACAACAACCAGGCCACCATTGTGGGAGGGTGTTGTGGGGCAGGGGGAAGGGTGCAAAATCACTTTACAGGACAGTATTTGGCTGCACCACAAACCAGGCAGGCAGAGAGAGCCTCTAGACCTGCTTGGAGCACTGGCTTCCCAATCTGCCGCTGGGTACCTGCCCACCATTGGTTCAGGAAACTGGAGGCCGACCAGTAAATTCCAGTCGGCCTCCTTTAAGTGTGCTTAACAAGGCTCTTAATGGGCCTAATTGGGCACCTGCCGCCTGGGGGCGGGTAGCCCTGCCGGCCCCAAACCCACCTCAGCAAACATGGCCGGCACCGGGAACAGGGTCAGGAAATTGACATGCTGGCCAGTGCTGGTATTTTCTGGCCCTGTCTGCCATCATTCTCACCCTCGTTGGGATCTGAATATTTAGTCCATTGTGGAATGCAAGCAAGGAGATCCCCCTATTGTATTCACATCTTGGTATTAATGGCAATGTGATTGATATTTTGCAGATTGATTATAATATATTTTACTTTTTCAGATATTTTATACTTTTAGTAAGTATTCAGTGATAGATGAAAAGTGCAAAATAGCACATGCTTTCAGCTCATAGACTGCTTACGTTGACCTCGGTACAGTCAGATCTGTCTTCCACTGCTCTGCAATGGTATTGCTACATTTCTACCACATTGTGCTGCTAAAGTAGCATTCCTGTGGTTAAGAAACGAGGTCAGTGGACAATTGCACCATGATCTTTCCTCATGTTTCACTTTGGATGGATGTATACATTAGTAGTGGAGTAATTTAAGTACACGTTTTTAAATTGCTTTGCACTTACTGATGTGATCCTCCCTCTGAGGAGCCTTAGGAATTCTATGATTAATCCAAAACAGTCCAGTTGAGTTCTTCTGAAAATATAAAGTTTATTCAATTGACATATTTTCCCCTACAAAAAATAATGAAAATATAAGATGTGTGTCCTACTTGGTCACACAATTCTAAATAACATCAAAGTGGTCAATTACTCTGCAGATCATGGGCCGGATTTAGTCATGCTGGCCGGGCCTCCGGTGCCAGGCCAAAAAAGCCTCAGCCTTTCAGAGTTCCCCCCACCACCCTGGCACGATTCAATGGCGCTCAGGCACTTAACTGCCCGGCACCAAGATTCCCATCTCTTTAAGGATGGGGTCCCGCCTCCAAGAACTGCTGGTCAATCAGACAGCTGGCAGCTCAGTAGTTTTGGCAGTGCCACTGGGAGCTATTATAGGAGGCCTGGGAGCAAGCCCAGTGCTGGAGCCCTGGATCAGAGATAAATGAGGCAGTGTCATTGGGGCCTGCCGGACTGGTCCCAGCAATAAGGAGTGGAGGGTGGGCAATGGGGATGGGTGTTACCGGAAGGGTAGCCTTTGCCACCGGGGACCTCCATGGATCACAGATTGTCCAAGAAGGAGGGCACAACCACACCCGCACCCACCCCCCCACACCCCACAAGCCTACAGGGAGGTTTCCTCATTTTACTCGGTGACTTCCCAGTGTGGCGGAGGCCCCAACCCCCGCCATTGGTTTAATTCCAGCGGCAGCGGGAAGAGGCCCTTAAGTAGCTACTGATTGGCCAAGTAAGGGCCTCAGTTGGCTTCTGGGCAGGAAGACAGTCTTCAGCCTTTCATGCCCTTGAATTAATCGCAGTGCAAAAGGAAGGCGACAGGCCCTCCACCATCCACCGTCCGTCACAATTTTATGGGCCCACCCCACCTCCTAGCCCGTCTCTCAAGGTCCATTAAATTCAGCCCCATGTGTGCATAATAGAGTGAAACAGGAGTGAATCCAAAAGGTTTAATCGTCATTCTGAATGCCCTATAAATAATCTTAAACCATGTAGGCACTTTGACAACAGGGGCCTGGGATAATCGTAAGTGAAAGTTGCTATAGGGCATTGCAAGAGAAAATCATGTGACACAGCACAACATATCACAAAAAGATAAGATTTCCCCTGTGAGATTATCAAAAGGTGAGCCATCCATCTTCATAATAGAAGTTTTAAAACAAAATGCAGAAGCAACTTAGAAAATAATATGCAGGATGAAAATTTATAATTTGGAATGTAAACCTGGTATAACATGCAACTTCTACAAGAAAATATAATGTAATAGTAATTAAATATTTTTATATATATTTTATTGGCTTAATTGTATTATTAAAATAACAGAACAATTGATTCTACTTAAGGGACCTTTATAAATGTGTATTTACGTGAAGATAAAGCAAAATAATTAATTATCATACTTGATCATACATCTATTTTGTTTATGTATTGTCCCATTCTAACCTTCCACAGAAATGCAGCTCTGTTAATGTTATGTTTTCCCCAGAAAAATACAATGACTTTCTTGTGATTTTATAATTTAAGAATATTTTCAAAACAGGAAATAGAACATAAATACAGTCTGTAATGTTGGATTTGTGGGGAAAAACATCAAGAAACATTCCTCTTCAAAAGCCTGAAAATAAAATGTATTCGTGTTATTTTGATTATTTCCTTACATTAATCGGTTAGACCTCATCCAGTTTTATTAACTAATACAGTTATACATTATCAGAAAATGAGTTTTCAATTCAAGTATCTTTTGGATATCAGATAATAAAAACAAAAATGTTATTTGTGGGAGGAAAAAGAGAGCTAACCTGATATGAACATTTGGGAGAGTGGTTCTGTGGGATATTGAGGGTTCAAGAGCAGCTATTTGCTTGTTCAGCATTAGAGACATTAAATTAAATTAGGCTCTTCTTTATGATCTGTTGAATAGTAAATGTAGATTATTATAGGGCTCTTTCCTGTAAGTGTGGCTTCATCGTGGCTTTGGTTCAGCTGTTCAGACTTAAAGTAAGGGATAAAGGTTAATCCACCTAAAGAGAATAGGCCATGGCATGGCTTGGCTTGCTGCAAAAGCTCACATGATTACAGATTTCTCAAACAGTAGCAGTTGGCCCTAAGTGATGGTTTTCTTTTTTTCTCCTCAGTCTTCGCAGATGATCTACTAAACAGGCCATTAACTGCCCACTCAAAGGCTTTGTTTTGATCCTTGAGGTCATGATCTGGTCTTCTTGGCACCAATCTTTCAGCACATTCTGTTTGATGAACCAGATTTGGATAAAATAGAAGGAAGTAAATGTGTCCTAAAGGTATTTCCACAAATGGTAGTAACCGTTCTCTTTATCCTTCTACACATTGGAGCTTCTGCATTTTGTTTTGAAACTTCTATTATGGAGAAGGATGGCTCACCTTTCAATAATCTCACAGGGGAAATCTTGTCTTTTTGTGATATGTTGTGCTGTGTCACATGATTTTCTCTTCCAATAGCTGAAAAATGGGCATGAAGTATATACTTCTGTGTATATGCTTTAACATCGGAGGGATTCCAATTCTAGACTTTCTAGACTGGGGAGCCTTTCAGGTAACATTCGAAAGGATTAACTAAAATAATACTATTGTCCCCTTCTTTCATTGTTTCAATAGGATTGAAATCCAGAATTGAAAAAAAGTATCCATATGTTGCTATTCTGCACACAGGCAAAGATCATTGTGAGCAAGTGTAAGGGCTCTTCTGCCATGAACTCAATTGAAAACTCCAAAACGAATCTGGTTCTGATCAGTGCCCTTTGAAAGACAAGTCCCTATTCAATTTTGGGGAGCACTGGATTCAAAGGTGAATCTGAAGAGAAAAGGATATTACTTCAGTTAAAAGTAATGTATTTCATAACACTCCCTAGGTTTAGGTGACAAATTTTCTAATTGGCAAAGTTGAGCTATGAATGTTTAGTCCATTTGTCTTGCAACAAAGTAAACGAGTTACCATTAGTAAGACAACGGGCAGAGAAATTTGATTTAGGTGGTAATATCACACAGTCATTTCCAGGCTTATAAAGCATTCCCCTCCCACAGAAAAATGTACATGGAAATCAGTATAAATTATAAAAGTCCATTCATATTATTTGTTCCATGGAGATATTCATGGAAATATGTTTGGTATAAAAGTATTGCTGAGAAGAACATCATAAAGAATAACAATGAGCCTGTAGAAATTTTATACTGATGTGCTGATATTGCTTTATTTCTAATCATACTTTTCCAATTTTCCTGCAAAAATCAATGACCAGTTAAAAACAACATTTTAAATTAATATTGTACAGTTTATGGTGCAGCTGGGTTTCTGATTTCTGCTGAATTACTGTTCAGCAGGAAGGTTAAGTTAGCAATCACACAGCTGACCTCTTTCTCTGCTACTGGGCCATACGATTAAGACAATAATAAAAGGAAAACCACTGCTGTGGTCTCAACTCTCACACTACAGGGGAGCCCTGGGTTACAAGCCTGCTGGGAGTTCAGCAGACGTCAAGCCTGGTCAAACAAAGATTGAAAAAATCAACTTCAGGTCAAGCCAGCAGAGCAACATTCATTAAGCACTAAAAATGAAATAAATGCTCCCAAAATCACTAAATCAAAATGTAATTGTTATTTTGTATATTAGTAAATATGATTACTGTCATTATAATGGCAGTACCAATTAATTTTATGTCAGTATATGCAGTGCTGACTGAGTACTTCAAATGATGTAACTTTCTTTCTTTAAATTAAAAGTGTACAAGGCCAAGCCAAGATCATATCAAATGGTTGATTCTGACCCTGTATGACTGTGGATTAACCTTCCATTACAGGATGGGCCAAACTGCATGCAAATTGTTTCTCTGAACTCTTTGATTTGTATGCCAAGGTTCTTACCACTAGGTGTAGCTATTGCGCTTTGGAATTCTACACCATAGGGTGTCCATAACCTGTTCCAGCAAGATTCAAGGGCAGTACAAACTGTGAAGTCTATCAAAATTGTAGCACAAAGATGATGCTCATAGATCCAGAGTACTCACAGTCATATTTACTCAATCCATTCTACAGTTTTGTGAATGTTCAGGACAGAGAAGCTGCTGAAGGGGTGGTGGGGGGTGGGGGGGGTGCAGTGGGTGGTGATGTTACTGGCAGGAGGTCAGGACCCGATTGTGAGAGGACTTTAGAAAGTGAAATTAGAAAGGAAATTGGGAAAGCAAAGTGAGGGCATGAAAAAATATTCGCAAGTAAAATCAAGAAAAACCCAAAGAATTTTTATAAATACATAAAGAGAAAGAAAATAATAAGGAAAAAGTATGGTCAATTAAGGCCAAAAAGGTAACTTGGGTGTGGAGGTAGAAGACATGGGCATCGTTGTTAATGAATACCTTACGCCTGTTTTCACAAATGAGGGAATGCAACGTACACATTGTAGTTAAGGAGGAGGAATGTGAAATATTGGATGGGATAAACATAGTGAGGGAGGAAATATCAAGGTGTTTAGCATCCTTAAAAGTGGATAAATAAACCAGGGCCAGATGAAATGTATCCCAGGCTGTTAAGGGAAGCAAGGGAAGAAATTGCTGATGCTCTGGCCATCATTTTTAAATTCTCTCTGGCTGCAGGTGTAGTGCTAGAGGACTGGAGGATAACTAACGTGGTACCATTGTTTAAAAAAGGAGGAAGGGATAGATAAAGTAATTACAGGTCAGTCAGTCTAACCTCAGTGGTGGGAAAATGAATAGAAAAAATGCTGAGAGACAATATAAATCATCCTTTAGAAAGGCACGGATTAATCAAGGACAGTCAGCATGGATTTGTTAAGAGAGGGCCGTCTCTGATTAACTTAATTAAATTTTTGAGGAGTTAACAAGGAGAGTCAATAAGGTTAACACATTTGACGTAGTCCACATGGATTTTAGCAAGGTGACTTCAATTTACATATAGACTGGGTAAAGCTAATCAGCACTAATGCTGTGGAGGATGAGTTCCTCTAGTGTGTACAAGATGGGTTTCTGGAGCAGTACATTGAAGAACCAACTAGGGTTTGGGCTATTTTAGATTTAGTATTAGATAATGAGAAAGGGCTAATTAATAACCTTGCTGTAAAGGCACCTTTGGAAAATAGTGACCATAATATAATAGTATTTTACTTTAAGTTTGAAAGTGATATAGTTCATTCTGAAACTAAGGTCTTTTCAAACAAAGGAAGCTATGAAGGTATGAGGGGCTGTGGTGGATTGGGAAAATACACTAAAAGATTTGACAATAGACATGCAATGGCTAGGTTATTTAAAGAAGTATGACATGGTCTACAACAAATATACATTCCTCTAAGACACAAAAACCAAACAGGAAAGATGAATCAATCGGGTCTAACAGAAGTTGTTAAAGTTTGCATTAGATTAAAGCAAGTGGCTTATAAGGTTGCCAGAAAAAGTGGTAAGCCTGAGGATTGGGAGCAATTTTGAATCCAGCAAAGGATGACCAAGAAACTGATAAAGAAAGGGTAAAGAGAATATGAATGCAAGCTACCGGTAAACATAAAGGCAGACTATAAAAGCTTCTTTAGGTATGTGAAAAGGAAAGGATTAGCAAGGACGAGTGTGGGTCCATTACAGGTGGGAATAGGAACATTTATAATGGAGAATAGGGAAATGGCAGAGAAATTAAACAATTACTTTGTATCTGTCTTTATGGAGGAAGATACAGAAAATCTCCCAGAAATACTAGGGAACCAAGGGACTTGTGAAAATGAGGAACTGAAAGAAATTAGTATTCATAAAGAGGTAGAACTCAAAAAATTAGCTGGATTGAAGGTTGATAAATCCCCTGGACCAGATGAGCTACATCCCAGAATGTTGAAGGAGGCAGTTATAGAGATAGTGGATGCATTGGTGGTTATCTTTCAAAATTATATAGATTCTGGAAGGGTTCCTGCTGACTGGAAAGTAGCAAATGTAATGCCACTATTTGAGAAAGGAGGGATAAAGAAAATGGGGAATGGCAGACCTGTTAGTTTGACGTCAATAGTAGGGAAAATGCTGGAATCTATTATAAAGGATATGATAACTCGACACTTAGAAAATAATGATATGATTGGGCAGAGTCAACATGGATTTATGAAAGGGAAATCATATTCGACAAACCTGTTACAGTTTTTTGAGGATGTTGCTTGTAGCATAGATAAAGGAGAACCAGTGGATGTGGTGTATTTGGATTTTCAGAAGGCTTTAGATAAGTCCCACACAGGAAGTTAGTAAACAAAATTAGAGCATGTGGGATTGGGGGTAATATACTGGTATGGATTGAGGATTGGTTAACAGACAGAAGGCAGAGTCATTCTCAGGATGGCAGGCTGTTACTAGTGGGGTACTGTAAGAATCAGTGCTGGGGCCATAAATGTTCACAACCTCCATAAATACTTTGGAAGTGGGGACCAAATGTAATATTTCCAAATTTGCTAATGACACAAAACTAATGGGAATGTAAGTTGTGAAGAGGATGCAAGAAGGCTTCAAGGGGACTTGGACAGGTTAAGTGAATGGGCAAATACATGGCAGATGGAATATAATGTGTATAAGTGTGAAGTTGTCCACTTTGGTAGAAAAAACTGAAAGACAGAGTATTTCTTAAATGGTGAGAGGTTGGGAAGTGTTGATGTCCGAAGGGTGTCCTTGTTCATGAGTCACTAAAAGCTAGCATGCAGGTGCAATTAGGAAGACAAATGATATATTGGCCTTCATCGCAAGGGGTTTTGAGTACAGTAGTAAAGAGGTCTTGCTACAATTGTACAGAGCTTGGTGAGGCCGCACCTGAAGTATTGTGTACATTTTTGGTCTCTTCATTTAAGGAAGGATATACTTACCATAGAGGGAGTGCAACGGAGTTTCCCCAGACTAATCCCTGGGATGGCGGGATTGTCTTATGAGGAGAGATTGAGGAAACTGGACCGGTATTCTCTTGGGTTTCGAAGAATGAAAGGTGATCCCATTGAAACTTACAAAATTCCTAGAGAGCGTGACAGGGTGAATGTGGATAGAATGTTTCCCCTGGCTCGTGAGTCTAGAACCGGGGACACAGTCTCAGAATAAGGGGTAGGCCATTTAAGACTGAGATGAGGAGGATTTCTTCACTTAGAGGGTGGTGAATCTGTGGAATTCTCTACTCCAGAGGGCTGCGGAAGCTCAATCATTGAGCATGTTCAAGACAGAAATTGATAGATATCTGGATACTAATGACATCAAGGGATGTGGTGATAGCGCGGGAAAGTGGCGTTGAGGTAGATGATCAGCTATGAACAGCTATTGAATGGCGGAGTAGGCTTGACAGACTGAATGGTCTACTCCTGCTCCTACGTTCCTAAGGCTTTTCACAAGGTCCCAAGAGAACACCACCACCTGAAAGTTCGCCTCCAAGCTACACAACATCCTGACTTATCAGCATTCCTCCACTGTCGCTGGGTTAAATCCTGGAACTCCCTTCCTAACAGCACTGTGGGTGTACCTACAGCAGATGGACTGCAGCAATTCAAGAAGGGAGCTCACCACCACCTTCTCAAGGGCAATTAGGATAGGCAATAAATGTGGGCCCTGCCAGCTACGCCTGCATCCCATGAAAGAATATTTTTTTAAATGGCAACTGGTAAGAAAATTAAAAGCTCATGCGATGCAAGGGAGCATGGTAAGTTGAATCCAAAATTGGCTCAGTGGCAGGAAGCAAAGGGTAACATTTAAATGGTGTTTTTACGACTGGAAGGCTCGTTCCAATGGGGCTCTGTGGGGCTCAGAACTGAGTACCTTATTTTTCATGGTATGTTTCAATGATTTAGACTTACATGTAGGGTGCATGATTAAGAAGTTTGCAGATGATACGGAAATGGCCATGTGGTTGATAGTGAGGAAGAAAGCTGTAGACTGCAGGAAGATATCAATGGATTGGTTAGGTGGGCAGAAAACTGGCAAATGGAATTCAATTTGGAGAAGTGGGAGGACAAACAATGCAAGAGAGTACACAATAAATGCTAGGATACTGAGAAGCATAGAGGAACAGAGGGACCTTGGAGTCTATAGCTGTAATTTTACTTTGTGATGGTGGTCCTGCCCATTAGCTGAAAAGTAAGGAAGTAAGGGGAAAGTCCACCGCCATTGGGCCTGGAAGCCACGCTGCAATTTTGTGGCCCAGACCCTTAATTGGCCTTGGTTGGGACTTCCGCCCCTCCGAGGCAGGAAATCCTATCTCCAAGAGCTGCTGGTCAATCAGAGGGCTGGCAGCTCCTCAGTCTCAGCAGTGCTATTGCGAGTGATGGCCATCACTGCTACGGCACCCAGCAAAATGAGAACGATTGATGTCACCCTTCAAAAATGTAAGTGGGGCACAAGCCTCGCCAGGGAAAATCGGCTGGTCCCCGGTGAGAGGGGTGGGATTTGGAGAGTAGGGCGGGGGACGGTGGGGGTGGGTAGTTTTAGCAGGAGCAATCCCTGCTGGTGGGGGCATCCCCCAGCTCACAAGGAGGCCACCAAGTATTACTGGAAGGCTTCCTCAGGTACTGAAGTGCCTGTCGACCACAGGTAAACTAGCAGCGGGGGTGGGTAGGCGGCGGGCACAGCACCCCCCGCCTCCCACTTGATTTATGCTCCATGCCCCAACCACCTCCCAGCCCACTCCCGGGGGTGGGGGGTTGGTGTAAAATTCCGGTCTATGTTTTCAGATCAGCGGGGCAGGCAGATAAGGTAGTCAAGAAGGCATACGGCAAACTTGCCTTTATTGGCCGAGGCCTAGAGTATAATAGCAGGGAGGTTATACTTGAACTTCATAAAACGCTAGGTAGACCGCAGCTAGGGTACTGGGTACAGTTCTGATCGCCACATTACAGGAAGGATGTGATCGCACTAGAGGGGATACAGTGGAAATTTATGAAGATGTTGCTAGGAATGGAGAATTTTAGCTATGAGGACAGATTGGCTAGGCTGGTGTTGTTTTATTTGGAACAGAGAAGGCTGAGGGGAGATTTAATTGAGGTGTATAAAATAATGAAGGACCTAGAAAGAGTGCATAGGAGGGACCCGTTTCCATCAGCAGAGAAGTCCATAATCAGGGGGAATAGATTTAAAGTAATTGGTGGAAGGATTCATGGGGTGTTGAGGAGAAATGTTTTTACCCAGAGGGTGGTGCGGGTCTGGAACTCACTGCCTGAAAGGGTGGTTGAGGCTGAAACCCTCATCGCATTTTAAAAAATGCTTGGATATGCACTTAAAGTGCTGTAACCTACATGGCTACGGACCAAGAGCTGTAAGGTGGGATTATACTGGATAGCATCTTTTCAGCTGGCACGGACACTAATAGCCTCCCTCTGTGCCACAAATCTTCCTATGGTTTCTATATTTCTAGGTCCTGCTGTGGGTTGTGAGGGCCTGCAGAGAAGTAATGTTTCCCATGGATGGAGGAAGAGAACAATCTCTCAGACCAAACAGGCATGGTCAGAAGTGCTAGAAACAATCAGCAGCAGAAGTGTGGTCCCGCAAATCTGGATTCAGTTACACAAGAGGTTCAATGACCTCACGAGGACAGGAAAGGTGAGTGGTGACCCACAATCAGGTGCCAACCTGCACTCTCTGACTCTCCCAGCATTTTCCGACACAACACTCTTCAGACCAACACACCGTGCAGCTCCACCAATTCCTTTCTCTTGAGACGGCTCTTCATATCCCCATCTGAACAGACAACAATCACACTCACCCTCATCTTATTGCCATCTCACACCCAACCCTCACAGTCACCATGCACAAATACTGTCATTCCCTCCTCTCTACACAATCCATTTCTCACACTCACAACTCTTTGCTTTCTTTCATTGCAGGAGAAGAAGGTGCACAACTCCAGGGAGAGGCAGGAACAGGGGGTGGTTTACCAGTCATAGCCACTCTGACCACTGTGGAGCAGGGGGCCATGAAGATCAGCAGAATGGCAGAGTTCATGGGCATAGGCAATGGACAGATAGGGATCTCCCAGATATCTTGTGACAGAATTAGATATCACATAGCAACTTGGTGTTAAACAGTCACAAAACTCAATTTGCTGTCACCACTAAAGTAAATGTAAACATCTGCATAACATCGACATTTTACCATTTCCCTAAGTCAGTTCTAATCCATGCCTTTCATTTCCCACAGATGCTTCAAGCGTGACACAGGAACTGGAGCAGGAGGAGGCCAAGGAGTCCGCAGAGGAGGTTGCACACACTGTGGAAGCACTTTCTCACAACTCATGCACACCCTCCACCAATGCAGACACGCACACCTCGGTGGGGCCGCCAAGGGAGATAGCTAGGTTGCCACATGGCGAGGCATGTATCACATGTGAGCAGCAGCAGGTATTGGAGACAGAGACAGAAGTGGAGAGTCCCCGTTGGAGGGCACAGGACACTCCAGGCTCTGCTCAGCTGGATACCGATGCTTAGTCTCAGAGGTCATCCATGAAGAGGAAAATTCTGGAGCAGCAGCAGGAAATGTGTGCATTTCTGTCAGTATTCCCAAACACACAGCATACTCTTGGAGAGTGATTCAAGGATTTTGTCTCTACCATGAGTGCCATAATGTCTCAGGCATTTATATCCACCTCCATGGAAAGAGTGACTACCTGTATAAAAAATAAGATGTGGCAGGCAACTGAGTGCATACTGGCCCTCAACAATAGCCTTCACACTCACCCTGCCACTTTACACAGGATGGAGGAAAGCCTCATACTGGCTGTTCAGTCTTTCACTCAAGTGCAGCAAAGTGCTCTCCAGCTCTTGGTTAGCAGGGAAGTGCAGGTGGGCAATGAAAGGGAAGATGGAGAAAGGGCTTATGGCAGTGGGGACTCTGTTCAAGATTCTCCCAGTTCTCAACCCTCGCCCCACTCCCACCCTCAGACAGAGCCATACACACTGCCTCCTATCCCTATGACCGAGACTGCCCCTGCACCGGTGCAGGTGGGGCAGTCTTTGATGGGGCCCTCATCAGCTACAAAACCCAGAGGATGTCCACCATGGGTGGCTCACCAGTCAGAGCAGGAGAACGAGCAGCCTGGTTCTAACTCAGCTGAAGCCACAGGGATAGCACCACATAGGAGTAATAGGAAAACAAAAAGAAAAAGACATTTTAGTTTCACAAGGTGATTATAACAATGGCATTGTTTTAATGTATTGGAAAATGTAAATGAATCAGTGTCTTTATTTCAAGTCTCCATTGTCAGTTATCAAGCAAGGAGTTAGGAGGGCTAAAAGGGGTCATGAAAAGTCATTGGCAAACAGGATTAAGGAAAATCCCAAGGCTTTTTATACATATATAAAGAGCAAGAGGGTAACCAGGGAAAGGGTTGGCCCACTCAAGGACAGAGATGGGAATCTATGTGGAGCCAGAGGAAATGGGCGAGGTGCTAAATGAGTATTTTGCATCAGTATTCACCAAAGAGAAGGACTTGGTAGATGGTGAGCCTAGGGAAGGGAGTGCAGATAGTCTCAGTCATCTCATTATCAAAAAGGAGGAGGTGTTGGGTGTCTTGCAAAGCATTAAGGTAGATAAGTCCCCAGGGCCTGATGGGATTTACCCTAGAATACTAAGGGAGGCAAGGGAAGAAATTGCTGGGGCCTTGACAGAAATCTTTGCATCCTCATTGGCTACAGGTGAGGTCCCAGAGGACTGGAGAATAGCCAATGTTGTGCCTTTGTTTAAGAAGGGTGGCAAGGATAATCCAGGAAATTATGGGCCGGTGAGCCTTATGTCAGTCATAGGGAAACTATTAGAGAGGATTATTCGGGACAGGATTTACTCCCATTTGGAAACAAACGAACTTATTAGCGAGAGACAGCATGGTTTTGTGAAGGGGAGGTCGTGTCTTACTAATTTGATTGAGTTTTTTGAGGAAGTGACGAAGATGATTGATGAAGGAAGGGCAGTGGATGTTATCTATATGGACTTTAGTAAAGCCTTTGACAAGGTCCCGCATGGCAGACTGGTACAAAAGGTGAAGTCACACGGGATCAGAGGTGAGCTGGCAAGATGGATACAGAACTGGCTCGGTCATAGAAGACAGAGAGTATCAGTGGATGGGTGTTTTTCTGAATGGAGGGATGTGACTAGTGGTGTTCCGCAGGGATCAGTGCTGGGACCTTTGCTGTTTGTAGTATATATAAATGATTTGGAGGAAAATGTAGCTGGTCTGATTAGTATGTTTGCGGACGACACAAAGGTTGGTGGAGTTGCGGATAATGATGAGGATTGTCAGAGGATACAGCAGGATATAGATCGGTTGGAGACTTGGGCGGAGAAATGGCAGATGGAGTTCAATCCAGACAAATGTGAGGTAATGCATTTTGGAAGGTCTAATGCAGGTGGGAGGTATACAGTAAATGGCAGAACCCTTAGGAGTATTGACAGACAGAGAGATCTGGGCGTACAGGTCCACAGGTCACTGAAAGTGGCAACGCAGGTGGATAAGGTAGTCAAGAAGGCATACGGCATGCTTGCCTTCATCGGTCGGGGCATAGAGTATAAAAATTGGCAAGTCATGTTGCAGCTGTACAGAAGCTTAGTTAGGCCACACTTAGAATATTGTGCGCAATTCTGGTCGCCACGCTACCAGAAGGACATGGAGGCTTTGGGGAGGGTACAGAGGAGGTTTACCAGGATGTTGCCTGGTCTGGAGGGCTTTAGCTATGAGGAGAGGTAGGAAAAACTCGGATTGTTTTCACTGAAACGACGGAGGTGGAGGGGCGACATGATAGAGGTTTACAAAGTTATGAGCGGCATGGACAGAGTGGATAGTCAGAAGCTTTTTCCCAGGGTGGAAGAGTCAGTTACTAGGGGACATAGGTTTAAGGTGCGAGGGGCAAAGTGTAGAAGGGATGTGCGAGGCAAGTTTTTTACACAGAGGGTGGTGAGTGCCTGGAACTTGCTGCCAGGGGAGGTGGTGGAAGCAGATACGATAGCGACGTTTAAGAGACATCTTGACAAATATATGAATAGGAAGGGAATAGAGGGATATGGGCCCCGGAAGTGCAGAAGGTGTTAGTTTAGGCAGGCATCAAGATCGGCGCAGGCTTGGAGGGCCGAATGGCCTGTTCTTGTGCTGTACTGTTCTTTGTTCTTTGTTTGTATCTCCATTGTTGCCCCCTGCATTCCAAATGGATATTAGCCTTCAGCAGAATGGGATGACCAGAGTAGACGATGAGCAACGGGTGTGAATGAGATGGAGGGTTTTCTGACTGTGGGAATGATTTGTGTTGGTGGATGGTGAGAGGGTGAGCTGTTCAGGGGCGGGGGTAGTTCAGCATTGTTGTGCCGTTACACTCAGGTTATCTGAACTGTGCATGGGTGAGTCCGTCACAGGTTTTTCAGCAGCTCGGTGAGCTGCCACGGGCACTCTGGTCACATCAGGCTCTTCCCCCCCTCGGAGGACGAGGATGCAGAACGATCCTCACCTTCCTCCTCCTGCCCTTCCAATCCTCTCTTCAGTGCAATGTTGGGCAAGTCACAGCAGACTAGTACCAATCTTGACCACCCTTGCTGGCATATGCTGAAGGCCTCCCCCAGATCTGTACAGACACCTATATCACATCTTCAGCAACCCAATGGCTTGCTCTTTGATCATTATTGTGCTCATGTGGCTCTGTTTATACCGTTCCGATGCATCAGCTCCTCACAGGCGTCATCAGTCACATCCTCAGAGGGTAGCCCTTGTCTCAAAGGAGACTCCCGCTGACTCTGCTTGGAGGTGCAAAGACCTGTGCGAGATGTGACAGTCACAGAGTGACGGCATTATGGCAGCTTCCAGGATATCTTGCAAGGATATGCATGAAAACCTTCCAGTGGTCACATACCAGCTGAATATTGATGGAGTAGAATCCCTTCCGCTTGATAAATATCCCTGGATGATCTGAGGGTGCTTTGACTGCCACATATGTGCAGTCTATGACTCCCTATACCTGTGGGAATCCAGCCACTGCAACAAATGGGAGATGTCTCTGGGACTGACTGGCCTTATCAGTAGCAAAGTGAGTATAAGTGGCTGCCCCGGCCAACATGGTATCTGTCACCTGGGAGGTGCACGTGTGGGCAGCTGATTGCGAAAGCCTGCAGATGTCACCAGGAAGGAGTCAAAGGTGCAAAAATTCAGGGCTGTGGAGACCTTGACAGCCATTCGCAATGCGTGCCCACCTGCTCCACAGGGAAGGGGGTCTTGTTCCAGCAACACCTACACCAACAGCACCAGGAGCAGCAGTTGCAACACAGCAGGCTGCAGATGTCAGCAATGACCAGCCATGAAAACCTGAGCTGCCTGAGGCTGTGGTGCTCTGTCACGATGAGAGAGCTGATCCTCTGCCTGTAGACTCTGTGTTGGGCATCTCACATCCTTCAAGCTGGATCTCTGTGACCCTGGAGCAGTATGTGGCTGGGGAGAAGGCAGCTGCTCATTCTTGTGTTGCAACTGCTGCTGCTGGTGCTGTTGGTGTAGGTGTTGCTGCTCCTCTTGATCCTCATCAGACGTGCAAGGTAGAGTTGCATAAGCTGCTCCCATGTCATGGTGAAGGCTGACAGCAGTTAAGTGCAGATCAATGTGAATGAAATACAGGGTAGCAGAAACGACTTCCAAAATTTTGGAAATCAGCTGTAAAGCAGTGAAAGTTCACTCTCAGAACAAGTCCTGTGAGCACAAGCCTTTCAGCTAGGCAGGGAAGCAGCTGTGCAGTTTTAATCATTAACAGGATGGTCTTCACCTGAACCAGAAGGGTACCAATATCCTGGGGGGGAGATTTGCTAGTGCTCTTCGGGGGGGGGTTTAAACTAATTCAGCAGGGGAATGGGAACCTAAATTGTAGTGCCAGTGTACAGGATGTTGAGAGTAGTGAGGTCAGGGATAAGGTTACAAGGACGCAAGAGGGCACTGGCAAGCAAGAACCTGGTTTAAAGTGTGTCTACTTCAACGCCAGGAGCATCCGGAATAAGGTGGGTGAGCTTGCAGCATGGGTTGGTACCTGGGATCTCGATGTAGTGGCCATTTCGGAGACATGGGTAGAGCTGGGGCAGGAATGGATGTTGCAGGTTCCGGGATTTAGATGTTTCAGTAAGAACAGAGAAGATGCTAAAAGAGGGGGTGGCATTGTTAATCAAGGAGAGTATTACAGCGACAGAAAGGACGTTTGAGGACTCGTCTACTGAGGTAGTATGGGCCGAGGTTAGAAACAGGAGAGGTGAGGTCACCCTGTTGGGAGTCTTTTATAGACCTCCGAATAGTTCCAGAGATGTAGAGGAAAGGATAGTGAAGATGATTCTCGACAGGGGCGAGAGTAACAGGGTAGTTGTTATGGGGGACTTTAACTTTCCAAATATTGACTGGAAATACTATAGTTCGAGTACTTTAGATGGGTCAGTTTTTGTCCAGTGTGTGCAGGAGGGTTTTCTGACACAGTATGTAGACAGGCCAACCAGGGGCGATGCCACATTGGATTTGGTACTGGGTAATGAACCCGGCCAGGTGTTAGATTTAGATGTAGGTGAGCACTTTGGTGATAGTGATCACAATTCGGTTAGGTTTACCTTAGCGATGGGCAGGGACAGGTATATACCGCAGGGCAAGAATTATAGCTGGGGGAAAGGAAATTATGATGCGATTAGGCAAGATTTAGGATGCATAGGATGGGGAAGGAAACTGCAGGGGATGGGAACAATCGAAATGTGGAGCTTATTCAAGGAGCAGCTACAGCGTGTCCTTGATAAGTATGTATCTGTCAGGCAGGGAGGAAGTTGTCGAGCGAGGGAGCCGTGGTTTACTAAAGACGTTGAAGCGCTTGTCAAGAGGAAGAAGAAGGCTTATGTTAGGATGAGACGTGAAGGCTCAGTTAGGGCGCTTGAGAGTTACAAGCTAGCCAGGAAGGATCTAAAGGGAGAGCTAAGAAGAGCAAGGAGAGGACACGAGACGTCATTGGCGGATAGGATCAGGGAAAACCCTAAGGCTTTCTATAGGTATATCAGGAATAAAAGAATGACTAGAGTTAGATTAGGGCCAATTAAGGATAGTAGTGGGACGTTGTATGTGGAATCAGAAGAGATAGGGGAAGCGTTAAATGAATATTTTGCGTCAGTATTTACAGTAGAGAAAGAAAATGTTGTCGAGGAGAATACTGAGATTCAGGCTACTAGGCTAGATGGGATTGAGGTTCACAAGGAGGAAGTGTTAGCAATTTTGGAAAGTGTGAAAATAGATAAGTCCCCTGGGCCAGATGGGATTTATCCTAGGATTCTCTGGGAAGCTAGGGAGGAGATTGCAGAGCCTTTGTCCTTGATCTTTATGTCGTCATTGTCAACAGGAATAGTGCCGGAAGACTGGAGGATAGCAAATGTTGTCCCCTTGTTCAAGAAGGGGAGTAGAGACAGCCCTGGTAATTATAGACCTGTGGGCCTTACTTCGGTTGTGGGTAAAATGTTGGAAAAGGTTATAAGAGACAGGATTTATAATCATCTTGAAAAGAATAAGTTCATTAGCGATAGTCAGCACGGTTTTGTGAAGGGTAGGTCGTGCCTCACAAACCTTATTGAGTTTTTCGAGAAGGTGACCAAACAGGTGGATGAGGGTAAAGCAGTGGATGTGGTGTATATGGATTTCAGTATGGCGTTTGATAAGGTTCCCCACGGTAGGCTATTGCAGAAAATACGGAAGTATGGGGTTGAAGGTGATTTAGAGCTTTGGATCAGAAATTGGCTAGCTGAAAGAAGACAGAGGGTGGTGGTTGATGGAAAATGTTCATCCTGGAGTTTAGTTACTAGTGGTGTACCGCAAGGATCTGTTTTGGGGCCACTGCTGTTTGTCATTTTTATAAATGACCTAGAAGAGGGTGTAGAAGGGTGGGTTAGTAAATTTGCGGATGACACGAAGGTCGGTGGAGTTGTGGATAGTGCCGAAGGATGTTGTAGGGTACAGAGGGACATAGATAGGCTGCAGAGCTGGGCTGAGAGATGGCAAATGGAGTTTAATGCGGAAAAGTGTGAGGTGATTCACTTTGGAAGGAGTAACAGGAATGCAGAGTACTGGGCTAATGGGAAGATTCTTGGTAGTGTAGATGAACAGAGAGATCTTGGTGTCCAGGTACATAAATCCCTGAAGGTTGCTACCCAGGTTAATAGGGCTGTTAAGAAGGCATATGGTGTGTTAGCTTTTATTAGTAGGGGGATCGAGTTTCGGAGCCATGAGGTCATGCTGCAGCTGTACAAAACTCTGGTGAGACCGCACCTGGAGTATTGCGTGCAGTTCTGGTCACTGCATTATAGGAAAGATGTGGAAGCTTTGGAAAGGGTGCAGAGGAGATTTACTAGGATGTTGCCTGGTATGGAGGGAAGGTCTTACGAGGAAAGGCTGAGGGACTTGAGGTTGTTTTCGTTGGAGAGAAGGAGGAGGAGAGGTGACTTAATAGAGACATATAAGATAATCAGAGGGTTAGATAGGGTGGATAGTGAGAGTCTTTTTCCTCGGATGGTGATGGCAAACACGAGGGGACATAGCTTTAAGTTGAGGGGTGATAGATATAGGACAGATGTCAGAGGTAGTTTCTTTACTCAGAGAGTAGTAGGGGCGTGGAACGCCCTGCCTGCAGCAGTAGTAGACTTGCCAACTTTAAGGGCATTTAGGTGGTCATTGGATAGACATATGGATGAAAATGGAATAGTGTAGGTCAGATGGTTTCACAGGTCGGCGCAACATCGAGGGCCGAAGGGCCTGTACTGCGCTGTAATGTTCTAATTCTAATTCTAATTCTAATTGTAATGTTCTAATTCTAATTCTAAAAAGGTTTTTTCAGCCTTTGAGTGGACCTCAAAGAGCAGGTAAGAATTTTTTTTAATGTACCAGGGCCAGGCCCCAGAGATTGAAGGGGTGAAACCTCCAGCAGCAGCAGCAGAGCTGCAGGGATGGTCATGGTCATGGAACGCCAAGTAAAGAGGGACCATACCCCTTCAGGAACCTGCTGGGAGGCTGCCAAGGTTTACCTGGTGGTCTTGCCACCTGGCAGGGGCCCATCCCAACACCGGTAAAATGCCTCCGGTCAGTGGGCAGCTGCGCCGCTGCCATTCCCACATCTGGGAATATCCCTTGGAGGCAGGAAGATGTCGGGCTCCCCTCCATTTTATGAGCCCTCCCACCTCCTAGCCTGCCTTCAGAGGTCTGGTAAAATCCAGCCCCTAATGTCACAAAGTTTAAAACATATGGACGATTCATTCTAACACTAAAGTGCTGCATCTCTGCACAGAGGCCTTGACTTTAGATCATGGTATCAATTCTAATTCAACTTTCACTAACTATCATGGACAAGTTTGGCTGCTTTTTGTCCAGACTACCCCATGGGACACTGTACTGAAACTGTGCTCTCCTTTAAAAGGATGAAGTAAGTGGCCCTGTTCTGTCTCACAAAAGCACACTTGGTGTCAGATGATCACACAGTGGCACAGGTTGTAACCATGGAGATGCTCGAGTCCCAGAGTCTCCTGTCCTCCTCATGGATGGAAGAACCATGACAACAGCTGGCATCAGGGAATGATCTAGAAAGAGAGAGATGACTATCCAAATCTAGGATTGAATTCATCAGCTTCTGGTGTCCATAATCCAGAATCCAGCAATCAGGAATATACTGGCACTCATAATTCAGGAGAAAAATATATATGTTGAAAGAAAATAAGGGATATGCTCTACTTAACATGAATACATTAGAGTGCCTTTTGCATTAATGCTAGAAACATTGGAAATGGCAAAATGTTTCTATTTAGATGTGTTATCTCATTTGTTGGGCTGCTTGTAGGCAATTCCATTTTACCTTGAACAGCTACCTGATTCAGAGAAAATTCCATGGAGGCCAAACATTCAGAGCAGTAACGTTTTACTAACAAAGGTAATATGGGATAAATAGTTTTAGAGGAATTGAAGAACGTTTGCCAGTGAATCTTTTTACTCCAAATCTAAGAGTTCAAAGGCTGATTACTGTGAATCCCTTAAAATTGGTAAAGTGCATAAAACAGCATAATGGGCCTTATTTGATATGGCAGGGCAACTAACAGCGTCTGCTGTAAATTAGATTTGCCATTGCACATTTAGACTTATTAATTTTTCGCATGGCAAGTTGCTGAAAGGATGAGCTGCGAACATCACAGTGAGAGAAATCGGGTATCTGGGATGTGAGAGAACTGGGCAAGCACCTTTGTATCTCCTTATCCAATCAGATTGAAGGATTGAGAAATTAACCGCACAAAGATGAGAAGGAAGTGTAAATTAGAGTGGGTGAATTCAAGGTCAAATCAGATACAGAAAGAGGGCAATACAGGATCACAGATTCACAGAATCGTTACAGTGCAGAAGAAGGCCATTCGGTCCATCGTGTCCATACTGGCTCTCCGAAAAAGCAATTCCCTCAGTTCCATTCCGCTGCCTTCTCCCCATAACCCCGCACATTCTTCCTTTTCAATGCTTCAATTGAACTTGCCTCCACCACATTATCAGACAGCGCATTCCAGACCTTAACCACTCGCTGCGTGAAAATGTTTATCCTCATGTCACTTTTGATTTTCTTACCAAATACTTTAAATCTGTGCCCTCTCATTCTCGATCCTTTCACAAGTGGGAACAGTTTCTCTCTATATACTCTATCCAGACCCCTCATGATTTTGAATACCTCTATCAAATCACTTCTCCAAGGAAAACAGTCTTAACTTCTCCAATCTATCCTCATAACTGAAATTCCTCATCCCTGGAACCATTCTCGTGCATCTTTTCTGTAGTCTCTCCAATGCCCTCACATCTTTTCTAAAGTGCGGCACCCAGAACTGGACACAATAATTCAGCTGAGGCCGAACTAGTGTCTTATGCAAGTTCAACATAACTTCCTTGCTATGCCCCTACTAATAAAGCCTTGGACACTGTTTGCTTTATTGACCACTCTCTCAACTGTCCTAAAACTTTCAATGATTTATGTACATATGCACCCAGGTCCCTCTGCTCCTGCATACCCTTTAGAATTGTACCCTTTATTTTATATTGTCTCTCCATGTTCTTCCTATCAAAATGAATCACTTCATATTTCTCTGCATTGAATTTCATCTGCCACCTGTCTGCCCATTCCACCAACTTGTTTATGTCCTTTTGAAGTTCTACACTATCCTCCTCACAGTTCACAATGCTTCCAAGTTTCATATCATCTGCAAACTTTAAATTGTGCCCTGTCCACCAAGATCTAGGTTATTAATATATATCAGGAAAAGCAAAGGTCCCAACACTGATCCCTGGGGAACTCCACTACAAACCTTTCTCCAGCTCGAAAAACATCCATTAACCACTATACTTTGTTTCCTATCCCCCAGCCAATTTCGTATCCATGTTACTACTGTCCCTTTTATTCCATGAGCTACAAGTTTGCTCACAAATCTGTTGCGTGACACTGTATCAAACGCCTTTTGAAAGTCCATGTACATATCAATAGCATTGCCCTCATCAACCCACTCTGTTACCTCCTCAAAAAACTCCAGCAAGTTAGTTAAACATGAATTTACCTTACAAATCCATGCTGGCTTTCCTTAATTAATCCATATTTGTCCATGTGACTATTGAATTTATCCCGAATTACTTTTTCCAGAAGTTTTCCCATCACCGAAGTTAAACTGACTGACCTGCAATTGCTGGGCTTATCTTTACAACCTTTTTTGAACAAGGGTGTAATGTTTGCAATTCTCCAGTCCTCTGGCACTACCCCCAAGTCTAAGGAAGACTGAAAAATTATGACCAGTGCCTTTGCAATTTCCACCTTCACTTCCCTCAGATTCCTTGGATGCATCTCATCTGGTCCTGGTGCTTTATCCACTTTAAGTACAGACAGCCTATCTAATACTTGCTCTTTGTCAATTTTAAACCCCTCTAGTGCCTGACTTACCTCCTCTTTCAACATTGCCTTGGCTGCATCTTCTTCCTTGGTAAAGACTGATGCAAAGTATTTATTTAATACCTCAGCTATGCCTTCTGCCTCCATGTGTAAATCCCCTTTCTCGTCCATAATTGGTCCCTCTCCTCCTTTTACCATGCTTTTGCTATTTGTTTGCCTATGGAAAACTTTAGGATTTCCTTTAATGCTAGCTGCCGGTTTCTTTTCATGCTCTCTCTTTGCTTCTCTTATTTGCTTTTTCACTTCCCCTCTGGACCTTCTATATTCAGCCTGGTTCTCAATAGTATTTTCTACTTGGCATCTGTCATAAGCACATTTTTTCTTCTTTATCTTAATGTCTACCTCTTTTTTCATTCAGGGAGCTCTGGATTTGTTTGCCCTACTATTCCCTTCGAGGGAACATACCTAAACTGTGCCCAAACTATCTCTTCTTTGAAGGTAGCCCATTGTTCATCTATCGGTTTCCCTGCCAGTTTTTGATTCCAATTTATTCACCACAGCTCCATTCTTACCCCATTGAAGTTGGCCTTCCCCATGTTAATTATTCTTACCCTGGATTGCTCTTTGTTTTTTTCCATAGTCAGCCTAAATGTTATGATACAATGATTACTATCCCCAAAGTGCTCTCCTACTGACATTTGATCCACTTGGCCCACTTCATTCCCAAGAACCAGGTCGAGCAGTGCCTCCTTTCTTGTTGGACTAGCAACATACTGTTGCAGAAAATTTTCCTGAACACACTCTTGGAACTCTTGCCCCTCACTGACCTTTACACTACTATTGTCCCAGTCTATGTTTGGATAATTAAAGTCCCCCATTATAACTACTCTATAATTTTTGCACCTCTCTGTAATTTCCTTGCAAATTTGTTCCTCCACGTCCTTCCCACTAGCTGTTGGCCTCGAGACAACACTGAGCAATGTAACTGCACCTTTTTTGTTCCTTAGCTCTAGCCACATTGATTCTGTCCTTGACCCCTCTGGGACAAACTTTTTCTCCAGCACTGCAATGCAGTCCTTAATCAATAATGTTGCCCCTTCCCCTTTTTTCCCTTTCCTATCTTTCCTGAACACCTTGCATCCAGGAATATTGGCCTTTCTTTGAGCCAGGTCTCTGTTATAGCCAGAACAACATATTTCCACATGGCAATCTGTGCCTGTACCGCACCAGTCTTATTAGCCACACTCCGTGCATTCACAGACATGCACATTAACCCTGATTCAGACTTTATTACTTTCTCTCTTACTCTGACCCCACCTAATAACTTACTATTCCCTACTCTCGTGTTATCTATCTCCCCCAGTATTCTTTGCACCTTATTATTCTTCTCTGATACTTGCTCCTGGTTTCCATACGCCGATAAGTTACCAGTTTTGCTTCCCTCCAATCTGAGCTCCCTCTTTGGTTCCCATCCCCCTGACAATTTAGTTTAAACCCTACCTAACAGCATGAGCAAATTTCCCTGTGAGGATATTCATCCCAGTCCTGCTAAGATGCAACCCGTCCATCTTATACAGGTCCCACCTGCAGAAAGGGCAAGAAAAATTGGACTAAGAGAGAGAAAAGAGACAGAAAGGAAAAGTTAAAAAAATTAAATTAAAAATGTGACATTTTCAAAATATTCAACAACAATTAAAAGCCAAAGGAATGAGATTCCACATTTGTAAATTAATTTTCAGTGCTAGAGAGGTTGATTGGCAGTAATTAATACTTATCACATCATTAAATGGTACTCACAGACTGGAATAGACAAAACTTAACTTTCTGTGGTGAGCTTAGTTCATATCTAGTGACCAAACATTGCAACCTCCGCTTTCAATGCATTTCAATGGCGATGTATGCAACCATGCAGTAAAAGCCTCTCTTTGCCTCAGTTGGTTCCACGAACCAGATTTCACAAGTAATAGCAGTAATATCCATGGGGAACAACTACCGGTAGTTTTTTTTGTTCTACAAATGCAAAATATTACACATCAGTTCTATGAAATGTCAGTTACTTAGCAACAATATATTTTAAAATTTCCCAAAGTGGTTGTAAAAAAAGAGCTTTCATAGATGTAGCACATTTTATACATGGTTGCTGGATGTGAACACTATCTGGTGTCTTATCATCTAATTTTCCACTTCTATTGACTGGCTTGCATATTTTTAACACTGAACTCATTATTAGTTAATTTATATAGTGGATTATCATGTCTTCATGTAATTTCACAAGTGCTTCACAACCACTGAGTTACTTTACTCTCATCATGTGAGCAGTAGTGGAAGGCGCTTTATGCACAGGAAGGTCCTACCAACAGAAAATCAGGTGAATGAACAATGGCTCTGTTTTTGATGGTGCTGGTTAAGGGAGAAATGTTGTCCAGAACATTGGACTCCCTGATCTTTGCATAATATCATGGATCGTTTACATCTGCTTCAATCACCAGGAAAGGCAGACAAGAGAGGTAAGCGTCAACTTCAGTGAGGGCAATAAAGTTTGTATCAGATCGGCCACCTGTTCTCTGCATCACCCGACTTTGGTGAAAGGAAAATCAGGCAGGGCACATATTGAGCAGCCAATTCAATACCACCAGTTTTACACCCCTGCTAGAGTTGAAAGTTGCCCATGACCTCAATTTAAAGCTGCTTCTAAAAGATAGCACCTCATAGAAACATAGAATGTTTACAGCACAGAAGGAGGCCATTCTGTCCATTGTGTCTTTGCCAGCTCTTTTCCAGAGGAACTTGGCTAATCCAACTCCCCTGCCCTTTCCTTGTAGCCTTGCAATTTTTTTTCCCCTTCAGGAACTTATCCAATATCCTTTTGGAAGCCACAATTGAATCTGCCTCCACCACACTTTCAGGCAGTGCATTCCAGATCCTAACCACTCGCTGTGTAACAATGTTTTGCCCATGTTACTGTTGGTTCTTTTGCCATTCATCTTATATTAGTTCTCGACCCTTCTGCCAATGGGAACAATTTCTCTCTATATTCTCTGTCTAGACCCCTCATGATTTTGAACACCTCTATCAAATCTTCTTTCAACCTTCCCCTTTCCCTTCTCCAGCTTCTCCAATTGATCCATGTAACTGAAGTTCCTCAACCCTGGAACCATTCTTGTAAATCTTTTCTGCACCCTCTCGAAAGCCTTCACATTCTTTCTAAAATATGGTGCCCAGAATTGGACACAATACTCCAGTTCATCCTGAACCAGTGTTTTTTAAAGGTTCATCATGACTTTCTTGCTTTTGTACTCTATGCCTATATTTATGAAGCTCAGGATCCTGTACGTCTTTTCAACCACTTTCTCAACCTGCCCTGCCACATTCAACAATTCGTGCACAGATACCCCAAATCTTTCTGTTCCTGCATCCCCTTTAGAATTGCACTCTTTATTTTCTATTGCCTCTCCTCATTCTTCTGACCAAAATGTATCACTTCACATTTCCCTGCATTAAATTTCATTTACCACACGTTCACCTGTCTATGTCTTCTTGAAGTCTATCATATTCCTCCTCACAGTTCACAATACTTCCAAGTTTTATGTCATTTTCAAATTTTGAAATTGTACTCAGTATACCCAAGTCTAGATCATTAATATATATCAAGAAAGGCAGTGGTCCAAATACCAACACCTGGGGAACCCCACTGTAGACCTTCCTCCAGTCCGATAAACAATCGTTCACCACTGCTTGGTGTTTCCTGTCACTTAGCCAACTATGTATCCATGCTGCCACTGTCCCTTTTATTCCATGGGTTTAACTTTGCTGGCAAATCTATTGTGTGGCATTTTATCAAATGCCTTTTGGAAATCCATGTACACCACATCAAGCACAGTACCCTCATGTGCCTCCAACACAGCAGCACTCTCTCAGTACCACACGGAAGAGTTGGACTGGATTATTCGGTTTAATTTTCATGCTATTAATATACACAGATATTTTACAGAAATGCATTGTAAATGAATGTCTCATATTTTTAAGTTTACATTTTTGAACTTTAGGGGATTTTAATTGAAAAATTGCATTTATCATTGCATTCATGTGAAAATGAACCATTCTTTAGATTGGCATTGTATAGGCAGCCCTGAAGTTCACCCTAAAAATATTTTGCAACTACCATGATGCAATTGGAACAGAAAAACTAGAAGCAAGTGTAGATGGAAAAATGTTTTGGAAGATAGAACCTACTGTTTCAAAAATATGCTAAATAAATTGATTTGATGGTGATATTAACAATGCAGTAATTGAAATTGAAGTACTTGGACACAATCAAATGCTAATCTAGTAATAGCGCTATGTGTATTGACAAATGGCCTGTTGGCCTTCATCTGATCTCCTCAACTGACAGCAAATACAGTACTTTTGCCTTATTCATTTCATTTCGAGTGAACTACTTAGAATTACATAGAATTTACAGCATAGAAACAGGCCGTTTAGCCCAACTGGTCTATGCAGTTGCTTATGATTCTCACAAGCTTCCTCCCACCCTACTTCATTTAAACCTATCAGCATATTCTTCTATTCCTTTCTCCCTCTTGTACTTTTCAAGCTTACCTTTAAATACAGTTCAATTACTCCATGCACTTTTTGAGTAATGCAGTTTCTTCTGAATTTCGTATTTGATTCAGTGGTGACTATTTTATATGTATGACTTCTAGTTGTGGAGACCCCACAGGTGGAAACATCTTCACTATCTCTAATTGAATTGAACTGCATCATCCTAGCTATTAGACATGCTTGGATTAGAGTGGCTATCTTCTGGTATCTGTAATCTTGTACCAGTGGTCAGATTTTTGGTCCCAGAATCCAGGATACCAAAATTTTGTGGGAATTCCATCCATCTTGGATGTTCAGAATGCTTTCTTTCACAGAAAACTGTGCTGGGCTTAGAAATGATCTAATTATTGCTTGACAAAACTTAGTCGAAGTTGCATTCAGGTTACAAAGTTTCAATATTTTATGGAGTAAAGAAATACATTACATGTTAATCAAAGAATGGGAAGTATTTATGTGGAATATGTTCCACACAAAGAAATAATAAGTGATAAAGATTGTACTTTACAGTTATATTTTATCTTGTGCATTTCTTGTTCGTTGGTATCTTGAAGGGAGTTTGTTGATTAGGAAGCTCTTGCAAGAATGAAAATGCATTACTACAAAACTACTTTCTGCACATTTCACTTTTATTTTCTTAAAGTATCATTTTACATTTAAAAACCTCCTCCCCCTCCAGTCTATTTTTTAATATTGTCTGGATAATAGTTGTGACTGTATTTAATTCTTGTTCTGATCAATAAATATGAAAATATGATAGAGTATACACACTCCTTCCAAATGCTGCTCTCCTAACTGTGAGGGCTACCACACACATTGCAAGAGTAGCCTAGGTCAAATTTTACATTTTACATTAATAATGATGCAGTCCAGTTAGTTATCGAATACCTTCACTTCACAGTTGATAGGCTTTTAATCTTTTAAAAAATTGAATCAATCTATCTGGTATTTGAATCAGACAGTCAAGATTATAAGGGCAAAGGGCACTTTTGTCAATAGGATGAAATCAAACAGGGTCATAACACACTCCAGCTACAATGAAATCAAAGATTGACTTTGTTGAAAATTCAATTGGACAATTGACCACCATGTAATCAAAATAAACAATGAATTTTATATATGAAAATAAACTGCTCAGAATTCAACAAAAAGATTTTTTTGGAAAAAAAAAATTAAATGTCACCCATTTGAATGGATGCCCAAAAGTAAACTCAACTTCATTTGTCAAAAGATTGTTAGCTCAGTTTAAGCAATGACGATCTTTCAAATCAAGCATATTTCTAGGAGTTTGCTATTTTCATCAGATAAAGGGTGAGTTACAACAAGAGTACTGCTTTCCTGCCATTGATAATACATTGCCAATATTATAGTACTATATAGAAGAGAGAATGAGAGATGAATAGGCATTTAAAAAGAGCAGCAGCAAGAAGAGGGAGGATACAAACTTTCTGTTCTGTTAATAATAGAGAGGTTCCAATCATAAGAACAGGAGGAGGCCATTCAGCTTCTCGAGCCTGTTCTGCCATTCAATCATAGCTGAACTGCACCTTAGCTCCATCTATTCACCTTTGCTTCACACCCCTTGATACCCTTGTTATGATCTCCATGGAGTTCACAAACCAAAACAATCTAATCTACCAGCCAACCCCAATAAAGGGAAAAAAACAGACAAGGTTTCACTTTTATAAATTTTACTTTAACACTCAAAGCAAAACCAACAAAATTTAAACATGAACTAAACAGTTAAATCACAGTCGATATATATATATATATATATATATATGTAGATAACTTAAAGAATACTCGTTAATTATCAGAAGTAACAAAGATAGATTTCATGAGTCTTTTGGATAGTCCTCTCATCAAAGGTAGCACCAATTACAGCCACAAAGTCCTTCAGGTCTTTGAACTTTTCAAATAGATTTCCAAATCCCATCTTTTAAGATGCAAACACCAATTTCCATTCGATAGCAGTTGGCCTGCAATCTGAACTCCACCAATACCATCTCCTCCAAAACTGTGCACCCTTCCGGAACTTGGGTGGTTTCTCACAATAGTCCTGATGGCGTAGCTCCATCTGTGTCACCTTAAGTAAATCTTTAAGTCATCGAAAACAGCTGTACCAACTTGTACTCGCAGAGAGCCAATTTCCAGAAAACAGGTTCCAATTACGGAAGTTTGTCTCTTTAAAATCACAGCTTGCTACTCCACACACTGCAGAGTATTCTTCTAAACTGAAACCTGAGCTCCAGTCACATGTCTCTGATCACACCTCTGATCATAGGACTGATTGTTTTAGCTGGCTTCATCCAGTTCTGATCCCCAGATCTCTGAGACTTTCAGTTTCTCTTACATGTAAGCGACTGTTTCAGAAAAAAAAATACAAGCTTTGAATGCCAAAGTCTGTGCCGAGCAGTACATTCAACAGTTCATATAACAGTACATTCAACTGTTCAGATAGCCATCTGCACACTTGGACTCCATCACGCCCTTACCTAACAAAATTTATTGATTGCAGTTTTTAAAGTTTCATTTGAACCAACATCCTTTATGTAGGGGTAGGGGGTGGGGAGGATTTCCAGATTTCTACTGCCCTTTGTGTGAAGAAATGATTTCACTTCTAAATGGCCTAGATTCTCTTACCAAAGGGAATAATTTCTTTTATCTACTCTTTCAAATCCTTTTATCCTTTTAAGCAACTCAATTAGATCACTCCTTGATATTCTGTACTCAAAGGAATACAAGCCAAGTTTATGCAAGCTGTCCTCATAATTGAACCTTTTAAGCCTTGTTATCATTCTACCACATCTGCGCTGTACTCCTTTGTGAGGTTCAGTGCTCAAAATTGAACCCAATATTCCAGATGGAATCTAACCAAAAGCTCTGTACAACTGAAGCATAACTTCCTCCCCTTTGTAACCCAGGTCTCTTGAGATAAAGACCAACATGCTATTAGCTTTTTTGATTGCTTTTTGTACCTGTCCACTCATTCTTGATCTTGGGTGGAAGTTTGAATCCCTGATTTACCATTAAGTGATTATAAAAGCGGCTGAAATGAAATAATGTTCAAGTTTTACAGTATTTCTCTCAGCTGGTTATAACTGGAAAATAAGCTTTTAAAATTGAAAAAAAAAACTAGTTACTTAATTTCAATCATTTAAAATGAAAATCCCTTAACAGAAAATGAATTGCAATCCCACATTACTTTTCTCTTTACCATTAAAAATATCTTTCCCTCAGGGAATTTAGGGATTGGAATACTAATGTTTGTGCCTATATATACACAAAGAGCTACTCAGGATAAAAATAAAATGTATAATCCGATAAACCATAATCTAATTTGAGGATTTAGATAATATTCAGAAAACACGTTAGCCTCCCTCTCAGTTTAAAAAGTAATCAGAACACCTCAACTGGATTCTAACCATGTGCAAAAATGTTCTTCAACAAATTTCAGTTTTGAATGCCATCCATTATTCATAACTTAAATATGTTAAAGAACATTTTTGACTTCCTTGACTGGCTGCACAGATATCTTTCATTTTCAATATAACAGAAATCATTAGACATTCCAGTTCAACTATGGATTGTAGAATGTTTATGGGATTTCATTGATGTTGAAGGTAACAATGTGGAATTGCCTTTGGTAATTCTGCTTTGTTGAGTGTTCATAATCAGTTACATTATTTCAGTTCAACAGAGATTTAGGCAGCACTAATAAAATGATCATTTTACACTTTTTCCTATTGCACTGTGGTGGTTCAAATGCCACAGGTGCCAATGGATATGAAGGAATTACTTAAAAATCATCTCCATTAAAAAATTCTAATTAATTGAAAATACTGATTGAACAGGATTAATCAAGATATGATTGAAAACAGGTGAGTTGGCTTAAGGTGCAGTGTCAACCTTCAATTATCATTCTCCCACTTGTCCATCATTGATTATTATTCACTTCACTTTTTTGCATACTTAACAATGCTGAATATAGTTTTATTAGGAGGGAGTTGCCCTGGGAGTCCTCTTGATTACCATCTACCACCCTCCCAAAGCTAATGAATCAGTACTCCTCCATGTTGAACACCACTTGGAATAAGAACTGAGAGTAGCAAGGGCACAGAATGTACTCTGGGTAGGGGCTTCAATGACCATCACCAAATGTGACTTGGTAGCACCACTACTGACCAAGCTGGCTGAGTATTAAAAGACTAAGCTGCCAGACTGGGTCTGCGGCAGGTTGTGAGGGAACCAACAAGAAGGAAAAAACTTGTTTGTCCTTGCCCTCACCAATCTACCTGTCACAGATACATCTGTCCAATGACAGTTTTGGTAGGAGTGACCACTGCACAGTCTTTGTGAAGAGGAAGACCCACCTTCACACTGAGGGTACCCTCCATCGTGTTGTGTGGCACCAACACTGCGCTAAATGGGATAGATTTCAAACGGATCTGGCAGCTCAGAACTGAGCATCCAAGAGGCGCTGTGGACCATCAGCAGCAGAATTATATTCCACCACAATCTGTAACCTCATGGCCCAGCATATCCCCTACTCTACCACTACCATCCAGACAGGGGATCAACCTTGGTTCAATGAAGAGTGAAGGAGAGCATGCCAGGAGCAGCACCAGGCATACCTAAAAATGAGGTGTCAACCTGGTGAAGCTACAACACAGGATATATGCATGCTAAACATGCAGAAGCAGCATGCAATAGACAGAGCTAAGCAATTCTACAACCAACAGATCAGATCAAAGCTCTGCAGTCCTGCCACATTTAATCCTGAATGGTGGTGGAGAATTAAAAACTGACTGGAGGAAGAGGCCTCACAAATATTCCTGTCCTCAATGATGGAGAAGCCCAGCACATCAGTGCAAAAGACAAAGCTGAAGCATTTGCAAACATTTTCAGCCAGAAGTGCTGAGTGGATGATCCATCTCGGCCTCCGCTGGAGGTCCTCAGCATCACAGATGCCAGTTTTTGACTGGTTCAATTCACTCCATGGGATATCAAGAAATGGCTGAAGGCACCGGATACAGCAAAGGCTATGGGTCCTGACAACATCCTGGCAGTAGTACTGAAGACTTGTGCTCCAGAACTAGCTGCGTCCTTTGCCAAGCTGTTCCAGTACAGCTACAACAATGGCATCTACCCAACAATGTGGAAAAATTGCCCAGGGATGTTCTGTACACAAAGAGCAGGACAAATTCAATCTGGCCAATTACCACCCTATCAGTTTGCTCTCGATCATCAGCAAAGTGATGAAAGGTGTTGTTGACAATGCTATCAAGCGCCACTTAAACAGCAATAACCTGCTCACCAATTACAGTTTGGCTCCGCTTGGGCCACTCAGCTCTAGACCTCATTACAGCCTTGGTCCAAATATGGACAAAAGAGTTGGGGAGGGGAGGTGAGAGTGACTGCCCTTGACATCAAGGCAGTGTTTCACTAAGTGTGGCATCAAGGAACATCAGCAAAACTGAAGACAATGGGAATCAGGGGGAAAACTCTCCACTGGTCATATCTTGTACAAAGGAAGATGGTTGTGGTTGTTGGAGGTCAATCATCTGAGCTCCAGGATATTAGATTAGATTAGATTAGATTAGAGATACAGCACTGAAACAGGCCCTTCGGCCCACCGAGTCTGTGCCGACCATCAACCACCCATTTATACTAATCCTACACTAATCCCATATTCCTACCAAACATCCCCACCTGTCCCTATATTTCCCTACCACCTACCTATACTAGTGACAATTTTTTTTTTATAATGGCCAATTTACCTACCAACCTGCAAGTCTTTTGGCTTGTGGGAGGAAACCGGAGCACCCGGAGAAAACCCACGCAGACACAGGGAGAACTTGCAAACTCCACACAGGCAGTACCCAGAATCGAACCCGGGTCCCTGGAGCTGTGAGGCTGCAGTGCTAACCACTGCGCCACTGTGCCGCAATATCATTGCAGGAGTTCCTCAGAGTAGTGTCCTAGGCCCAACCATCTTCAGCTACTTCATCAATGACCTTCCTTCAATCATAAGGTCAGAAGTGGGGATGTTTACTGATGATTGAACAGTATTCAGTATCATTTGTGACCCCTCAGATACTGAAGCAGTCCGTGTCCTCATGCAGCAAGACCTGGACAACATTCAGGCTTGGGCTGATAAGTGGTAAGTAACATTTGTGTAACACAAATAAGTGCCAGGCAATGAACATCTCCAATAAGAGAGAATCTAACTATCCCCCTTAACTTTCAACAGTATTACCATCACTGAATCCTCCACTATCAACATCCTGAGGGAATATCTTGAACAGAAGCTTAACTGGACCAGCTATATAAATACTGTGGCTACAAGAACAGGTCAGAGGCTGGGAATTCTGTGGCAAGTAACTCATCTCCTGACTCCCCAAAGTCTGTTCACCATCTACAAGCCACAAGTCAGGAGGGTGATGGAATACCTTCCACTTGTTTGGATGGGTGCAGCTCCAACAACACTCAAGAAGCTCAACACCATCCAGGACAAAGTAGCCCGCTTGATGGGCACCCCATCCATCACCTTAAACAACTCACTCCCTTCACCACTGGTGCACAGTGGCACCATATACAAGATGCACTGCAACAACTCGCCAAGCCTCCTTCAACAGCACCTTCCAAACCCGCGACCTCTCCCACCTAGAAGGACAAGTGTAGCAGATGCCTGAGAACACCATCACCTGCAAGTTCCCCTCCAAGCCACACACCATCCTGACTTGGAACTATATCGCCGTTCCTTCACTGTCGCTGGGTCAACATCCTGGAACTCCCTTCCTAACAGCTCTGTGGGTGCAAACTGGAAGGACTGCAGCGGTTTAAGAAGGCAGCTCACCGCCACCTTCTCAAGGGCAATTAGGGATGGGCAACAAATGCTGGCCTTGCTCATATCCCACGAAAGAATAAAAATAAATAAATTTCAAAGTACAGCTCAATATCATTAACTGAATTACAAGATACAGCCATGACAATTTAAAGAAATACTATAAACCTGTGGCTGTATATGTACAAAAACATTTAATAAAGTTTCCTTAGCAAACAACTCAGAATTTTCTTTTTTTTCCTTGCACAATTCATGACTTTTGAACAAGCCGAGAAAGAAGGCTGCTTTGGTAATCGGTTATTTACATTATGAGGATTACGATCCCTATATCACCAATAAGCCCTTTGGTAACTCATGAGCAAATTATTACTGTTAACAACATAAGTGGGTAAAAGTCATATCCAGGTATGTTCAGTTTATATAAAATGGTAATTTATTTTTACATATGTTGGTTCAGGCCTGAAGTCTCACTTGGTGAGAGTGCACGGTGGGAAATCTTCTGGGAGTAGAACTCTGATTTCTTAAAGCAGACATCAACAGGTGAGGCTCTGTGCCTAGAGTGTACATCTGTAAAGTTTACCCTTGTGATAGAAATTGACATGGTAAAGTTAATTCGATAAAGAAATATGAAAGACATATGCAACTTTCTATACCAGGTGCTTTGATTAAGTAATACATTGTTGCGTTGTGTAGGTTTTAAAGGTTTATACTGTGAACACTTTATTTCAATGCATATTCAAAGGAAAAATAATCCTTGTAACTAGAAAATATTTTACAAATGTAATATCACCACATATGGGCTAAAGGCAGCGCAAAAATCATTAGTTCACATGTTATATTGGGAAAGGATTCTAATGGTTGTGAAATTTAATAAATGGACACTTTTTTTAAAAAAAGCTTGGGAAACATCTGAAGCAGAGTAACTGTAAAGTAATTTGATGCAGTATGCAATTAAATCATTGAAGATATTGCTTCAATTCAAAGCCACAGGAAAAAATAAACAAAATTACTGTTCTTTCCCTTGTTATCCTGCCTTTTACTGCCGGGAATCTTTTAGTTTGTTAATTCATGGTTTATGTTCATTGGGAGTAGTGTGGCTGCTGAGGGAATATTATGATTTAGAAAGAGGTTTTCCTCCAGTATTCGGATGAAGGGAAGAAAGCTGTTAACTGGTTTATCTTATCCCACATTTAACGGGAGACCGAGATTTTAATTTCCTGGCTTCCCAACTCAGAACTGTGATCTCATGTGTGTATCAAATGTAAGATGAAAGAAATCTTCACAATCAGATGGAATTTGGAGGGGGCAAGAGGAAAGGAAGAAAAGAAAATACAAAAAGGTTTTATGAATGGCTGTTCCTTGCATCCCATGTGGCATATAGGCTATTGAAGATGGCTGATGGGCATACATTAGGAAATACCTGGTGCACTGGGCAGTCTGACAGAGAGCTTATACACAAACATGGAGGCTGATAAGTTCAATACAGAGAAATGTGAAGCGATTCATTTTGGTAGGAAAAACATGGAGAAACAATATAACATAAAATTCTAAAGGGGGTGCAGGAGCAGAGGGACCTGGGTGTATATGTGCATAAGTCATTGAAGGTGTCAGGACAGATTGAGAGCATGGTTAATAAAGCATACAGCATCCTGGGCTTTATTAAGAGGGGCATAGAGTACAAGAGCAAGGAGGTTATGTTGAACTTGTATAAGACACTAATTTGGCCTCAGCTGGAGTATTGTGTCCAGTTTTGGGTGCCGCACTTTAGAAAAGATGTGAAAGCATTGCAGAAAAGATTCACGAGAATGGTTCCAGGGATGAGGAACTTCAGTTATGAAGACAGATTGGAGAAGTTGGGACAGTTTTCCTTGGAGAAGAGAAGGCTGAGAGGTGATTTGATAGAGGTCTTCAAAATCACGTGAGGTTTGGGAAGAGTAGATAGGGAGGACCTGTTCCCACTTGTGAAAGGATCGAGAACGAGAGGGCACAGATTTAAGGAAATTGGCAAAAGAAGCAAAAGCGACACGAGGAAAAACTTTTTCATGCAACAAGTGGTTAGGATCTGGAATGCGCTGCCTGAGAGTGTGGTGGAGGAAGGTTCAATCGAGGCATTCAAAAGGGAATTTGACTGTTATTGGAAAAGGAAGAATGTACAGGGTTATGGAGAGAAGGCGGAGGAATGGCACTAAGTGAATTGCTCATTCAGAGAGACGGGATAGACAAGATGGGCCAAATGGCCTCCTTCCTTGCTGTAACAACTCTGTGATTCTGTGATATATAGCTTGCCAATTTTAACCATGTTTCTAGTTCTGGCATAAGTTGACACCTTAGTTAAATGGCTTGTAATTGATAACTTTACACCTTGGCTTTGTCCGGTGCTGACAGCTCTGGCTGTTAGTATTCAACCTTCATCGCAATCTGCTGTGCTCTTACTTCAGGACAAAAATAATACTTTGGGAAACTGCGAGGTAAATTTTCCTCTTTTACAGTTGGGAGTTAAGTACTTGCCTGAGGGGAGTGCACAGAAGAAAACCTGCCCTTTATCTTCTGACAATTATCTTACAGGCTGAATAATGCAGAATGAGGTAAAATTATTTTTAATATATTTGTAAATCACTGTGAGATTTGGGTTTAGCAGTAATGTTTACATATTTTGAGAGGTGGGATGAGCAATTTATCAAAATATTCAGGCAAGTTAAAATCCATTCATTATAAACATTAGAAATATAATCAAAAACTATATATTATGACAGGTTTCGATAAGATAGACAAAGGAAAGCTGCTCCCATTAGCTGATGGTACAAGGACGAGAGCACACAGATTTAAGGTTTTGGGCAAGAGATGCAGGGGGGATGAGAGGATGAACTTTTTATGCAGTGAATGCTAATGAACTTCAACTCGCTGCCTACAAGGGTGGTAGAAGCAGAGGCAATGAACGATTTTAAAAGAAATTGGATGGTCATTTGAAGTAAATAAATCTGCAGGGCTACAGGGATAGAGCAGGGAACTGGGACTGATTGGATTGCTCTACAGAGAGCCAGCAGGACTCGAAGGGCGGAATGGCCTCCACCTGTGCTGTTACGACTCTATATCCTGTCTTTGTCCATTCACAAGTCCTATGTCAACGGTGTCCATTGTTTTCTTTCCATATTAATAGTCTGCATATCTGGTGATGCCTGCCCTGCCATTTTTAATCGGAATTTCCCATTAATGTGAAGAGCCTGTGGCTCTGTAGTTCCATATTTTGGCCAGCAGGTGGCAGTGTAGAGCAGATTTATTCATCTGAGAATCGCAGGAAAGCAAAATAGTACCGATGCTGGAAATCTGAAATAAAAACAGAAAATTCTAGAAATACTCAGCAGGTCTGGGAGCATCAATGGAGGGAGAAAATCAGAGTTAATGTTTCAGGTCGATAACCTCTCATCAAACAGTTCTGATGAGTGGTCAGCGACCTGAAACATTGGGCTGAATTTTAAGCTAATGGCACTGCACTTGGCTGCTAGCAGCTCCAGAAGCGGGTGCGGTTGCCACACAGGCACAGCATAGCCGGCCAACCACGATCATGTGGCAGCCGAACAATTAAGAAAGTGGAGGCCTGGGGCCCATGAACTCAAGGGCCAGAAACGGAAAAGAGGATGTCAATGGTACCATCACCTGATGCAACGACAGGTGGTGGCGCCGTATTTAAACGGCTGCCAGCCCTGCATTTACTCGTGCCTGCTGCCCCAGGGTACCTTCTGCTGCTGCTCCAGGACCCGTTCTGCTGCCTCTGCTGCCTGATAGGCAAGGAGCTGAATGCAAGTCTGCAGCGACCATGGCTGAAAGAAAACACCAGGCAGCCCCACAGTTCTGCGATGCCTCCCTGCAGGTTCTCCTCCAGGCTGCAAGAAGAAAGCAGCAGGTCCTCTTCCCCAGGGACAGGAGGAGGAGACCTGCCCGCCTGACCAAGCAAGCCTAGGCTGAGATTGCAGAGGAGGTCAGCAGCTGCGGGGGTTGTTGTATGTTGGTTTGGTACGCTGCCACCTTACTTGCTGATAGAGAAGCTTCAGTCTGGGTTAGTTAGAACATTGATATTTATTATATTAGAACTATATACATCTTCATACGAGTCAGCATGATTCCTCTAAAGCCACGCTGCATCTAGCTTCAAGTCTCTCTCACATGATATCTTACATCATCATGGTAGGAGATATTCTTTACACACTCTCAAGATGAACCCTTTCAGACCCTTATACTACAGGGGTCACCCCCAGGACATGGATCCAGTGTAGGAAGCAGTCAATGACCTCATCCAGGCTGCTAAAATGAGAGTTCAAAACACTTTGGACCCTTTGGACATTGCATGTGACAGAGCAGAGGGAGAGTTTGGTCGAAAGGGAGTGGCCACCCATTCATGTTCATTGTGGCAGCAGGATATGCTGACTGAAGCTTGATTGCATCTCAGTGAGGGGTGCACGTAAGTCATTGAATAACCCACACAGTCCCTCCAGAGGGGCCGCACACAGATATGTGTCTCCATCATGAACCACTGGGCTATCACCATTAGAGGTGGCTGCTTCATAGCTGATGGTGAGATAGGGGCACCAACCCAACGGAGTGAGTGAGCATCTCCTGGGACACAAGGTGCATCTGCTTCAAATGAGCCATGCAGTTCATCTGTTCACCACTGCATCAATGGAGCTGCACAGTAAGGGTGATTGGAATGTCACAATGGGCAGATCCTAACTCTTCAATGTTTCTGATTTCTCATGCAAGTTGTTACAACACAAAAATTGGCAATGTTGTAAATAGTGAGGAGGAGGAAAGCCTTAGATTACAGGATGATATAGATGGGCTGGTAAGATGGGCGGAGCAGCGGCAAATGGAATTTAATCCTGAGAAGTGTGAGGTGATGCTTTTTGGGAGGACCAACAAGGCAAGGGAATATACAATGGGTGGTAGGACCCTAGGAAGTACAGAGGGTCAGAGGGACCTTGGTGTACTTGTCCATACATCACTGAAGGCAGCAGCTCAGGTAGATAAGGTGGTTAGGAAGGCGTATGGGATTCTTGCCCTTATTAGCCAAGGCATAGAATATAAGAGGTTATGATGGAGCTGCATAAAATGCCAGTTAGGCCACAGCTGGAGTTCTATGAACAGTTCTGGGCACCAGACTATAGGAAGGATGTGATTGTACTGGAGAGGGTGCAGAGGAGATTCACCAGGGTGTTGCCTGGGCTGGAGCATTTCAACTATGAAGAGAGACTGGAAAGGCTAGGGTTGTTTTCCTTAGAGCAGAAAAGGCTGAGGGGGTCATGATTGAGGTATACAAAATTATGAGGGGCATTAATAGGGTAGATAGGAAGAAACTTTTTCCCTTAGCGGAGGTATCAATAACCAGGGGGCATAGATTTAAGGTAAGTGGCATGAGGTTTAAAGGGGATTTGAGGAAAATAAATTTCACACAGAGGGTGGTTGGAATCTGGAACACACTGCCTGAAGGGGTGGTAGAGGCAGGAACCCTCACAACATTTAAGAAGTATTTAGATAAGCACTTGAAATGCCAGAGCATACAAGGCTATGGGCCAGGTGCTGGAAAATGGGATTAGAATAGGTAGACGCTTGATGGCCAGCACAGACATGATGGGCCAAAGGGCCTGTTTCTGTGCTGTATAACTCTATGACTCCTACATTAAAGCATACACTGGATACCAATGAACAGCAAGACCTATCGGCAACCAAAAACTCCATACTGAACTCAAAGGACTGTAAATACACCCAACCATTGCCTCAAACTTTTACCCTTTATTCTTTCTACTTTTTCTGTTAACCGAATTAGTTTTTAAGATTAATATATTTCCACCTTTCTTGTTTAAATCTAAGAAAACCTGTCTGATTTGATTTCTTTGCCTTGCAATGGGGGCGCTAAAACACAGTGTTTTTTATAAAAATTAAACCCTGTTACGGTTAAACCAGGCAAAGGCTGAGAGGGAACCCCTAGACCCCTTTCTCACCTGGTCGTTACATAAATTTGAGGCCTAGTGTCCCGGATTTGACCCACAGACAAACGAGAAATTGGAAATGGGAAGCCAAATTGATCCCAATCAAAAAGAGAAAAACTTTCAATCCAGGTTTTCTTGTGGTTGTGTGTGATTGAACACGAACATGTCTGTGACTGAAGCTAGTAGCTCCCCAAGCCAGGGTGAAATAACCTGGGAGAAGTTAAAAGCACTGTCTATGGAGGAGTTGAGGAAAATGGCTGAGCAGTGTGGGATCACTGTACGTGGCAAGGCTAGGAAGTCTGAACTCCGAAGGCTAGTGGCCAACCATTTTTCCCTTGAATTTGAAGAAGCAGAAACAAAGTTAGAAGCAGACTCTGACAGGGTATTGTTAGCAAAGATACAATTGGAACAGAGGAAACTTGAATTAGAAGACCGGGAATGAGAAAGAGAAAGACAGGAGAAAGCAAAAGAGAGACCGGAGAGACAGAAAGAAAAAGCCTTCCAGAAGGAATGTTAAGAGAGAGAGCTCAGGCGGCTTGAGTTAACTAGGGGGTGACAGAGTAACCCCAGGGAAAACATGGCCAATGTGGAGGAGCATAATTCCAGGCTGGATACAGAATTGTTAAAACTTTCCCAACTGATCCCAAAATTTAATGAGGGAGATGTGGAAACATTTTTTGTGTTTTTTGAAAGGCTGACAAGCCAGTTAAAGTGACCAGCTGAGGCTTTTACTCTCCTGCTACAAAGTAAACTAAGTGGAAAAGGTTTATTCCATGTTGCCAGATGAGAGTTCATCCAATTATGAACTGACAGAACATGCTATCTTCAGGGCATATGAGTTAGTACCGGAAACCTATCGCCAAAAGTTTAGAACTCTCAAGGAGCAAGCTGATCAAACTTACTTGGAGTTTGAGAGAAATAAGCAGCTGGCTTTTGACCAGTGGCTGAGGGCTCTCAAAGTGCAGCTCAGCTATGAAAATCTCAGAGAGGTAATTTTGCTAGAGGAATTCAAAAACTCTCTTCCACTCTCCATAAGGACACATGTAGAGGAACAGAAGGTTTATAGAGCCTGGCAAGCGGCCGTTCTGGCTGAGTTTGCTCTCATTTATAAGTCGGTTCTCCAGGGGAAAACCTTTCCTAATCACCCTCACAAATCTGAAAAGAACAAAGGGTGGGAAGGTGCAGAAAGCCCAAGCAGTCCTGGGAGAGAAAGAAAAGCAGGAGACACAGGGGGCTGTCCTCCAACCAAAAAGGAAGGTGCTGTAAGTGGGAGTGACACCCAGAGACCTGTGTGCTTCCATTGTAATAGAGCAGGGCATCTAAGAGCTCACTGCTGAAAATTAAAGGGAAAATTAAAGGGTTAATCAGGGCACACCTGCTCAGTGAAGGAAAAAGAACCCTGATGGAAAACACAGTAGAACTAGTTGTGGTTTTAACTGTAGTATTAGTAAGACCCAAGAAGCATACTGCTACGAGTGCAGGGAAATTTAATAGGATTCCTGAAGGTTATCAGGGTTTTGTATCTGAAGGGACAGGGGCAAGCAAGCCCAGAGTGATCCTCAGGGACACTAGATCCCTTTAACTGGGGAAAGGCCTGACCTTTTCTCCAGAGAGTGCAGTAAACACCAGAATGGTGATGAATGGTATTGGAGGGCAGTGTATGCCTGTACCTTGACACTGGGCGCACTTGGAGTGTGACCTAGTTTCGGGACTGGTGACCGTAGGGATTGTCCCTAGTTTGCCAGTGGACTGGGTTGACCAGCTCCTCGGTAATGATCTAGCGGGGACAAAGATGGTAGCTTCCCCAGCAGCGAAAGAGAGACCGCAGGAGGTCAGAGAAACAGTGCAGTGGCAGGAGACGGTCCCCTGCAGTTTCCCTGAATATTTACTGAATGAGGCCATGATCAAACCAATGCCCCCAGAGGAGACTGAATTGGCACTGCAGGCAGATGACTATGAGGTCTGTCTGTCTGAGACTTCCTCTGGAAAGTTAGAAGACCCAGGGAATGAGGTAAATGGATCTTCCCTAGTTGAAGCTCAGCACGCTGACCCAGTATTGCAAGAGTTAGCACAGGCTGCCCAGTCAAAAATTGAAGCAGAGGGAGTCCTGATTGTCACTATTTAAAGAATGAAGTACTGAAGAGGAAATGGAGTTCTCCTCACAGACCTGAGAGCAAGGAATGGACAGTGGTTCAACAGTTAGTGTTGCCACAGAGGTACCGGAGAGAAATATTAAGAAGGGCCCACGAGACGACAGTGGCTGGACATGCCGGTATACAAAAGACCAAAACCCACATAAGACAACAGTTTGATTCGCCAAAACTCCACAAAGATGTGGTGGAGTACTGTAGGAGTTGCCACAGGTGCCAGGTTGAGGGGAAACCCCAACTTACAATGAAAACTAAGTCCTGTATTGGTGTTTGGGGGACCCTCCAGCAGAGGGCTGGTGAACTGCAAGGGACCCCTGCTGAGAACAAAAGGGGACAGGCAGGCACAAAGCTGGCAAAAAGTTAGAAAGGCAAGGGGAGAAAGGGACCAAGAGGGCAGGTTAAAGGAAGTCCGGGAGGAATCCCAAATGGAAACCCTACTGTCCGGTCAGCCAACCCTGAGATATTTGAGAAGCTAGACCCCACATCCTCCTATGTAAATGCAGACACTAGAAGCATCCCACCAGAGTTGCTAACAGAATTTACTGGAACCTGCAGAAACAAAGAAAGTCCTCAAAAGGGCAGAGAAACTTTGAGGGCGATGCCTCACCTAATAGAACTGCCACAGGGGAGTGCAGCAGAATCTGGATAAATACCTGCAAGAAGGAGTGTCCCAGAGGACAAGGGGAAGATTAGCAAGGAATCCGCCCCCACAGTCAGGAAAAAAGGGAACCAACCATCCCCTAAGGTGAAAAGCCCTTGCATGACTTATTAAAGCACTGAAAGGGAGCTCAGAGTGGAACCTGCCCATGAGCAGAACTCCAACCTAGGGCTAATTAAATCTAACCCTCCCCCTGCAGACCGTAACAGGAACAAAGACATCCTAGGCAGTCATGGAAATGTGCAAACTGAAAAACTTCCCCAAACATATGTTTATTGGGATGCCAAAAAGGGCAGTTTAAAGTAGCACTGCTACCAAGAAAAGACAGGCTGTAACAATTGTTAGGATTTCTGAATGAATGAGAGATGCATGTGTGTTTTTCTGTACTTATCTTCTCTCTAGTCCCTTTTAATGAAATGCTCTTTTAAAAAAATTGCATTTCATTCACCTGAGTGTGGAGGTGTCATGAAGACCGCCACCTGCCAAGAATGAGACATATTAATTTTGACATATGGACATTAATTTTAAACTGTTGCTGGAGTGAAGAAATGACTTAATTAAAGAGATCACCAGACATTTGGCTGGAAGATATTTGCAAACTAAGAGACAGTGCTTGGAGAGACAAAAGAATTGCTCACCGATTCAACTAACAGAGATTGGTCTGGGCAATGGTGATCCACATCTTGCCAGTGTAAGAGACAGCACTACACCGCACCCCACCCCCCAACACCGAGAACTTTGAAATCCACAAACTGCAGGAGCAGTTGTTCCCAAATAAGGGGTTAGTCACATGACTAACCTGCTGGTCAACTTGGAGTTTTGCATTGTACTTATAGAACAGTTGGAAGACAGAATGCATATTGCAAGTGAACCTGGAACAAGACAGCCTCTCTCCTGGCTGGCTCTCTTTCGCTTTTTCATAAACCTCCGGACCCACTGAAGTTACTTAAACCTCAAGAGAGAAAAGATTCCTACATCGAAACAAGTTAAAGCATGCACTGGGCCCCAACGAACAGCAAGACTTACCGGCAACCAAAAACTCCACATTGAACTCAAAGGACTGTAAATACACCCAGCTATTGCCTCAAACTTTTCCCTTTTATTCTTTCTACTCTATCTGCATGTGTGTTTATCGCGTATGCATGCCGGCATGGTCGAGTCACGTATTCGTAGTCGTTAACCAAATTAGAGTTTAAGATGAATAAACTTCCACCTTTCTTGTTTAAATCTAAGAAAACCTGTCTGATTGATTTCTTTGCCTTACAATTGGAAAGCAGTGAACAAGGATTCAGTGAGGGGGGAGTTAAAACATAGTGTTTTTAAAAAATTAAACCCTGTTACGGTTAAATCAGGCAAAAGCTGAGAGGAAACCCCTAGACCCCTCTCTCACCTAGTCGTAACAGCAGATACACTCATGTTGGTGGGTATTCGTTTGCAGTACGATTCGGGCACACAACCTGGTGAGCACATCACAGACACAGGTGAGCAGCTGACAAAGGCTGTAACAGCCGAGCCTCTTGCAGTCAGAGGACTGTGGAAGGCCGGGTCCATGCTGAGCACCAGGCTGATGACATGCCTCTTGTGTCACCGGCAACACAGGAAATGCTGCAGCTGCAGCGAGAGGTAAGGCAACATCTGGCAGAGATGCCAGAGTCTTTGTGTACCCAAGCGCGGATGATGGAGGAGTCTGTCCAGGCCTTGGGTGCTGCACTTTCTCTGCTGATTGCATGTCTGTCTTCCTCCATTGAGAGATTGGTATCTATCATAGTAGAATTAGATCCAGCAGACCAATCAGTGGCTGCCGGAAATGACGGCAGACCTGCACACCATCGCATTGCCCATGAGCTCCATGCAGTGGTGGCACGGCAAGAGGGGGATGAGGCACCTGAAGTTTCCACCAGGTCCACGTCCCTTTCAGGTCAGCAGGGAGGTACAAGTGTGCCTTATAAGGGGGATGAGTGACTGGCTGCTGCATCTGGAGGCTTCTCTCAGGGTGCTTGTAGTGTGGACAGTAGCTTCAAAGCCTCTCTGCCAGTAATGCCAGCACCCCCATCACTCCCGATGACAGAGGGGTTCCCTGTACCTGCGCTGTGTACTGGGGAACTCCAGGCCTCAGGCAGCCAGAGGATAGCCGCCAAGGTCATCTGAAGTCATGGGGCAGCAAGGTCAGTACCTGCCTCCACCTCAGCTGGCAGCACAGGGGGAGCACCACATAGGAGCACCCGGAAAAGAGTTAAGAAGAGCACCTAGATGCACTTGGGGTTCATGGGTGAACGTACATTCCAGATGGATAGGGTTACATTTGGTGTCAGGCGGAATAAAGAAATGATATTCACTCACAACGTCTCTTTTCTATTGTTAATGCCCTTTGGGAATTCATTTAAACCCTTCCTCCCATGGGGCTGGAAGTGAGGGACAATGCCCCGAGCACTCAAAGCTTTGGCCTTGCCACTTTGCAATGTGCACCTGGGTGTTGCATTGCGGAAGGAAGGAGGCGACAACAGGGCTGCTTAAAGGTAAAACTTTATTGGTGCAGTTCCACAAGGTGGTAAGGCTCAAAGGCAATATGAATGTATAAGGGTGTCTCGTGCCTTCCTTGCACGTATCCCATGGCGCCTTTCCTGCTGTGCCTGGGGCCCTTCCTTTGACACTGCCTGGCAGCATCTTCTTCTACATCCTCATCATCGGAGGAGGCATTTTGCTCCATGATGTCCTCGCTGGTCAATGTCTCTCCCCTCTGTAGCACCAGGTTGTGCAGTGCACAGCAGACCACCATGATACGGAGACCCATGCCAGGTCATACTGAAGGGCTCCACCAGATCGATCTAGGCATCTGAATCTCATCTTCAGGAGACCAGAGGCATGCTCGATAATCGCTCAGGTTGACCCATGGCAGGTGTTGTACTTCTCCTCTGCATCTGTCTGTGGGTTCCTCACAGGCGTCAATAGCCATATTCTCAGTACGAACATACGAATTAGGAGCAGGTGTAGGCCACTCGGTCCCTCGAGCCTGCTCCATCAATCAACAAGATCATGGCTGATCTGATTGTAATCTTAACTCCACATTCCCATCTATCCCCGATAATCTTTCATCCCCTTGTTTATCAAGAATCTATCTACCTCTGCCTTAAAAATATTCAAAGACACTTCTTCCACCGCCTTTTGAGGAAGAGAGTTCCAAAGATTCACGACCTTTTGAGAGAAAACATTTCTCCTCATCTCTGTCTTAAATGGGCGACCCCTTATTTGTAAACAGTGACCCCTCGTTCTAGATTCACCCACAAAAGGAAACATCCTTTCCACATCCACCCTGTCAAGACTTCTCAGGATCCTATATGTTTCAATCAATAGACTCCAGCAGATACCAGCGTAGCCTGTCCAAACTTTCCTCATAAGACAACCCGCCCATTCCAGTTATTAGTCTAGTAAACCTTCTCTGAACTGTTTGCAGCGCATTTACTTCCTTCCTTAAATAAGGAGACCAGCACTATACACAATACTCCAGATGTGGTCTCACCAATGCCCTGTATAACTGAAGTTTAACCTCCCTACTTTTGTATTCAATTCCCCTCACAATAAACGATAACATTAATCACAGAGTCATACAGCATAGAAACAGGCCCTTCGGCCCACCGCCTCTATGCCGACCATAATGCCTATCTATACTAATCCCACCTGCCTGCATTAATTCTATATCCCTCTATGCCTTGCTCATTCAAGTACCTGTCCAAATGCCTCTTAAATGTCGCTACTGTTCCTGCCTCCACCACCTCCTCAGGCAGCTCATTCCAGATATCCACTATTCTTTGTGTGAAAAATTTATCCCTTTGATCCCCTTTAAACCTCCTCCCTCTCACCTTAAATCTATGCCCTCTAGTTTTAGTCACCCCTACCATGGGAAACAGACTCTGGCTATCTAGCCTATCTATGCCTCTCATAATTTTATATACCTCTATCATGTCCTCTCTCAGCCTCCTTTGCTCCAGGGAAAACAGTCTGCGTGGGTTTCCTCCGGGTGCTCCGGTTTCCTCCCACAGCCAAAAGACTTGCAGGTTGATAGGTAAATTGGCCATTATAAACTGCCCCTAGTATAGGTAGGTGGTAGGGGAATGTAAGAACAGATGAGGATGTGGTGGGAATATGGGATTAGTGTAGGATTAGTATAAATGGGTGGTTAATGGTCGGCGCAGACTCGGTGGGCTGAAGGGCCTGTTTCAGTGCTGTATCTCTAAATCTAAAAAAAAAATCTAAATCAATCTCTCTTTATAACTCAGACCCTCCAAACCAGGCAAAATCTTTGTGAATCTTTTCTGCATCCTCTCTAGCTTAATCGTTCCTGTAGTGCGATGACCAGAACTGCACACAGTACTCCAAATGCGGCCTAACCAACGTTATGCACAACTGTAACATGACGTCCAAACTCTTGTACTCAATTATAATAAAAGCAAAATACTGCGGATGCTGGAAATCTGAAACAAAAACAAGAAATGCTGGAATCACTCAGCAGGTCTGGCAGCATCTGTGGAAAAAGAAGCAGAGTTAACGTTTCGGGTCAGTGACCCTTCTTCGGAACTGACAAATATTAGAAAAGTCACAGATTATAAACAAGTGAGGTGGGGGTGGGGCAAGAGATAACAAAGGAGAAGGTGCAGATTGGACCAGGCCACATAGCTGACCAAAAGGTCACGGAGAAAAGGCAAACAATATGTTGTTGGTGTGTTGAAAGACAAAGCATTAGTACAGATTAGGTGTGACTACACTGAATATTGAAAAAAACCTGAAAAAAACAGTGGGTAAGCAAACTGAACAAACTAAGATGAAATGAAATAAATGCAAAAAAAGATTGTAAAAAATGTAAAAAGGAATGTAAAAAAAAGGAAGAAAAAATAGCTAAAAATGAAAGTAAAATGGGGGGCTGTCATGCTCTGAAATTATTGAACTCATTGTTCAGTCCGGCAGGCTGTAGTGTGCCTAATCGGTAGATGAGATGCTGTTCCTCGAGCTTGCGTTGATGTTCACTGGAACACTGCAGCAATCCCAGGACAGAGATGTGAGCATGAGAGCAGGGGGGAGTGTTGAAATGGCAAGCAACCGGAAGCTCAGGGTCCTGCTTGCGGACTGAGCGGAGATGTTCCGCAAAGCGGTCACCCAGTCCGCGCTTGGTCTCCCCAATGTAGAGGAGACCACACTGTGAGCAGCGAATACAGTATACTACATTGAAAGAAGTACAAGTAAATCGCTGCTTCACCTGAAAGGAGTGTTTGGGGCCTGGGATAGTGAGGAGAGAGGAGGTAAATGGGCAGGTATTACACCTCCTGCGATTGCAGGGGAAGGTGCCCTGGGACGGGGACGAGGTGGTGGGGGTAATGGAGGAGTGGACCAGGGTGTCGCGGAGGGAACGATCCCTTCGGAATTCTGACAGGGGAAGGGAGGGGAAGATGCGACTGGTAGTGGCATCACGCTGGAGGTGGCGAAAATGGCGGAGGATGATCCTTTGGATATGGAGGCTGGTGGGATGAAAAGTGAGGACAAGGGGAACCCTGTCACGGTTCTGGGAGGGAGGGGAAGGGGTGAGGGTAGAGGTGCGGGGAATGGGTCGGACACGGTTGAGGGCCCTGTCAACCACAGTGGGGAGAAATCCTCGGTTGAGGAAAAAGGAGGTCATATCAGAATCACCGTCATGGAAGGTAGCATCATCAGAGCAGATGCGTCGGAGACGGAGAAACTGGGAGAATGGAATGGAGTCCTTACAGGAGGTAGGGTGTGAAGAAGTGTAGTCGGGGTAGCTGTGGGAGTCAGTGGGCTTATAATGGATATTGGTAGACAACCTATCCCCAGAGATGGAGACAGAGAAGTCGAGGAAGTGAAGGGAAGTGTCAGAGATGGACCATGTAAAGGTGAGAGAAGGGTGGAAATTGGAAGCAAAGTTGATAAAGTTTTCTAGTTCGGGGCGGGAGCAGGAAACGGCACCGATACAGTCATCAATGTACCGGAAAAAGAGTTGGGGGAGGGGGCCTGAGTAGGACTGGAACAAAGAATGCTCGACATATCCCACAAAAAGACAGGCATAGCTAGGACCCATACGGGTACCCATAGCGACACCTTTTACTTGAAGGAAGTGCATGGAGTTGAAGGAGAAGTTGTTCAATGTCAGAACAAGTTCTTGTACTCAATGCCTCGGCCGATGAAGGCAAGCATGCCATATGCCTTCTTCACCACCCTGTCTACCTGTGTTGCCGCTTTCAGGGAACTATGTACTTGCACCCCAAGGTCTCTCTGCTCAAGAACACTCCCCAGGGCCCTGCCATTCACTGTATTTGTCCTGCCCTGGTTTAACTTCCCAAAATGCATCACTTCACACTTGTCTGTGTTAAATTCTATTTGCCACTCCCTTGCCCACTTTCCCAGTTGATCTATATCCTGTTGTAACCTTAGACAACCTTCTTCACTGTCCACTATACCACCAATTTTGGTGTCATCTGCAAACTTACTAATCATGCCCCTTACATTCACATCCAAGTCATGAATGTATATGACAAACAACAGAGGGCCCAGCACCGATCGCTGCGGCACACCACTGGCCACCGGCCTCCAATCTGAAATACAACCCTCCACTACCACCCTCTGCCTCCTATCACCAAGCCAATTTTGTATCCAATTTGCTAGCTCACCCTGGATCCCATGTGTTTGAACCTTCTGGACCAACCTACCATGCGGGACCTTGTCAAAGGCCTTGCTAAAGTCCATGTAGACAACGTCCATCACCCTGCCCTCGTCAATCCTCTTGGTCATCTCCTCGAAAAATTCAATCAAATTCGTGAGACATGATTTTCCACGCACAAAGCCATGCTGACTATCCCTAATCAGACCATGCCTTTCCAGATGCTTATAAATCCTGTCTCTCAGAATCCCTTCCAATAACTTTCCCACCACTGATGTAAGGCTCACCAGCCTGTAGTTCCCTGGCTTATCCTTGCTGCCCTTCTTAAATAAAGGCACAACATTCGCTATCCTCCAGTCTTCCGGTACCTCACCCATGGCTAACGATGATACAAAAATCTCTGCCAGAGCCCCAGAAATCTCCTCCCTTGCTTCCCTGAGCATCCTAGGATGCACCTGGTCAGGCCCTGGGGATTTATCCACCTTAATGTGCTGCAAGACCTCCAACACCTCCTCCTTTGTAATGTTGATATGCTCCAGGATATCGGTGTTCCCTTCCTTGAACTCACCAGCTTTCATGACCTTCTCCACAGTAAATACGGACGAGAAATATTCATTTAAGACCTCGCCCATTTCCCGTGGCTCCACACATAGATTGCCACACTGATCCTGAAGGGGACCTACTCTCTCCCTAGCTACCCTTTTACTCTTAATATACTTATTGAATCTTTTAGGATTCTCCTTTATCTTATCTGCCAGAGAAATCTCATGGCCCCTTTTCGCCCTCCTAATTTTCTTCTTAAGTGTACTCCTACATCCTCTATACTCCTCAAGGGACTCGCTTGATCCCAGCTGCCTATACCTGACATTTGCCTCCTTCTTTGTCCTGACCAGACCCTCAATAATCCTCGTCAATCAAGGTTCCCTAAAATTGCCAGCCTTGCCCTTCCATCTAACAGGAACATGCCGGCCCTGAACTCTTCCTATCTCACTTTTAAAAGCCTCCCACTTGCCAGACGTTCCTTTACCTGTAAACAGACACTCCCATTCAACTTTTGAGAGTTCCAGTCTGGTGCCATCGAAATTAGCCTTCCCCCAACTTAGGACTTCAACCTGAGGACCAGTCCTATCCTTTTCCATAACTATCTTGAAGCTAATAGAGTTATGGTCACTGGTCCCAAAGTGCTCCCCCACTGACACATCAACCACCTGCCCATCCTCATTTCCAAAGAGGAGATCGAGTGTAGCCCCTTCTCTAGTAGGGCCATCCACATACTGCTTCAGAAAACTATCCAGAACACACTTAACAAATTCTTCTCCATCTGATCCCTTAGCACTAAGGCAGTCCCAGTCAATATTAGGGAAGTTAAAATCACCTACTGTTACAACCCTATAATTCTTACACCTATCTGTAATTTCCCTACATATGTGCTCCTCCACTTCCCTCTGACTATTGGGGGGCCTACAGTATAATCCCATCAAAGTGATCATCCCTTTCTTATTTCTAATTTCTACCCATATGGCTCGCTGGACATTCCCCCCGGGATATCCTCTTAGTACTGCCGTGATGTCCTCCCTAATCAATAGTGCAACTTCCCCTCCTCTCTTACCTCCACCTCTGTCACGCCGGAAAAATCAGTACCCCGGAACATTGAGCTGCCAGTCCTGCCCATCCCTCAACCACATTTCCTTAATAGCTATAATATCACAATCCCATGTACCAATCCATGCTCTGAGTTCATCTGCCTTACCTGTAAGGCTTCTTGCATTAAAGTAAATGCAGTTTGGCCTACCAGATCCTCCACGCTCCCTGTCCTGCCCCTGCCCGGCCTGTCTACTGGACTTGCTTGCTTTAACCTCTACATTTGCCTCAACTATCTCATCGGCGAGACTACTACTTTGGGTCCCACCTCCTGCAAGACTACTTTAAACCCTCCCGAGTAGTACTAGCAAACCTCCCCACAAGGATATTGGTCCCCCTCCAGTTTAGATGCAACCCGTCCTTCTTGTACAAGTCAGCTCTGCACCAGAAGAGATCCCAATGATCCAAGTAGCTGAAGCCCTCCCACCTACACCAGCTCTTCAGCCATGCATTCATTTGCCTAATCCTCCTATTCCTACCCTCACTAGCACGTGGCACAGGAAGTAATCCTGAGATTACAACCCTCGAGGTCCTGCTTTTTAACCTTCTGCCTAACTCCCTATATTCACTTTGCAGGACCTCATCTCTCTTCCTGCCTATGTCGTTAGTACCAATATGGATCACGACCTCTGGCTGCTCACCCTCCCCTTTCAGAATATCCGGCAGCCGCTCTGAGACATCCTTAACCCGAGCACCAGGGAGGCAACATGCTATCCTGGAGTCTTGTTTGTGGTCACAGAAACGCCTATCTGCACCCCTTACGATAGAATTACCTATCACTATAGCTTGTTCAACCCTTTTCCTCCCCTGCTATGCAGCAGAGCCCTCCGTGGTGCCACAAACTTGGCTGTTGCTGCTTTCCTCTGGGAGGTCATCCCCCCCCAACAGTATCCAAAGCGGTATATCTGTTTGAGAGGGGGATGGCCACAGGGGACTCCTGCACTACCTGCCTGCGCCTACTACTCCACCTGGTGGTCACCCATCACTTTTCTGCCTGTGCAGCCATTACCTGCAGTGCGACCACCTTACTAAATGTGCTATCCACGACGTCCTCAGCATCACGGATGCTCCACAGTGAATCCACCCACAGGTCCAGCTCTGTGATGCGGGTAGCCAGTAGCTGAAGATGGATACACTTCCTGCACACATGGTCGTCAGGGACACTGGAAGCGTCCCTGATTTCCCACATAGCACAGGAGGAGCATATCACAGGCTGAGCTCTCCTGCCATGACTTACCCTTCGTTTAATTAGTTACTCCCTTAATTAAAAAATACTCATTATACCAGGGGCCTTGTTCTACCCACTTCAATCTAAAGTCCTTAAAAAAAACTTTAGCAGTACTCACCTTAACACCAGAGGCTTTTTTTCACCAAAAAAAAACTTTCCCTTTTTTTTAAAGATATTCTAACAGCTGCTACTCACCAACCAATTAGCATGCAGCTCTCCTCTGACGTCACTGTTTGCCTTTTTTTTCAAAGCTCCAGTGCGCTGGAAGAGGTCTGACTGCTCTGCTCTCTGCTCCGCTCCCGGAAGGTAAGAGACTGGGCCTCGATCCTCGGGGTCGATTTATCGGCTCCGCTCCTGGCGTTCTCCCCACAGGCCCGCTCCGTTCCTCTCCCCTCAGCTCCCGGAAGGTATTCTATTCGCTTTCCTAATTACGTGCTGTACCTGCATACTAACCTTTTGCGATCCATGCACTAGGACACCCAGATCCCTCTGCATCTCTGAGCCCTGGTCTCCAAAGATCCATTATGAAGGCCCGCGGGAGGAACGTAAAAGGCCTGGCACTTGGGACCGCCGAAGTATGTAAGCATTTTGCCAACTTCCCGGGAACTGTGCACATGTCTGTAAGATCTGTTTACGGTGATCGCAGACCAGTTGTACATTGATCAAGTGGAAGCCCTTCCTTTTGATGAAGGCCGCTGACTGGCCTGTGGGAGCCTTGATGGTCACATGCATGCTCTGCACCTGGGGGAATCCAGCGATGTCCATGAATCCTATAACCCCCTCAGCTAGACTGTTTGGATTGGTGTGGCAACACACATAGTCGCCAGCCCTCCTGAACAGGGAATTGGTGAGCTCCTTGACTTTTTTTTCAAAAATATACTTCATTCATAAAAATTTGCAAAAATACATTCCAAAACAGTTCAAATTTCACATTCCAGAAAATACAATAGAGATCAGCTTTTTTCAATACAGAAAAATGAAGTGCCTCACAGTACTTGTCATTCCATTTTAAATGCAATGTACATTGGCCTTACAGAGTAAAAAAAAAATATTTTGGTGCATACTTGATGTACTGATGTGCCGCAGACTGTGAGATTCCACACATAACGCCAGTGGATCCCTGGCATGATCATCCATTGGTGTAGAAGTTCAGTGTCAAAGTGACCTTCAACGACACTGGCATTGGGTGCCCACCAAATCCCATGGAGCTCAGCTCATCCCGCATCATGGCACATGGATCAGTGACGGCTGTTGTATGATCACCTTAACAGTGATGTCTCTTTAAGATCTCAGTATGCTAATGAGCCAAGTACCAGGATGTAGTCATGTGACTCGAAGCCAGGGTCACTCTGCAACTGTAACACCCAGACAACGGTTCTGTAAATACTTTGCTCTGTACTGTATATAATAGTTTAGCTGTTAGTAAATCTGTTAGAGATCTTCGGCAAACTGGACTCCACACATCTCATTTATGTTGTATCAGACAACATAAAGAACTCATTACAACGGCCTCCCTGGAGAAGCAGAATCTTAGGAGATGCTGCCGCTCGGACATCTGCAGGTAGTTGAGCCTCAACCGGTGGAGTGTAACTTCACCTGCGCCCAGGAAATGGTTGGCATGCCCCTCTGCATTGTTCTCCAGCGGGCACTCAGGCTGCTGTGATGGCCATGCCAGAGCTTGCCCCACCCTCCCTCTCTGCTGCTCCTCCTCCTCAATGGGTGCCCCACTGCCAGGGTGAATGATGCCCGTGCCTCTCCCTGAGTGCAAGGCCTTCACAGCAAATGGTTCCCCCCTTCCTTCCCTCAATTGTCACTTTTGATCAGGTGGTATTGCCCTGATGGCAACCAGGTGAGGCTCCCCCGCAGTGCTGGCACCTTGGCCCCCCATTCCTGACAGTGATTTCCACTGCAGCCCCTACCCCACCCTCACTGCTAGGAGATGCTGTTTCACTAGATGGCTTCCCAGTGAAGCCAACACTGAGCTCCCACCTCCAGGTCATCTCCTTTAACCAGGCAAGGCTCCAAAGCCCTATGGTCCCATGCGCCATTAGTAAATTCAGACCCAGTGAATAAAATTGCTGTCTACTGGCCTCTTAAATACCTTAATTGCCTTCCCGCCTCGTGGATATATGAAGACCGCCCTCCATGTCGGCTGCTGACAGTAAAAACTGGAAGGGCGTCAAGGCGTCGGACAGTCCGACGTCTTCCATCTCTCTTTTAGTCCTCCTCCCCTGCACCTCCGTTCCCATCTCAAACAGTCCCTTAAAATTCCGGCCACAGTTTCTCTCTCCACAGTTGCTACCAGATCTGCTGAGCATTTCCAGCATTTTTCAAATATCTGAAAATAGTTTTTCAACTACTGTTTTTTCTCAGCAAATGTAATTTCTATTTTCCAAATAATTGCTTAAACAAAACTTAAAAATACAACATAAATTTGTTACAGAAAGCTTAGAAAGAGAGTGGAGATTTAATTCTCACTGATTTATTTCAGATAAGTGATGGAGTTACATGAGTATATTACAACTGTACTTTCCTACTATAAGAACAAAGGGAATGGGGATGTTTAAATGACCAGAGTTCTCGGAGGGCTGTAGAGCTGGAGGAGGTTATCACCATCATCATCCACAACAAGCAAAAATATCAAAAACAAAACAAGTAGCAGTTATATAGTGTCTTTAATATAGAAAATATATCTCAAGCTGCCTCACAGAAACATAATCAGATAAAAACTGACATCAAACTAAAGAAGGAGATATTGGCTGGATATTTACGTCAGGGTGGTGACCCCGCCCCAGCCAAAATGTCGGGGGCGAGCTCACTTGCACCGATCCTGGAAGCCACACCGTGATTTTACGCGGCCCACCCCCTTAATTGGCATTGGGCAAGACTTCCACCCCTCTGAGGCAGGAAGTCCTGCCTCCAAGAGCTGCTGGCCCGCTGACTGGCCAGCAGTTCTCAGTCCCAGCAGCGCCACTGGGAGCGGTGGTCACTGCTGGGACTGCACCCAGTGAGAGGAGCAGCAATGAAGGAGACCCTGGAATTGAAGTAAGTGTTTGGACCTCATCAGGGACAATTGGCTGAACCCAGGCAAGGCCGGGGGTGGGGGTGGGGGGGGGGGGGGGTCCATTTTTTTTGTGGGGGTTCGAATGTGCTCCAGTGGGGCGACTTGTGCCGTTGGGGGAGCCCTCCATGCGGCACAGAGCCCTCTGAGGACCTACCCCCAGCCCACGAGGAGGCTACCAGGTTTTACTGAGAGCCTCCTGAAGTGATGAACCTCCTGTCTGCTGCAGTGGCAGTGGGAGGAGGCCCTTAAGTGGCAATTAATTGGCAACTTAAGGGCCTTAATTGGCCTGGGGCGGTCAGGACGTTTGTCACCTCCCCCGCTGCTCATAAAATTGTAGCACAGAGGGGGGGCGGGAAGATGACGGAAATGGCACCCCCCACCTCCCATTCAATTTAATTCCCGCCCGCCTCTAAGCCGCTCCCGGGGGGGGGCATAAAATTCCAGCCATTAAGAGGGTTGACTAAAAGTTACTCAACAAGGTAGGTTTTAAGGAGCATCTAAATTTTTGCATTAGTGGTTTCAGTGATTAAAAAAGAGCAGAGGTGCTGAAATTCTACGGAGGTTCTCCTGATTGCTGTAATTTTGATGGGAGATTGACAGAACTTCCAAACCAATTGCAAAGATGGCTAAAAACAAGCATTTATACTATTTCTCAGGGGATTCCATCAATCTCTTTCTAAGGACATGGTGAAAGATTGGTGGAGTTTCTATTTTTTATTGAATTATTTTTTGAATGCGCCTTGAGTGATTTGATTATCAATAAAGTGAAAGCAAAATGTTGTAATGGAATTCTCCCGTTATAAAATGTTGGCATGAGGGCCTTGATCCTCCCCACTTTCTCTGCCAATTGTTGGGCGTGGCTGAGAAATAGTTCAGGGGCCTGTTCCAAATGGATGTGTGTGCGTGTACGTCTGCAGATGTGCAAACAATGGAATATTAGCCAAAGAAAGCTTGCTTATACTGTGGGTTTATTTGGCAGAAATCACCTGTCAGGTTTTTAAAATATATATATAGAAACAATTAATGATATAACATGTAAAATAAAATATTTTAAACCCTAAGAGCTCTGTACGAATGTAGTTTCTGATAAAATCATTCTGATTCAATAAACAATGTAATTTATATTTGTACAGCTTTCTGTACAGGGAGGTTTTCCATATACCTTGAGGAAAGTACAAAAAGTAGAATTAATGTTAGTGTGAAAGTAGCATGAAATAGCACATTATGTAAACGAGCAATCCCCACCAGTAGTCAAAATGTAGGCTTATGGGTAATTATTCCTTTTGGTCCCAGATGCCCTGCTGTGCAATATGCGTGATCAGGATTTTCCATTCTGACTCACATTTTGTTATATTTAGCTTTTTCGGTTAAATTAAGGGAGAAAAAACTGTCCCTTGTGCTTGTAAAAGGGAATCAAAATTGGCATTTAGATGACCAATATTCCTAAAGACTGCCATTCTATATCTGTAATTTGGAGCACATAACACTAGTCATTTACCCTCACCCTCGACAGACAATTGAAAGCTCAATTTGGAATACAGCTGTGCATGAGGTGTAATACAGCATGACTAATATGTATTACATGTGTGCTGCCAACTGCTTGATCTCATTTTGTGTAAAGATTTTTCTCTCAAATGCCTGGAGATCCTTGACACTCCTTTCGAAGAATCATTTGGTTTCAAGCTTCCTTCTAATTTGTTTCAGCTCATGAATATGTTAAACTTGGGATAGCTGAAGGCATTCAAATTTCTTCTCCAGTGAGGAGCTGATTTTTACGCACATCAAAAGTTATGACCCCACTGCCATTTTGCAATTAGATATTCAAAAGCAACTGTAATAATTTCCAATAGAACAGATCCCAGTACTTTTATTACCTGCTCCAGCTAAGAATATCAAAAGGCAAGTCAGATTGGAAGATCCATATCACTCATATTATACATCAGTATATCTCTCACCTCCTGCCAGCAAGAAATGAGATGGGCAAATTTAAATTGAAAATTTCAAGATGGTGTAAAATTTACATGTTTGTTGACAGCCATAAAGATCTGGAGGGAGGGATATTGTCATTTCAAGATGTTGGGCAGAAGGATTTTCTGGGTGGATTTGAGGTATTTTTGGAGCACCAAGCATTTTCATCCACATTTTACAACCTGAAAAACCTGCTGCTATAAAATTAAGTCACGTAATTATGGTGCCACAGCTGGTTACAGTAATGTATCACATCAAACAGAAAATAACACTCCTGAAACTTTGCCAGATTCTCCAATAAGCAAGTTCTCACAAAAGGTTAACCCAATGTTTCTCTCTCCACAGATGCTGCCTGACCTGAATGTTTCCAGCATTTTCTGGTATTATTTTAGATTTCCAGCATTTGTAGTATTTTGTTTTTTTCTTCAATAAGCAGCATTGGTGGAAGAAGTCTGTGCAAACTAGGAGGGAAGGACTTGCAAAATGTATCAGAACATCCTAAAATGCTTCACAGCCAGTGAATTAATGCTCGAAATTCGTCTCTTGTGTTTTTGCAGCCAACCTGTACAGAGCAAAGGTTACAGAAGCAGAAATGCAATATTTTTTATTTGATGTTGGTGATGTTGGCATGGTCGTATTTTTATTCACCATCCTGAGAAGGTGGTTTCCCTTTCTTCTAACTGTTATAGTGCTGATGCTACTGCTATGGTGGTTTTAGGTAGCTAATTACAGAATTTTGTCCCAGTGACAATGAAGGAACGAGGATTTAAGTTAAGACTGTTTGAGACATAAAGAGTAATTTGGATGGTTTATGGTATTCCCCATGATCTTGCTGCTCTTGTCCTTCTCAACTGGAAAGGTTATGGGGCTGGGAGATACAATGAAAGTAAGCTTGGCGGGCTTTTTAAATTTATTTGTTCATGGGTTCTGGGGTTGACTGGCAAGGCCAGCATTTATTTTCCATTCCTAATTGCCCTTGCAAAGGTGCTGATGAGCTGCCTTCTTGAACCACTGCAGTCCACGTGGAGAAGATACTCTCACAGCGATGTTAGCTGGGGAGTTCCAGGATTTTGACCGAACAATGATGAAGGAATGACGATGTATTTCCAAGGCAGGATGGTGTGTTACTTAGAGGGGACCTTGCAAGTGGTGGTGTTCGTATGTACCTGCTGCCCAAGTTCTAGAAAGTTGAGGTCACATGTTTCGAAGTCTTGGTGAGTTGCTGCAGTGCATCTTGTAGATGATAAACACTGTTGCCACATTGGCACCAGTGGCAGAGGGAGTGAATGTTTAAGGTGGTGGATGGGGTGCCAATCAAGCGGTCTGCTTTGTCCTGGATGGTGTCAAGCTTCTTGAGTGTTGTTCGAGCCGCACTCATCCAGGCAAGTGGTGAGTATTCCATCACACTCCTGACTTGTGCCTTGTGCCTTGTAGATGTTAGACAGGCTTTGGGGAATCAGGTGAGTTACTCATTGCAGAATTCCCAGTTTCTGACCTGCTCTTGTAGCCACGGTATTTATATGGCTGGCCCAGTTCAGTTTCTGGTCAATTGTAACCCCCAGGATGTTGATAGTGGGGGATTCAGCAATGGTAATGTTGTTGAATGTTGAGGCGAGGTGGTTGCACTCTCTTTTTTTGGAGATGGTCATTGCCTAGCACCTGTGTGTCGCAAATGTAACTTGTCACTTATCAGCCCAAGCCTGAGTGTTGTCCAGGCCTTGCTGTGGGCGGGCATGGACTGCTTTAGTATCGCTACCCTTTAGGGACACTACCCTGAGGAACTCTTGCAACCATGTCCTAGGGCTGAGATGATTGGCCTTCAACAACCACAACCACCTTCCTTTGTACGAGGTATAACTCCAGCCTTTCCCCCAGTTCCCATTGACTTCAATTTTACAAGGGTTCCTTGATTACACACTTAGGCGAATGCTGCCTTGATGTCAAGACCAGTCACTCTCACTTCACCTCTGGAATTCAGCTCTTTGGTCCATGTTTGGACCAAGGCTGTAATGAGGTCAGGAGCCAAATGATCCTGGCAGAACCTAAACTGAGCATCGGTGAAAAGGTTATTGCTGCAGTGCGTCTTGTTGACAGTACATATTGCAGCCTCAGTGCACCAGGGATGCAAAGGTGAATATTCAATCCAATGACAGCAGCACCAATCAAGTGAACTGCACTGTCCTGGATGGTGTTAAGCTTCTTGAGTGGTGTTGCAGCTGCAACCATCCAGATGAGTGGTTCATATTCCATTACAGTTCTGACTTGAGCCTTGAAAATGGTGGAAAGACATTGAGGAGTCATGCACTCACCACAGTACTTTATGCTGTAGCCAGGATGTTGACATGGATAAAACAGTTCAGCTTCGCGTCAATGGTGACCCCCAGGATGTTGACAGTGGGTGTCTCAGCTGTTGTTGTTGAAGGTGTTGTTAAAGGTTAGGAGAAAGTGGTAGGACATTTTGTTATTGAAGGTGGTAATTAGCTGCCATTTTTGTGGTGTGAATTTTACCTGTCACTCATCATCCAAGTCTGGACGTTGTCCAGGTCCTGCTGCAGACTGGCATGGCCTGATTCATTGTCAGAGGAGTTGTGACTGGAACTGAGCACCATAGAATTGTCAGAAAACAGGTTCATTCATAACTTTATAATGGAGGAAGTCCTGCATCGTTGTCCTGGGACTATGATGATTGGCCTTGATCAACGGACTGAAACAAGGTATATAGTGGGGTTCCCAGGGGGTCAGTGTTAGGACCACAGCTTTTCTTGATATATATTATTGAATTAGATTTGGGTGTACAGGGCATAATTTCAAAATTTTCAAATGATGCTAAACTTCGAAATATTGTGAACTATGAGTAGGAAAGTGACAAACAGGCTGGTGAAATGGGCGGGTAAGTGGCAGATGAAATTTAATGCAGAGAAATGTGAAGTGATTCATTTTGGTAGAAAGAATGAGGAGAGGCATTTTTTTATTCTTTCATAGAATGTGGGCGTCACTGGCATTTCTTGCCCATCCCTAATTTCCATTGAGAAGGTGGTGGCGAGCTGCCTTCTTGAACTGTCGCCGTCCATCGGGTGCTGGTACATCCACAGTGCTGTTGGGGAGGGAGTTCCAGGATTTTGATCTAGTGACTGGTGACATATTGTCAAGTCAGGCTGGCGTGAGACTTGGAAGGAACTTGCAGGTGGTGGTGTTCCCATGCGCCTGTTGTTCTTGTCCTTCTAGGTGAAAGAGGTCACGAGTTTGAAAGGTGCTGTCAAAGGAGGGGTGATGAGTTGCTGCAGTGCATCTTGTAAATGATTCAACTGCTGCAACTGTGCGTTGGTGCTGGAGGAAGTGAATATTTAAGGTGGTGGATGGGGTGACGATCAAGCGGGCTGCTTTGTCCTGGATGGTGTTGAGCTTCCTGAGTGTCGTTGGAGCCGCACTCATCCAGGTAAGTGGAGAGTATTCCATCACACTCCTGATTTGTGCCTTGTAGATGGTGGACAGGCTTTGGGGAGTCACGAGGTGAGTTACTCGCCACAGAATTCACAGTCTGACCTGCTCTTGTGGCCACAATATTTAGATGACTTGTCCAGTTCAGTTTCTGGTGAATGGTAAACCCTAGGATGTTGATAGTGGGGATTCAGCGAGGGTAATGCCGTTGAATGTCAAGGGGAGATGGTTAGATTATCTCTTATTGGAGATCATCATTGTGGCACAAATGTTACTTGCCACTTATCAGCCCAAATCTGAATATTGTCCAGGTCTTGCTGCATGTGGACATGGACTGTTTCAGTATCTGAGGAGTTGCGAATGATACTGAAGACTGTGCAATCATCAGCGAACATCCCCACCTCTGGCCTTATGATGAGGGAAAGTCATTGATGAAGAAGCTGAAAATGGTTGGGCCTAGAGCACACTATCCTAAGGAACTCCTGCAGTAAAGTCCTGGGACTGAGATGATAGGCCTCCAACAACCATCTCCTTTGTGCTAAAATAAAGGGTACAGTTCTAAAGGGGGTGTAGGAGCAGAGGGACCTGGGGGTAAATATGCAAAATCATTGAAGTCGGCAGGACAGGTTGAGAAAGAGGTTAATAAAGCATACGGGATCCTGAGCTTTATAAATAATGGCATAGAGTATTGAAGCAAGGAAGTTATGATAAACCTATATAAAACCCTGGTTTGGCCTCGACTGGAGTATTGTGTCCAGATCTGGGTACCACACTTTAGGAAGGATGTGAAGGCATTAGAGAGGGTGCAGAAAAAATTTACAGGGATTCCAGGGATGAGGAACTTCAGTTACATGGTAAGGTTGGAGAAACTGGGTCTGTTCTCCTTGGAAAAGAGAAGATTAAGAGGAGATTTGATGGAGGTGTTCAAAATCATGAGGGGTCTGGACAGAGTAGATAGAGAGAAATTTTTCCCATTGACAGAAGGATTAAGAACCATAGGCACCGATTTTAGCTGAGTGGCAAAAAAATCAAAGGCGACATGAGGAAATTCTTTTTTACACAGCAAGTGATTAGGATCTGGAATGCACTGCCTGAGAGTGGTTTGGAGGCAGATTCAATCGTGGCTGTCAAAAGGGAATTGGTTAATTATCTGAAGAGAAAACAATTGCAGAGCTATGTGAAAAAGGCGGGTGAGTGGAACTAGGTGAGTTACTCTTGCAGAGAGCTGGCACAGACATGTTGGGCTGAATGGCCTCCTTCTGTGCTGTAACCATTCTATGATTCTAACCATGACCATCTTTCTTTCCATCAGATAGAACTCCAAACATTAAAGGGGATCCCTGTGGACATCCATTTTTCCCATAATTGCTAGGGCCCCTCAGTGTCATACTTAGCCAAATGCTGACTTAATAATGAGGAAGGCAAGAGCAGCAGCCCAAAGAACTTGTAGCCAGCAATGGGCTGTCCTCTACAAGAAACATTCATACCACTCACATACAGGAGACTTTCTCTCAACTACCATATCTGTCCAATGCATTAACATTCCTGTCTACATATCCCCCTATTTCCATCATGAAGAACTATTATCTGCCTCCCTCCACTGTGCTCAATGACTCACTAAGCTCCCATTCACACTTCCTGGTGAAAGCAATTTCTACCCCTTTCCAGAAGTTAAGTTTGCAAACACAACAATTTAATTCTATCATATTTTTATTGTCAACCCAATGTCTGTCTAATGCTTTCCTTTCGTGCTAGTGTGTTAAGTATGAACTCCTAATCCTGATCTAGAACTTATTCTATGTGCTTATAAGTAGCAGGAATCTGAGAGATGGTTCACTGCTGTGTGTCAAGAGAAACCTTTGGGGCAGAGGTGATCCCATCTCAGAACAGCTGAGTCCTAGGATGGAGCTTCTGCAGACTGGACCTGTTGTGCTGCTGCACAGTCGCTTGGCCTGCCATCCTTTCTAGCACATGTGCAAGCATCAGAGGGACTTGGCAGGAGGATGTGCACATTCTACTATCCTGAAAGACAGCATCATCTTCCTTGTGCCTTCTGCCCATGCTACTAGCAACACACAAACATACGAATTAGGAGCAGGAGTAGGCCACTCGGACCCTTGAGCCTGCTCTGCCATTCAACAAGATCATGGGTGATCTGATTGTAACCTCAACTCCACATTCCCGCCTACCCCGATAACCTTTCACCCCCTTGCTTATCAAGAACCTATCTACTTATGCCTTAAAAATATTCAAAGACTCTGCTTCCACTGCCTTTTGAGGAAGAGAGTTCCAAAAACCCACGACCCTCTGAGAGAAAAAAATTCTCCTCTGTCTTATATGGGTGATCCCTTATTTTTAAACAGTGACCCCCTAGTTCTAGATTATCCCACTAGGGGAAACATCCTCTCCACATCCATCCTGTCAAGATCCCTCAGGATCTTATATGTTTCAATCAAATCGCCTCTTACTCTTCTAAACTCCAGTGGATACAAGTCTAGCCTGCCCAACCTTTCCTCATAAGACAACCCGCCCATTCCAGGTATTCATCTGGCAAACTTTCCCTGAACTGCTTCCAATGCATTTACATCCTTCCTTAAATAAGACAACCAATATTGTACACAGTACTCCAGATGTGGTCTCACCAATGCCCTGTATAATTGAAGCATAACCTCCCTACTTTTGTATTCAATTCCCCTCGTAACAAACAATAACATTCTATTAGCTTTCCTAATTACTTGCTGTACCTGCATACTAACCTTTTGCGATTCATGCACTAGGACACCCATCCCTCTGCATCTCTGAGCTCTGCAATCTCTCACTATTTAGATGTTTCTTTTTGATTCTTCCTGTCAAAATGGACAATTTCACATTTTCCCACATTATACTCCATTTGCCAGATCTTTGCCCACTCACTTAACCTATCTATATCCCTTTGTAGCCTTCTTATTTCCTCTTCACAAGTTACTTTCCTACCTATCTTTGTCCCATCAGCAAATTTAGCAACCATACCTTCGGTGCCTTCATCCAAATCATTTATATAAATTGTAAAAAGTTGAGGCCTCACTTTAGCTAGCTTTGCTTTCATGCCCAAATAATTGCCCTTATTTGTTTAAAATAATAGTCTTCTCTTCCTTAAACTGAAGGTAAAATTCAATCATATTATGATCACTGCTGCCTAGGGGCACCTTCACTATGAGGTCATTAATTAATCCTATCTCGTTGCACAATACCAGGTCTAGAATGGCTTGCATCCTGATTGGCTCTAGAATGTGCTGTTCTAAGAAACTATCCCGAAAACATTCTATGAACTCCTCATCTCGGCTACCTTTGCCCATTTGATTTTTCCAGTCTCTATATGGATTAAAATCCCCCATGGCTATCGCCATACCTTTCATACCTTTAAGCACTGATTATTTCTTCCTTTATACCCCATCCTACTATGTGGTTACAGTTAGGGGGCCTGTACACCACTCCCACAAGTGACCTCTTGCCTTTATCAATTGTTATCTCAACCCAAACCGCTTCTACATCCTGGTTTCCTGACCTTAGGTCATCATTCTCCATTGTACTAATACTATTAATTACCAGAGCCACCCCTCCACCTTTTTCTAGCTTCCTGTCCTTCCTAAATGTCATGTACCCTTCAATATTTAGGTCCCAATCTATGCCATCCTGCAGCCATGTCTCTGTAATGGCTATCAGATCGTACTTATTCATTTCTATTTGTACTACCAGTTCATCTGTTTTGTTTCGAATGCTACGTGCATTCAGAAACAGAGCCTTTAGTTTTGTCCTTTTATTATTTTTGTAACCTCTAGCCTTATCTGCTGATTTACTCTTAGATGTGTACTCAGTGTCCATTCTTATCAGTCTGTTTATCATTTCCCATATTAATACCTTTCTCTCTTGCCTTGTCTCTACTCTTTGATTTACCGCGTCTACCCAATTTGATCCCTTGCCCCCACTATTTAGTTTAAAACTTTCTCAACTTCCCTAGTGCTACGGCTCACTAGAACATGGTCTGAGCACTGCTCAAGTGTAGACCATCCCAACGGTAAAGCTGCCACTTACCCCAGCACTGGTGTCAGTGACCCACTAACCAGAACCCACTTCTACCACACCATTCTTTGAGCCACGCATTCATTTCTCTAATCTTATTTGCCCTATGCCAATTTGCACGTGGCTCAGGTAATAATGCAGAGATTGTTACCTTTGAGGTTCTGCGTCTTAAATTGCCTATCTCCTCATACTGATCATGCAGAACCTCTTTCCTTGCCCTACCTATGTTGTTGGTACCTACATGGACCACGACGATTGGATCCTTCCCCCTCCCACTGTAAGTTCCTCTCCAGCCCTGAGCAGATGTCCTGAACCCTGGCATCGGGCAGGCATCAGTCGTTTGGATTCTCGCTCTTTGCTGCAGAGAAAAGTATCAATCCCCCTCACTATACTGTTCCCAACTGCCACTACTTTCTTTTTTGCTCCCCCTGCTTGAATGACTTCCTGTACCATGGTGCCATGGTCAGTCTGCTCATCCACACTACAGTCCTCACTCTTGTTCATACAATCTACAAGAACCTTGAACTTGTTGGTCAACTGCAAGGACTGAGGCTCCTCCACTCCCACCTTCTCGATGCCCTTACCTGCCTGACTCTCAGTCACACCCTCCTGTCCCTGACTACAGACCAAATCAGATGACGCTATCCTAAGGGGTGTGACTGCCTTCTGGAACAAAGTGTCCAGGTAGCTTTCCTCCTCCCTGATGCATCGCTAATGTCTGCAACTTGGCCTCCAACTCATCTACTCTGAGCCAAAGCTCCTCAAGCCAGAGACACTTACTACAGACGTGGTTGCCATGGATGGCTGTAGCATCCAGGAGCTCCCACATTGTGTAGCTGCGACACATCACCTGTCCTGCCATCTATATTGTGTTAATTAAATTATATTTATTTTTCTTAATTTATTTATAGTTAGTCGTTTGGTGGTACTTGAGTATTGCTGAAAATAGAGACATTATGTTGAAGCTTTTTGTCATGCTTGGCAGTTAACTGTCAGTCACCGTTAACTAGTGCATTCTTCATGGCAACACCTCTACCAATCAGAGTTCACTTGCCAACCAATCAGCACTCTCTTCTCATACAGTATAACTTTGTTGTTTTTCCTTACATTGGTATTCTTGCGAATTGTCCTGATGAGTGCAAGACAAAAAGCTTCGACAACATGTCTCTATTTTCAGCAATAATTTATAGTTCCCTTTTCACTTAACTCCCTCACTCCCCAAACTCCCTTCTTGACACTGTGCAGACAAGCAGCACTCAGAGACCCCTGAATTTATACTCTCTGACAAACAATGAGTCAGCTTTGCACAAGCTCAGAAACCAGTTTAAGCTAGCTACCTAATTAACTAGCTACAGCTACTCTGAGAGCTTGTATATCCCTGTTTAAAACCGTAAGAATCTTAACTTGCCTCTTAAACAGTAATTTTAGTTAATTGCTAAATGGAACCAAAAACTAGACTTGAGAGATTCTTAAAATCCCGTCACTTACCAAACTCCCTTCTTGACACTGTGCACTCGAGCAGCACTCAGTGCAGTAAGGGCCATTAACTATCGCCAGCCAATGATCTACCTGGAAGCAGATCTAATGATCCTTTTATGAGATCAGCAAAGCCCTGTGTGATGCTCATTTTTAACTGTCAACTCAGTCCAGAGTAAAATGGATTGACCGTAGCACCTCTGACAGGAGCTTTTGCAGATGACCCTGGAGCTGTCACTTGCTCCATTTGGACTGTAACACTATTATATAGTTCATAATGGCCTGCCAGGGTCTTCTCTATCCAAACTATCCTCTGTAACACAGTCCAAATGCATAATTCTTTGAACCTTTGTCCCCGCCTTCCTTGTAAACCACCACCCCATCTGCAATCTCATTTTCCTTTCCAAAGTCCTTGAGTATATTGTCGTCTCCCAAATCAAAACCAATTTCTCCCTCACCTTCATGTTTCAAATCCTCCAATTAGATTTTTGCCCTTGCACTGGAACAGGCTTTATCAAAGTGGCAAACTTCCTATGTGACTGTGACCCACAGCATTCTTCTTGACCTGTCTGCAGCCAGTCGACCAGAACATCTCGGGCACGATTATAACTCACTCAAAACCCATTCATTTGCAGAGTTAAAATTGGGACCCTCTTCCGAATCTTCCAGCTGGGTGGGACTGCACAAATCTGGTTCCATCCTTATCTATCCAGTTGTAAACAGAGAATTACCTGCAGTGGCTTCTCTTCGCACACCTGCACCATTACCTCTGGTGCATCCCAGGTATCTAATCTTGGCTCCCCTCCTATTTCTCATCTCTATGTTGCCCCTCAATGACATCATCTGAAAATACGTCAGGTTCCATACATACTCTGATTTTGCCCAGCTCTACTTCACTACCACATCTCCCGACTCTTCCATTGCCTCGGATTTGTTGTGGTGCTTGTACATCCAGTAGCGGATGAGCAGACATTTCCTCCAATTAAATATTGGGAAAACAGAAGTCATTGCCTTTGGTCCTTGCCACAAAATCTGTTCTCTCGGCACCAACTCCATCCTTTCCCCGGTCACTAACTGAGGTTGAATCAGGCCATTTGCAACCTTGGCATCCTATTTGACCCCGAGATGGGCTACCGACCCCAGATTATCTCCATCAACAAGATTGCCTCCTTCCACCTCTAACATTGCCCATCTCTGCCCCTGCTTTAACTCACCTGCTGCTAGATTCCTCACCAATGTGTTCGTTATTTCTAGACTCAACTATTCCAATGCTCTTCTGGCCGGCCTTCCTCCTTGCACCCTCCGTAAACTTGAGTTCATCCAAAACTCTGCAGCCCACATCCTAACTCGTACCTGTTCAGCTATCACCCTTCTGCTTGCTGACTTACATTGACTCCTGGTCCTGCAATGCCTCAATTTTAAAATTCTCATCCTTGTTTTCAAATCCTTTCATGGCCTTAATTCATCGCCTCCCTATTTCTGTAACCTGCTTCAGCACTACAACCCTCAGGTCTCTGTGCTGCTCCATTTCTTGCATTTTGATCATCTACAATTTCCTTTGCTCCTTGATTGGCAGCCATACCTTCACTTGCGTAGATCATAAGCTCTGGAATTCCCTCATTGAACCTCTCTCCTCTTTAAGACACTCCTTAAAACCTACCTCTTTGAAACCTGTCCTACTATCTCCTTATGTCACTTGGTAATAAATCTTGTTTGATAATGTTTCTGTGTAGCTCTGAGACATTATATTGCTGTTCTCTTCCTATTCCTATTAACAAACTTTTAGCTGGTTTATACGGTACTACTTTCCCATTGCCAACATTCTCAATGGCCTCCATCCCCAAGATTTCCAACATATCCTCTAAAAGTGTTTAGTTTTTTCTCCTATTTGCGCTTGATATGTAGGCAACACTGTTCAGACATTTCATGCTGCCCTGAAGACAGAGAATCAACTGAACCGTATGGAACTGGAGTCAAGTATGGTCCAGACTGAGTAGGAGTGATAGGTTTCCTTCCCTGAAGGACATAAACGAACCAGTTGAATTTTTGTAAAAATCTGATGGCTTTCATGGTCAGTTTACTAATGCCATCCCACAAATTAATGGATTTAATTTCATAACTCACCATGATGGGATATAAACTCACGTGATCTGGGTTATTAGCCCAGCAACTTAATCACTGAATTACATAATACCCTGATCAGAGGGCCAGTTAAGTTGAATGACAAATTAACAAAGGTGCAACGTTATTGCATGTTAATATAGTAAAACCTCACAGGATTCAGATAACAGAAAAGTCGAGCAGCAGGAGATGATTTAATGGTGGTGACTGAAACTATGGTCAAAGAGCTAGGTGCCTAAAAACAGCAATAGATGTGAACTTTAGCTAATTTCTTCTATGGTCCAGTTATACTGCATCTATGGTGGGAGAGGGGCATTATCATTTAGCCTCCATCTACAACCATCAGGCAGTAAAATGGGTGCAAATAGTGAGAACAATTGAAAGAGATATGTTGCTCGCATTGTGCATAAGCTCTTATTTTAGTTGTTGTGCAATACAATTCAGAGCTGACTAACCCTCCTGCTCTCAGTCTAATTATAGAAATTTTCTTACAGTCAAAAGCCAGTGAACAGAGCTCAAGGCATTCTTTCACTGCAGATGGGACAAAAACATGACAGCTTGCTAAAGGGGTCTGGCATCTAATAGTTAAAGAAGGCATTTGCTGCATGTCTTTCACATATTTGGCGCCAACATCTGAGTGATTTCCTATGTGTGCTATTTGTAACAAACATTCTTTCTAAATAAAAACAGAAAATGCTGGAAATACTGAGGTCTGGCAGCATCTGTAGAGAGAAAAACAGCATTTTCTATCTTTATTTCAGATTTCCAGCATCTGCAGTATTTTGCTGTTGTATTCTTTCTAAATAGGTTACTTTCTCATTGCACATAGCAGAGGAAAGCTTCCTGCATCCTTACCTTTCACAGCAGGCAAGGAGAGGGTATATTGGTGCTGGAGTACAACTGAATGGTAATCAAGTGGAAAATTGATCCACTTTTTAATCCATTGATCAATGACTTCAAGAGGAAGTTGTATGACCATCTGAGAGAAATAGACTTCCGGGGCTACGGGGATTGAGCCAGGGAGTGGAACTGACTGCACAGCTCCGCGGAAAGCCGGCATGGATTTGATGAGCTGCATGGCCTCCTTCTGTGCAGTTAATGACTCTAAGCAAAAATGGTAAGACTGCTGTGACCTTATAACAAACAACACATGGAGAAACATCAGTCCCTGAATAGGCAATAAAATGCATGAAGGACAGACAGATATTGGCATTTTTACAGTTCCTTAAGTATTGCTGAAAACAGAGACATTTTGTCAAAGCTTTTCATCTTGCACTCATAATAAATGTGTTGCTTTCCCTTACATTGATATACTTGCAAACTGTCCTGATGAGTGCAAGACAAAAAGCTTCGACAAAATGTCTGTATTCAGCAATGCTCAATTCCTGTAGTGTTAAAAGGGCTTGTGACAAAATTAAGGTACTCAAATTTGATGAACCAACCATAAAAGAATGCAATTTTCCTCCTCCTCCGTGGTGAATTGCCAGTTAATGGCAAACATACAGGGTGGAATCTTACCACCTTTGAAGATTTTCTGAGGTTAGGACCAAAAGTGACGCAAGCGGCCTGCCTGTGCGATCTTACTGGAATCGGCCAATTAAGAGGCCGCCTCCGGGAGCACTGTCCAATTAAAGATGACAGGTGGGACAGGCACCTGGCTGGCCCAATGGGAGAACCCACAGCAATATCCTGCCAGCAGCCCCCACCGGGAGAGGTGGGATTTGCTGCGGCAAGGAGAACATGAAGGCACCTCAAGATAGATACCCTTGGAAGATGTGTTTAAATTTAAACAATATCTGTGGCCACAGATGCCAGGCAATCATTGTGGAAGGTAATTCATTGGGGTGTGGGGGGCCTGGGGGTGCCCCCGGCCAGCCACCTGCTGGACTTTGCCCTCAGCAGGGTCCTGTCTGCTGCCAGGAAGATCCTGGTAGCATCCCCAATCTGCCCACAAGTGGGAAGTGAAATATGCAAATTGGCTACCTGCCACTGCCAGGCAGGTAGCCCTTGCCCTCAGCAAGATGCACCCACCGACCCGACGCCCTCCCATACTACCTTCCTCCTGGTCCTACCTTCAAGCCCCCCCTTCGCGGGCCTGGGAAGATTCTGCCACCAGAGTCTATTGATAACCACAAGGTTAACTTCATAATATTTAGAACACAAGCATCAAGATCCTTTTCTGTGTTGGGATATTCCTCTGCATTAAGATTTAAAATTTTCCAATGCCAATCACTAGTTTATAGGGAGGAATAGTATCTACATGTATGCACATTACTATTATTGTATATTTAGAAAAGACAGCACAGAAACAGGTCATTCAGCCCTACTATTCTGTGCTGGTGTTTATACTCCACGAGTCTCCTCCCATTCCATCTGCCTCATCTCAGCTGTTAAGCATATCTTTCCAATCCACTTTCTCTCATGCATTCATCTAGTTTCCTTTTGAAAGCATCCAAGATATTTGACTCAACCACTTCACATGGCAGTGAGTTCCACATTCTAACCACTGAGTTATTTCCCTGTTGGATTATTAGCAAATATCTTGTATTTATGAACCCTAGTTTTGGATTCTTCCACAAGTAGAAACTTTCTCACCACATCTACCCTATGGACCAGTAATGGGAACAGAAAATTGCAAATAGTCGACTTTAAAACAGATGTACATAATTAAAGGGAAATATCAGAATAGAAGAACGAAAATAATTGCAGGGAAAACGCTAAAGACATTGACTTTATCACAGCTGAAGGAGAGCTAAGGAATGTGTACATGCAAGCACATGTCTGCCTTCAAATAATTGAACAGCTCATTGATGTTGCCAATGATTCTGTTTCATGCAGTAACATGACATACTGTGATTGGCAAGTGTGCACTTATCGTAATTACACCACAGCCTCCTGAGGAATTGGAGCACCTGCAGATTGTGTCAAAGTGAGATATAGGCACCTGCCTGCAGATGCGGTACTGAGGAGGAGGGAGCAAGGAATAGTACACAGTATTTCTGGTGTCGCCTGACATCCCTCGACTGGGCCTCCTCTTCCTTTTTCAAAATGCTGAGATAGACAGTCTTATTGGGGAAACCAGTAGTGACAGCAATGTGGCTGGTTGGAGTAAAAGCCAACAAAATAATTGGCATGAGAACTTAAGTACCCTAATGTTTCAAGTATTTCAGTTCTTCCTATTTTTGTCAAAACATTTATACTTCACAACTTGAGTTGGAATAAAGAAAGATTGCGAAAATATACCAGAGGTATATTAAGGTGTTCACTAAATTGTAGGAAATGAGTTACACCTAAATTATTTTGCAACTTTTGTAGGTGTCAAAAACTGAAGTTACATCTGACCAAATAAAAGCTACAAATTCCCTTTAGGTCCAGCATTTCAGAGCATTGCCCCAGCTGAGCATCCAAATTGCCAGTCACCAGCTGAAGGAAGAATCATTGCAGACGGGAAGAAACACCTAAACACCTGGGGGAAGGTCGAAGCACCAACACCCTTTAGACCAGCAGCATAAAAGATCATGCCAACATCTATAAAACAAATGAGAATATATTTATTTATTGACAGACACACCATTAGACTTCATACAGGAAAATGTGGAAGCCAATTGTTTATTGTTTGGCTAAAGCTAATTTTACATCATAATTCAGCTTAAAGAAAGATAAAGGAACATAGGAGATGACAAGATTATTTACAGTCAATGTGTGTTTATTCATCAGCTGCCACTGATGGATTTTCTTCTGGTTTGTAGGCATGTGACAGAGAGCAGTCCTTTCCTCCATAAGGTAGTGCGATTCATGAAACAAAGCTTTCAGTTGTAGTAATTATAATTTATAACAGCAGCAACCATTTTCAAGCATTATCATCACACTCTGTAAATTCATATACACATTCAACCCATTTGCTTCCCATTTCAGAAAGACTTATACAGTGATTGTTTACATACACTAACAATCTTTCATGGGATATACACAATATTTAGTTTTCCTTCTGGTTTAATTGCCCCAATACTTAGCAAGTCAAAAATCAGGATTTCCAAAATGTAAAAATACTGTATGGGATCACCAATAGTTTTCATCATTGAAACACTAATAATTTATAGAAAATCAACTGAAGAATTATGAGAGATAAATAAGCATCACAATAAAAGTTAATGCACACAATCTCCTTAGAGATTTTACATGGAGGGAAAAATTAAATAAACAACGAAAATGTCGAGTGATGCTGCCTGTAAATAGCGAAAAATCAGCTGTCCCTAGTATTCACTCGTGAATTTTGACAGAGGAAAGCTGGATTCCACAGCAACATCAGCACACTTTGATAAACTAATATTGCTCCAAAATGTATTTTTCACTGCAATATAACATTCAGATTCAGGGCACAGTTATCCTTCAAAACAGAATCCATGTCGATGATCCTATTATTTGTTGAATATTGGGGAAACAAAAAAGAAAACCCACTATGCTTTTTGTTAGTTGTGATGGATGGGGCAATAGAAATTGGCAGGTGCTGATTTTGCAAGGAATTCATGAAGTTATGTAGATTTTATAAGCAACTACAAAAGACACTTTTTCTAATCTTGGAAAGTAAAGTTTGGTCTTAATATAAACTAAAGTCCAGAATTGCAGTTGGCTGGGTTGAGTCAAAGATGGATAAATAGTTTCCTTGATTATCTCTGGAGATCAGGGAGTATTTATGTAGAACTTTCAGGAGATTAAACAAATGACACAGTAGAATGCACATAGTCTCTGAAATCAATAGGCTTAATGGCTTCTTTTCATTCACGTTTTGCTTGATCAAACCTAAAGTTACCAATCCCAATTTCTCCTTTGGTTTAGCATCCATTTTTTTTCTGGTCACACTTGTTAAGCACCTTGAAATGTTTTTCTATGTAAAGGAGTTATAATAAATACAAGTTGTTGTTCTTACTTCCACTTGTTTTTGACTTTTAACAAAAATATGCATTTTGTTTAAATTAAAATATATTCTCTAATAAAAATACATCAATATTTTTTGCTAAATTGAACAGAAACGGGAGACTTCCCAGAATAATACTCTCTTAACGTTGAATACTAGTTCCTCAATGCAGCTTGGTACAATTATCTTCCTTTTTTGTGAGGGTTTTTCCCCATTTAAAAATTAGTTGGTTGCGATATTTCTTGGCCAAACATATCTGATAACTTAACCATATACTGTGGACTCTCCCTAAGGTTTCATTTTATATCTTATGATTTATTTTGGGAGGAAATTTACAAAAATATTAAACATCTCAACACAAAACTTTTTAAAATATTTTAATATGTGAGGAAATTGGTAGGAATTCACTAGGCTGTGCAGATGTTATTTGAGAGATTTTTATTAGCACCCCCAAAACATCGCTGGAATGAACGATTTAGAAATAAGGGCGAAAATGGCCCTCATGCAGTCAGAATATTAAATCAAAAACAGCGTGAATGCACTTGTATCAAAATAGAGCACATCTCCACCCTCAAGTGGCATGTTATATTCAAGAGATATCTAGCATCCAATGTACAATGCTAGCCTCATCCATTCATTAGGTTCTTTTTTACATGATCATTTATATTTGACTTTTGCCATTGATGTGTTAAGCTAAATTAAAGATGAATAATGTCAATGAGATCTAGGAGGAGCTAATTTATTCAGAAATAACTGCCAGCTGCACCTGAAAAGCTAGATTCTATTGGAGCCTACTATAAAATGGCAGCATTCTGACAACCATGTGTGGTCATATAATTTACATTTTATACCTAGTTTCTGTCTACTATATGCTCACTACCATCTGTCCATTAGGACAATGTGAGCTTATTGAGCCTCAAATTTCATTTGATTGCTATTTTAAATTGATATATTTATGGCTATTCAGCAGGTTCAATAGATTCAGCCAACACATAACCATAGATTTCTATTGCTCCAGGCAACAAGTGAATATACTACTAAACCACAGTATACAAGTTGAAAGTGCAGCAGCTGAAATGTCAACAGTAACCTCATACAATATTAACTCTACAGTTACATGACTTAAAAAGTACTTCTACCGTATGTTGGTTAGTACCTGGACCTATACACTGCACAGAACTGGCTATGGGGAAACAATCCTTAACTCTACAATCACTCATAGAATGTATGTTAAAAACAGTGTAGTTCAACGACAAATCTCTGCAATTGTCTTTGAATCAGCCACACGTGGAACAGGGATCCTAGCCGAATTATAATGTGCATGCATACAGCACAATAAGCTCAAGTATATAATTTTCAATGTTAGTGTCAGATATTCATGCTAATTCAACTTTAGTGAGACATTCTACTCTTACTGTAGCCATATCCATGGTCAGTGAATTATGTCGGCAACAGTTTAACCTCCCACTGCAGATAGAAAATGAGCAAACAAAGTTAAGAGGTGATGCTGAAATTCATCAGCCAACTTAGAGTATGGCTTTGGCAGATCTTTTATTCAAATTTTAAAAAAGGAGCTCCAAATTGAGATTCGTTGGCTGAGACAGATCATTGTATGGCAGAGATTTCCGAGAAAGAAAAACATGTCCTCAGACATGAAAAGCAAGCAGTGCTGATTTGCTTTAAAGTAGTACATGCTTCTGTCCTGCTATTTACAGACTTGCTTTCTATTACCAAAACTACAAATACACCCAACAGAAAGTCTGAATCAAACAATCAATTGACAAAAGAAAACGAGCTCAACAGGTGCTAAGATTGCAATATTTAAATAAATATGTAGTGACAAAGCTAACGTTTGCTAAGAAATGCAAGTGATGTCCCATTAGTTAAGATCTAGTATAGTTTTTCAGTTGTTCTAGAGGATTCTATTGCATCCAGTTAGAATAAATATTATACAATTTGAGTAGGATATCAAATCTAGTATTTCAGTAAAGGACAAATACGAAGGAATATTTTTACCATTTATTGTTCAGTTAAAATGCTAATGCTAGCTTTGGCTTTTCAGTTTATTTGTAGTGAAGCCTCTGAAAAAGGTAATGTTGTTGAAATGATGCACTTCTGAAACATGAGTGCATGTGTGTCGTCTTTTAGGAAGCCATTTTTTTCCCTGCAGATTTGACTGGCTGTTACAAGATTCTTTCAACATTTTATCCGCTATAAGATGTTTACAAGCTAAATATGTGTATTTTATCTTTGGACAAACAATCCAATGGATTTGTACTGTCAGAAAGCTTTTTAGTCCACAAAGCTTTTTAAAATATCTCGCAATTCTTTCAGAATCAAAATGTGAACTCAGAAGTGCCTCCAGCTTTCCTTTTTAAATGATGATAAAGCCTAAGGCGAGGAGAAATCTAGAGTGGATAAAGAGAAGCAATGGATGCAGTTAAATTTAACAGTCTCATACTTTAAAAAAAAGTGAAGATGAGCAGGTAATTTGTACAACACCATACATGCCTTTACATATACCCACTTTAGTGCTCACCTTAAACATGGAAAATACCGACCTTTGAGATGTACTATAGTATATGCACGAGATAAACTGGCACTTATCTGATACTGTACCTTTAGTGTGTAATCTCAGTGCAAGGTGGACATGAAACAAACGTTTGCTGTAAACTAGAGGTGTAGGTACTTCTTGATCCAGAGAGACACATCAGTGACAGAGGAGCATATACTTATTTAACATATTCTGTGTATGCAGTTGTGGCTTAAGTATTGTATTGAGGTTACCTTTCACAGTGTATACTAGAGAGGATTTAATATTTAAAACATTTTTGTGTTAATTTCTAAATTACTGGAAATTTAGAGTTTATTTTAAATGAAGCTCATCATTCAAGAAATATCACAAACTAGATCTAAATATAGAAACACAGTAACTGTAACCTAATTTAAATTTCCTCATATCAATTTTTTTTGAATTGTTACTGTTTTGACTAATTTACATTTTCACCAAAACTTTTACTACATCACTAATTTTTCTTCCTTTCCCCTGCAGGCATTGATTCCGAGCTGGATATAGGTCTGTGGCCACTTTCCAATGTTCAGACAATGACCTCAGACTGAATGCACTTAGGCTAATCAGCGACAAGGCCTGATCTTGCCTTCACCTAAATTTCCTGTAAAGATGCAACCTGAGAGTTAGATCCAAAAATGCATAAATTCTGCCGTTGTCAGGTTATGCTCACAGTCTCCATATCTCCCTTGAAATCCAATGAGTGACATTACCATTATCGAACCCTCCACCATCAACATCCTGGGGAGGGGACCCACCACTGACCAGAAACTTAACTGGACCAACCACTTAAATTTTGTGTCTACAAAAGCAAACCAGAGACTGGTTATTCTGCAGCAGGTATCTCACCTCCTGACTCCCTGAAGCCTGTCCATCATCTACAAGACACAAGTCAGATGTGCAACAGAATACTCTCCACTTGTCTGAATGAGTGCAGCTCCAACACTCAAGAAGCTCGACACCATCCAAGACAAAGCAGCCTGCTTGATTGACACCACCTTAAACATTCACTCCCTCCACCACCACCACACAGTGGTACCATCTAATTACAGCAACTCTCCAAGGCTTATTCAACAGTACCTCCCAAACCCGCGACCTTTACCACCTAGAAGGACAAGGACAGCAGACACATGGGATCATCAAACACACGTTCCCCTCCAAGTCACACACCATCCTGACCCTGAAATATATCGCCACTCCTTCACTGTCGCTGGATCAAATTCTTGGAACCCCCTCCCTAACAGCATTGTGGGAGTATGCTCCCTATATGGGTGGCTGTAGTTCAAGGCGGTGGCTCATCACCACCTTCTCAAGGGCAATTAGGGATGAGCAATAAATGAATAACGTTTCCTGCCAATTGCATTATAATGTGCCCAAACTTAAAAATGGGTCTAAGTCAGTGTAAATAATTGAGGCCGAAGGAAAGCGTGATGTACACAGTATATATTCCTTTTGTTAAGTATAAAAATTCAAATTTCAACTCACTCAACCAACGTACATGCAGATTAGGCACAATATGTTTAAGAACCTGCAACTGGAGTAGCTTTTCAATTTTTAAATATGACTTATACTTACGCCATCAACATGCATTAAAAGAGATTGAAAATACAGAGCAGGTCTCAGTGAGGATAACTTTTTTTCTTAAAACATTCCAACACCAGAAAAATGACTGTGCCTGAAAATCTGGTCATAATTTGGAGACTCTCTGGGCAAGCACAATTGCAGGAAACTCAGGTGAAGTTCATAACTTGGGGGTGAGGCCAGTTTTATGGGTGGAAATGCATTTGGGCAAAATGATCGATATCCCACCATGAAAGATCAAGGAGATTTGGGCATATTGCACTCAAGCATATAACTCACACCCAAAATTCTCCAATCTTTTAAGCAAGTAATTGGTTTGTGCCAGGCTACGTATGGCTTTGGGTGCAAATACATAGGAAATTCAAGGCCCTCACAACCACATGTGAGCTTCCAGGCGGTATTACCATATAATGATCAGGGGACAGGAGCCCTGGTTGATTTTCCATTCCCTAATCTAAAGGTAATAAAGGTAAATTGGGTAGAAACTGGGATCAACTAATTCAGCAAAGTCCAGAGAATGAACCTGGGATCATTTATTTATTTTTTATTTAGAGATACAGCACTGAAACAGGCCTTTCAGCCCACCAAGTCTGTGCCAACCATCAACCACCCATTGATACTAATCCTACATTAATCCCATATTCCTACCACATCTCCACCTTCCCTCAATTCCCCTACCACCTACCTATACTAGGGGCAATTTATAATGGCCAATTTACCCATCAACCTGCAAGTCTTTGGCTGTGGGAGGAAACCGGAGCACCCGGCGAAAACCCACACGGTCACAGGGAGAACTTGCAAACTCCGCACAGGCAGTACCCAGAATCGAACCTGGGTCGCTGGAGCTGTGAGGCTGCGGTGCTAACCACTGTGCCACCCATTCTAGCCTGTATGACTGAATTACCCACTGGATAAAATTGGACCTAGCTAAACAAACCAAGAAAAGAATTCAATTTTTTTCCCTCTTAGTTAGACATGCAAGCATAGACGTTCCATGTTAATAAGTGTCTACAAAGTTTTTTTTGAGGTGAAAATATTGCTAACTTTTTTTCTGGGAGAGCGATTATTTTAAAATCTTGAAGCTTTAATGAAGCAACAGGAGTAATTAGAACACAAACTACTTTTAATAACCATGCAGGGATATATAATTAATCTTTAATTAAAATAAGCTACTAGAAACCAATTTTAAAAATATTTATTGTTAGGTGTTACAGCATCAGCAGTTGAGAATTCACAGCAGGTTACATTACTTTGGCTCTGGTTTGAGTGTGCCTTCCAAAAAACACCAACGTGTAAAGCGGGAAAAGCTTATGTTTAGGAACAAGTATCCTAACCTGACAAATGCTGCTACATGTAGAGTTTTATTTTAAAATCATAAAATCATCTCTTGTGGTTAGCAGGTTAAGGGTTAAATAATCTCTCAAAGCTGCTGCGCCCCAGAATTTATTTACATTGAATCATTTATCAATAAGACCACAGTATCAAAAAATACAAGTAAAAATATCTGTAAAAGTATCCCACAGCTTGTTTATATAAAGATTTTTGTAGAACTCAAATTCTGCTCCGTGTACATAAGTGGTCCCATCAGTCTTTTTTGATTTAGAAGTTTCTTAACCAACCATTCAAATTGCTTTAGACTGTAGTAGTACAATAGCAAATACCCATAGCTCTTGTGTTTAAATACCGACAAGAATGAAAGAAAGATGAAATATCAGGGAAATAGCATTCTGAGAAGCTGCAAGATTTCAGAAATAGTGGCAAAGATAGCCATACAGCCACATAAGCAATTGATTTAGAGGAGTTGAATACAATTTGGAAAGATCCAGGAGTGGTTTGGGAAGGAACCAATGTACTCAAGCAGCTTTAAGTGACTCTGAATGGAAAATAAACAGAGAAACTGAAAACCAAGAAAAGAAGCCTTAAATCTTACTATAGCTAGTCATGACTGACAGGCAAGTGCAGATTTACGCATTTACCATATGCAATCAAAAGTGTGCACTGAAACCACACTGTGATATCAGCATACTCATTAATGTGTCTGTATATATTTTTTTGTCCTCCATTTTAGCCCACTATTTTTTTTTAAACTTTTAAAAAAAGTGAACACTCATTAAAAGAATAGACATAAGAATTTCATATGAACATACTAATGAGTTTACTAATATCACACAGCCTTAATTCAACTCAGAAACGAAATGAGAAAAATTAAATTGCAACCGACAAACTTTTTTTCGGCAGATGTACTTTGCTACCTCTAAATGCAATAACATTTTTGTCTTTAGTTAAATCCCCCATTTATATTAGGCAGAATAACTTTATAGTTTAAATAGTAGTTCTCAAAAGGCCATAAAGTAGATACGCAAATATTCACCAACATTGCATGTTTTTAAAAAAGTGGGTATTTCTAAAGGCAGAATATTGTATTTATTATGGACAGGGACACCATGGGTCAGGAAGTTGTGAGTAATCTCAGTGCAGCAATGTTTATTTTTGATTAATGTAAAGTTTTTTTTTAAATCAATCTTTTCTTGAAGCTTTTGGTTCTTCTAGCTGCCCTTCAGAAGACCTTCAGATTCAACACTAATTGACTTAAACCTTTAAGCTCTTTTTGTACCTCAGTTGATCCAGGTTTAAACAAAAATCAGATCACAAAGCACCCATAATGACACTTAACAGCACCCTTTACAATCCAAATATGCAACACATCATATATGTGCCCCCTAAAGGAATGCCTTCTTTACTATTCTGAAACTTCTCAGGGTGATCTCACTGAGGTGTCATGAGCTCAAATGGATTAAACCAAGCTAATGAATACAGGCTGCCATTTTGAAGCACTCGATACATGTCATCGTGCCACGTGACTGATGCCCCTGAGCTGTGTCCTCCAACCATCCAGTTCTAGTCGGCCTTCAGTGCTTTCCTGGTGCTGCTGCTCAAATAGGCCTCATAGAAAAACTGACAGAAGAGCACAAAATAGCTGAGGTACATGAGGGAGGACCAAACAATGTTGTGCATGTGGGACGGGCACTGACCCTGCTGCATCCACTCATACACCAAATAGTTAACAACGCAGCCCAATAGCATCTGGGTGATCTGTGTCATGGTGATGAACATGGCAAACTTGCGCGAGACTCTGAAGCCAGCTGCCCGCAAAGCGTAATAGGAGTACATAACAGCGTGCACGCCATAGTTCATTGTCATAAACCACCCTCCTCCAGCCACCATGTCTTTGTAAGAGTACCAGGAGTAAAGCAGTACTGTGATATGATGGTACCAGTGTAGGAAAATGAGCTTCTGCTTCCTCAGTATGATGAAGAATGTGTCTCCTGAAAAGACAAACAGAAACACTTTTGTAAAAAAGCTAATTTCATTGTGTGAAGTTTGTTTCTATTTGTATAAATGTTTATGCTGCAGTAATTTGACATCAAAAAAGCTAATACAGGAAAATTTTACATTTTTTCAGTTCATTTAAAATAGGTTATATAATCTACTATCACCCACAACTAGTGGTTCTAGATTTACACTTTTGAACGGGTTTATGAAGGAGTTCAAATGTTTGTTGAGCATACATTTCCAATCCTTTCAAAGTTTCTGTTTCTGCAGAAGTACAATCATTAAGATATTCCTTTAATTTAAAGAACCAAAAAGGCACTCTTTAAACTTTTGAAGTGGTGACCACCTGCTGTTCTTTTAAAAAAAAAATTCTGTACTTTAAAAAAGCATTTTAAACCGATTAAGTAAAAGCATTACCAACAGAAAATAACCTTCAAAATTAAGAGGGTGAAGGAAAGGGAGTCAAAAGATATCATTGGTGAATAGGATATCTATGACAATAAAATAGCTGCTTTCTAACATCATGTTAGCTTTAAAGAGGGACGTAGAAAACAATGTTTGTGGAACACAAACGTTTGGTTGTGATATAATATACAAAGCAGTTCAAAGATAACTATTCTGCAATTACCTGAGCACATAAGAGAATTTTTTTTAAAAAGGCATAATGCTTTCCATAAATATTCATCAAGCAATAACACACAAATTCAATGTCTTATTTGCTTTTTAATTGCATCGATCTTGAAGGTTTTTTTAAAAAAGAAGAATTTACAATGGAGGTTTGAAGGGAAGGTTTCACAGAAATAAACGAAGATTAGATTGGATACATGGTTTGTGCCCATTATGTATTTCTAGAACTTCTTAAAATGCACAGCTCAAAACTCCTAGGCTCATTTGTTTGTTGATAGCAATTATTCAGAGGCAGCACATTTGGAAATCTTCTTCCATGGCCCTGTGCCCCAATCAAATTTCCTTCAAATGCCTGACTTCAATCCCAAAATTGGCAGCAAGGCTTGGAGTGTGACTATAAATCAGCTATGATTGCCCCATTGTAAACTGCATCGCAATTTCTAGAACCCCTGATGGCACGTACCAAGTGAAAATAAAATGGGCAACTCTGCTTTTAATTTTGAAATCTAGTCCCCCAACAAAATTTTAAGCACTCTGTGAAGTCATTTGGATTAAATATAGAAAATCTGGCTTGGCAAACAAAAATAGAATGACCCAAGCACAGATCAAACTCATTCCTTTCACATACCAGGTAGAACCCAACATATCACTGACTCTACCCCACCCATTTCATCCATAAAAGTAAAGTTTTGCATAAATACTCAATTTACAAAACTAATCATACAAAACTCAAATCAATCAACCATCTCACATTTCCCACTATTCAACCTGCGCTGCTGATTCCAGACATGTAATTACAACAACAATTTATATTGCACCATTAGCACAGAGAAAGGCCTTGGAAGAAGTGAAACACAAAGATAAGAATTTAAAATTTGAGGAGTTGGGGCACTGACAGCTAATTTAGGTCTGCAAAGATAAGCGCGATGGGTGAGTAGGACTTCATACGGGGTATTAGAAGAGTAACAGAGTTTTGGAGGAGCCAAAGCTTATAGAGGGTAGAGCATGAGAGGCTGGTGAGAAGAGCACTGGAATAATCAAATCCGAAGGTTTCATCAGTAGATGGGCTGAGGCAGGAGTGGAGTTGAAGTATTTTGTAGAGGTGGAATAAAGTAGTCTTTGCGACGGAGGTCACGGGTCAGAAGCTCACCTCAGGGGTGGATAGTAGGTGGCAAATTGTCTGAGCCAGTGGTCAAAGAAGGAGATGGAATTGGTAGAATTTGTAGTGGCAGCCAAAGACCATAGTTTTAGTCCTGGTGTTTAGCTGAAGGAAGTTGTGGCCAATCCAAGGTTGATGTTGGACAAGTCTGATAACACAGAGGCAGTGGAGGAGTTGAGAGAGGTAATGAGCATAAATAGGAGCAGGATTAGACCATATGGCCCTTCGAGCCTGCTCTGCCATTCAGTACGATCATGCTCGATCTGACGCGATTCCACTTTCCTACCCGCTCCCCGAGAGGTCAAAAATTGGTCTCTCACAGCCTTGAATATACGTAACGATGGAGCACACAATTCTCTGGGGTACAGAATACCAAAGAGCTGGGTGTAGTGAGTATATATGTGGAATCTGACCCTGTCTGTGAATGTTGTCACCAAGGGGCAGCACTAGATGAAAAGAGGGGGTCAGGGATAGATACTTGGGGAACTCTGGAGGGAAATGTGTAAGAGTGAGAAGAGAAGCTATTGTTTGAGAAACTTATGGGATTGCAGCCAGAGTCAGAGTGGAAACAAATAAGGACAGTCCGACTGATAAGAGACATTGAAAGAGGATAGTGTAGTTGACAATGCCAAAGGCTGCAAAGATCAAAGAGGAGGGATAATGCATCATGGTTACCATTGCAGAGGAATGTCATTTGTGACTTTGATTACTGCCAATTCAGTGCTGGGACAGAAATCTGATTGACGAAATTCAAACAGGGAGTTATGGCAAAGATTGGCACTGATTTGGGAGGCAACACCACCACATTCAAATACTTTCAAAACGGGAGACAGAAGGACAAGGGATCAAGGATGACTTGAGGAGCAGTTAACGACAGCAGTTCTAAAATGGAGGGGGACAGTATCTGGGGCCAGCCATTTATAATGCTTGCTTGTCAGAAGTTAAAACTGAGTAATAAAGTCCATAAACCTCATACACTTGTAAGAGGTGAGAATGTAGTGGGTGGGAAGAGGGGTTAAAGGAGAAATTACAAGGTAATGCAGAAAAGAAATCAGAAGTTATCTCAAAGATGCTTTTGGAGTAGTGGGTGGTTTTGGCAGGGAAGAGGAAATTCAGGAGAGGGCGCAAGTGGTTGTGGCGTGGGGGGATGCTGAAATGTAGACTGAAATTTCAGAGATGAGTCGTCACTCAGAACATATTGATAATTCTTATCTCTAGGGGGATAGTGGGCGTAAATTGTTTTTTTAGCCCTTGTGAGGCGTCTGGGTTCTCCTTCTGCACTTTGTCGTTCGTGAATTCTGTATCTGTTTTGCTGGTGTCATGCTCATGAGAAGTGCAGCGATGAAAATACAGAACCCAAACTGAAGATTTATAAAATTTGTCTTTTCCTTTTTAAAAAAAGTGGACAATGTGCTGCAAGATGGCCACCGAAGGTCAGATAACCTGGCCCTATTTACTCAAATTGTCTTACAGTCTGTTAAGGACAAAAGGATACATTCCAAGCTAAGAGATGTCAATTACACCCAGCCTGAACCTTTCAAGAGACATTCCTGAATTGAATGGGTTCTTCTGAAACAAAGAAGGTCACCTCCTGGTCCATTGTTGATCAACACAGGGAGAGGGCCCTACATCTCCTAACAGAGGCAACATGTAAGAGATTTTTTACCTTAAAATGTAGTTCTCTGGAGAGAGAGGGGAACGATCACAATATCACAAAAGCCTGTCCAGCCTAGAAAAACCAAAGAAGACCTGCTGCAAATTCTGCACTTCAACTTGGTGCAGCAGAGAACTGAACGTGACCACCGCCTCCAGGTGGAAGCCCTAACCACCAGAAAATCTATACATAAACCAGGCCTGCAACTTTAAAGGAGAAACTGTCTTCAGAGAAGATTCAACAGATTTACCGAAAACCCTGAACACCTAGCTCAGTTCAAACTAATTGCCCTTTTCCTCTTCTTCTATCTATTCTTGTTTGTGCGTGCGAGTGAATGCATGCATGAGTGCGGCTGTGACCATTTAGGAAATGAACATTGTTCAATAAATAATCTTCTGTTTTAAACCTACAATAAAACCTGTCACTGCCTGTTTATTTGACAAATAAAACACAAGGGGTTAAAACCCTAGTAACAAATGTACATGCTGCAGTCTTTTGGAAGGTGAACAGTGGGAACCACCCACACCCCTTACCAATTGGCTGGACCACAGCTGCAGAAACCGAAGCAATATTATGTCTTTCCATAATCGGGTGTTTTACGAACATACGAATTAGGAGCAGGAGTAGGCCACTCGGCCCTTTGAGCCTGCTCTGACATTTAATAAGCTCATGGCTGAACTGATTACTCCACATGTCCACATACCCCGATAACCTTCCACTCCCTTGCTTATCAAGAATCTATCTACCTCTGCCTTAAAAATATTCAAAGACTCTGCTTCCACTGCTTTTTGAGGAAGAGAATTCCAAAGACTCACGACCCTCTGAGAGAAAGAATTTCTCCTCTTCTCTGTCTTAAATGGGTGACCCCTTATTTTTAAACAGTGACCCCCTAGTTCTAGAGTCGCCCACAAGAGGGAAACATCCTTTCCACATCCATCCTGTCAAGACCCCTCAGGATCTTATATGTTTCTATCAGGTCACCCCTTAATCTTCTACATTCCAGCGGATACAAACCTCCCCAATCTTTCCTCGTAAGACAGCCTGCCCATTCCAGGTATTAGTCTAGCAAACGTCCAACGCATTTACATCCTTCCTTAAATAAGGAGACCAATACTGTACACAGTTCTCCAGATGTGGTCTCACCAATGTCCTGAATAACTGAAACATAACCTCCCTACTTTTGTATTCAATTCCCCTCGCGATAAACAATGACATTCTATTAGCTTTCCTAATTACGTGTGTACCTGCATACTAAACTTTTGCGATTCATGCACTAGGACACCCAGAACCCTCTGCATCTCAGAGCCCTGCAATCTCTCACCATTTAGATAATATGCTTCTTTTTTATTCTTCTTGCTAAAGTGGACAATTTCCCACTTTCCCACATTATACTCCATTTGCCAGGTCTTTGCCCACTCACTTAACCTATCTATATTCCTTTGTAGCGCCCTTATGGCCTCTTGACAAGTTAATTTCCTACCTATCTTTGTGCCATCAACAAATTTAGCAACCATACCTTTGGTCCCTTCATCTAAGTCATTGATATAAATTGTAAAAAGTTGAGGTCCCAGCACAGATCCATGTGGCACACCACTCATTACATCTTGCCAACCAGAAAATGACCTATGTATGCCTACTCTCTGTTTCCTGTTAGCTAACGAATCTTCTATCCATGCCAATATGTTACCCACTATACCATGAGCTTTTATTTTCTGCAATAACCTTTGATGTGGCACCTTGTCAAATGCCTTCTGGAAATCCAAGTACAATACATCCACCGGTTCCCCTTTATCCACAGCACATGTAACCCCCTTAAAGAACTCCAATAAATTAGTTAAACATGATTTCCCTTTCACAAACCCATGTTGACTCTGCCTGATTACCTTGAATTTTTCTAAATGCCCTGCTATAACATTTTAATAATTAATTTCTCATTAAATGCAGCACAAGATTACTTTGACAAATCGGCCCTGTGTCCCAAAAAGCAAGAAAACAGAACTACATCAGTAGGGAGCAGTGTTCACGCTAGAATTCATTTCTCTTTTTGCACTGTGTTATTCCCCTCAGACTTTTTAGAAAAGACATAAATTTGTCCATGGATAAAATCTGCTTAATGCAGTACTCAGCTATGCATATGATTAAGTCACAGCTGGCAGGAGACAAATGGGCAGATGTACCTCTTCTACACATTTGAACAAAATTTCCAAACAGAGTTTATTTTTGTGGCGCTTTTAACCTGCTTTTCTCTTGTGAATAAAAGCAAAATACTGCCATGATCCATTGTGTTCCATTTTCCCAGTAACTCCTGACCCTCGGTCCTCTACAGTTCTGGTTACCCATTTAGCCCTCCCCTTCATGTTCTGCTTTTCTGGTTACTACACTCGCGCTGCACTCATTTGTAGTATTCAGGACTCTGGTGCTTTACAAAAATCTGTTCTAATTGGTGGCCATTTCAACACTCCCCCCTGCTCTCATGCTCACATCTCTGTCCTGGGATTGCTGCAGTGTTCCAGTGAACATCAACGCAAGCTCAAGGAACAGCATCTCATCTACCGATTAGGCACACTACAGCCTGCCGGACTGAACATTGAGTTCAATAATTTCAGAGCATGACAGCCCCCCACTTTACTTTCATTTTTAGTCATTTTTAGTTATTTTTTCTTCCTCTTTTTTTTTTTTGCATTCCTTTTTACATTTTTTACAATCTTTTTTTGCATTTATTTCATTTCATCTGAGTTTGTTCAGTTTGCTTACCCATTGTTTTTTTCAGGTTGTTTTTCTTTAGGTTTGCACTTGCTGATGTTCAATATTCAGTATATTCACACCTAATCTGTACTAATGCTTTGTCTTTCAACACACCATTAACATATTGTTTGCCTTTGCTCCGTGACCTTTTGGTCAGCTATGTGGCCTGGTCCAATCTGCACCTTCTCCTTTGTTATCTCTTGCCCAACCCCCACCTCACTTGTTTATAATCTGTGACTTTTCTAATATTTGTCAGTTCCGAAGAAGGGTCACTGACCCGAAACGTTAACTCTGCTTCTCTTTCCACAGATGCTGCCAGACCTGCTGAGTGAATCCAGCATTTCTTGTTTTTGTTTGTGGTTGATGGTCGGCACAGACTTGGTGGGCTGAAGGGCCTGTTTCAGTGCTGTATCTCTAAACTAAACTAAACTAAAGTGCAAGAAGCAACTTGATTGAAACATATAAGATCCTAAGGGTCTTGAGGATATGGAAAAGATGTTTCCCCTTGTAGGAGAATCTAGAACTAGGGATCACTATTTAAAAATAAGGGGTCGCCCATTTAAGACAGAGATGAGGAGAAACCTTTTCTCTGAGGGTCATGAGACTTTGGAATTCTCTTCCTCAAAAGGCAGTGGAAGCAAAATCTTTGAATATTTTTAAGGCAAAGGTATTTAGATTCTTGATAAGCAAGGGGGTGAAAGATTATCGGCAGTAGGCAGGAACATGCAGTTGAGGTTACAATCAGATCAGCCATGATCTTATTGAATGGCGGAGCAGGCTCGAGGGGCCGAGTGGCCTACTCCTGCTTAGTCTGTTCGTATGTAAATAAGATGCAAACGGAAATGTTTATATAAATTAAAGGCATCTGATACTGGCAGCTGAGTACAAGGAACAGCTAAAGAAAGCAAAGTCTGCTATTAGATCAGCTATAAGGCTAGCGAAAAAAGATTGCAGGCATTTGTGGAAGTAATTGGAAGGGCCATTTCAGTTCTATGAAGAGTCAGAGGCCTGTCATCTACTGTATTGGGCCACTGAAGGATGTTCAAGGACAAGTTACAAAGGGACTTACTGGGTATGGCAGAAACATTAAATGAGTACTTTGCAACAGTCTTCACTCTTGAAGATGATGCTCGACGAATAGAATTCAATTATTTTTTAATTCTACGACTAGTAGTATTAAATTAGATGAATATATTACTTTAGAAAGAATTAAGAACTTAAAATTAGATAGAACAGCCAGGCCAGATTAAATCCACCTTCAGGGAAATAAGACATATTACCCCTGCCCCTAGCCCATATTTTTTTACTGGCTCATTGCACTCTGGGATGCCTCCTGTAGAAGGCTAATGTAGTCACCTTTATTAAAAATGGAGACAAGATGGACCAGGTAACTATAGGCCTATTAGTTGCAATATTCGAGGGAGAGACATATTAGAGACACCAAATATATCTTTATAAAAAAAAAAGTCATGTCTTACAAATCTAACTATTTTTTGAAGGATTTATGAGACTGGCATTCAAAAGGGAATTAGTTATATCAAAAGGAAGAATGTGCAGGGTTACGAGGAGAAGGCGGGGAAATGGAACTGAGGGGATTGCTCTTTCAGAGAGCCAGTGCAGACACAATGGGCCAAATGGCCTCCTTCTGCATGTAACAATTCTGTGATGGTTGAGAGAAGCCCAGTAGACATCGTCTACTTATACTTCCAAAAAGGTAACCCGCACAAGAAATTTCTCGATAACATTGAAGTTCCTAGTATTTGTGGTAATATATTGAGCTGGACTGAGAAGTGGCTGACAGGACATAGGTAGAGAGTAGCTCTAGATGGATTTGAATCTGTTTGGAGACTGGTCACCAGCAGTGACTAGCATGGATTGGTTGGCTGTTGCTCTTGACTATTTTGATAAATGATCTGAATTTAGGTGTTGGGGCTATGATCCGCAAATCTGCATTTGATATAAGCTCTGTATGCATGTTAAGACTGTAGGTGATGCTTGACTGCTTCAGGAAGATTTTAATATGTTGTGAGATTGAACTCATGACTGATGAAATAATGTATAACATGAATAAGTGCTATGCAAGTGGGCAGGATGAATACTCAACATTCATACACCCTTCAAGGAAAAGCATTAAAGAAGGTGAATAAGGAAAGAGATTTGGGCATTCTAGTGCATACATCTCTAAAGGTATATGAGCAATGCCATGAAGAGATAGCTAGATCAAATAGGGTGCTGTGGTACATTCATGGGACAACTGATTACAAGATGAGGCATACTATTTTGCCCTTCTACAAGATCTTGGTCAGGCCTCACGTGGAATACGGTCTCCAATTTTGATCTCCTCACATGGTGAGTGAGATTGAGGCTTTGGAACAGGTGTAGAGGATGTCCACTAGATTAATTCCCAATATAAAGCATTTTATTTATCAAGATAGGCTAAAGGAGTTGGGACTCTACACCTTAGAGAAGCCTGATCCTAGAGGTGATCTGATTGAAGTTTAGAAGATAATGAAAGGAATAAACTGTGTACCAGTGGACAGGTTGTTCTAATTAAATATGCTAGCGAGGACCAGGCGTCACAATTTTAAGTTGTGTAAGTTCAAATCTAGGTTAGGTCTCGAGAAGCAGTTCTTTTCCCAGAGAATAGTGGACCTCTAGAAGAGGCTGTCTTCTTGTGCTGTGGACGCTGATTCGCTGAATTCCTTCAAGCAAGAACCAAATCCATTACTGGCTGGGGCAGACACACCTCTTCCAAAAGATAGGTACTTCAGGGCTAGTGACTTCCCAGACTATTTTTGGTGTGTTAGAGGAATTTCCCAGAAATTTTACCCTCAAATTGGCCAGGGTTTTTAAATCTGGTTTCTCGCCCCCTCCCAGGATATCATATGGTTTCAGGTTGGGTGGGGAGTGTATAAATTGTGATACACAAGGTATTGCAATGTGTGGGAGAGGCTGGATGGACCAGAGGGTCTTTAGCTATCTGACATTGTTTGTTTACATGTTCGTGTCACAATAAAATACCAACAATTCTGAAAGTGGGAGAAAGCTGGGAATTTCAAAATTTGTTGATGACATAAAATTTGGAAATATTGTGAACTGTGAGGAGTGTGTTAGATTTCAAGAGGACATAGGCAGGTTGGTGGAATGGGCAGACATATAACAGATGAAATTTAATGCAGAGAATGAGGAGAGACAATATCAAATAAAGGGTAGAATTTTAAGGGGGTGCAAGAACAGAGAGACCTGAGATATATGTGCACAAATCATTGAAGGTGGCAGCACCTTGAGGAAGTGGTTAAAAAGGCATACGGGATCCTGGGCTTTATAAATAGAGGAATAGAGTACAAAAGCTAGGAAGTTATGATGAACCTTTTGAACACACTGGTTCAGTCTTAAGTGGAATGTTGTGTACAGTTCAGGGCACCACACTTTAGGAAGGATGTGAAGGCATTAGAGAGGGTGCAGAGTATATTTACGAGAATGGTTCCAGGGATGAGGGACTCCAGTTATGTGGATAGACTGGAGAAGCTGGGCTTGTTCTCCTTCAAGAGAAGGTTGAGAGGAGATTTGACGGCGAAGTTCGAAATTATGAGGAGTCTCGACAGAGCAGATAGAGAAAAATAGTTCCCGTTGGTGGAAGGGTCAAGAACCACAGAACACCGATTTAAGGTGATTGGCACGAGGAAAAGCTTTTGTATCCTACAGGTAGTTAGGTTCTGGAAGGCCCTGTCTGAGAGTGTGGTGGAGGCAGATTCAACTTTGGCTTTCAAAAAGGAATTGCACACGCACCAGAAGAGAAAAACTTTGCAGGGCTACAGGAGTGGGTGGGGGAGTGGGACTAGCTGGCAGGGACATGATGGGCCGAATGGCCTCCTCCTGTGCTGTAATCATTCTATGTTAAGAGTTTTAAAATAGGCAACACACTAACAGCCTTTGCCAAAGCTGAAGGATCAGAAGATTGATGAATGACAGATAGAAATGAAGGAATAGGACATCCAAGGTATAGGTATGAGTCTGCAGGCAAATGACAGAGTGACCCAGCACATAATCCCAGATGATGGCAGCTCAAGTGAAGGTGGTGCTGCAGGAAGTGATTCCTAGTATTGTGATCCTTCCTGTCACTCAAGACCACCACTCTCATAACACTAATACAAAAGCAAAATACTGCGGGTGCTGGAAATCTGAAAGAAAAAACAGAAAATGCTGGAAATATTCAAGTCTGGCAGCATCTGAGTTCTGAGAAAAGTCACAGACCTGAAACACTAACACTATTTCTCTCTCCACAGATGCTGCCAGACATGCTGAGTATTTAGAACAAAAGTAGCAGCAGGAGTAAGCCATCTGGCTCCTCAAGCCTGCTCCACCATTTAATAAGATCATATCTGATCTGATTGTGGCCTCAACTCCACTTTCCTGCCCGCTCCCCATAACCCTCGACTCCCTTGTAGATCAAAAATCTGTCTAACTCAGCCTTGAATATATTCACTCCACTGCTGCCTGGGAAAGAGAATTCCAAAGATTAATGACTCTCTGAGAGAAGAAATTCCTCCTCACCTCCGTCTTAAAAGGGAGACACCTTAATCTGAAACTAGCATTTTCTGTTTTTACTCCATTCCCATAAGTCAGCACTGTGGCATGCCAGCAAGAAAATGGAGCCAAATTTCAGGCCTTTACTAACAAATGGATGTGACAACCTCATGTGCATAGTATCTGGAGGTATCCTTGCACCAGATGGCACTGCTCTGCATCTAGTTCACTACTGACTCAGAGAAGGTAGGTACTTGACATGTTGGTGTGTCAAAGCCTGAAAAAAATAGTTGGTGGCACCTTGGGTACATCAAATCAGGCTCACATTTGTTCATGCTGGCACCCCAGTGTGCCAATTTCCATGCAATGTCACTGCGTTGGAGGCAGTACAGAGAAGGTTTACTAGACTAATACCTGGAATGGGTGGGCTAGGCTTGTATCGGCTGGAATTTAGAAGAGTAAGAGGCGTCTTGATTGGAACATATAAGATCCTGAGGGGTCTTGACAGGGTGGATGTGGAAAGGATGTTTCCCCTTGTGGGAGAATCTAGAACTAGGGGTCACTGTTTAAAAATAAGGGGTCGCCCACTTAAGACAGAGATGAGGAGAAATTTTTTCTCTGAGCGTTGAGAGTCTTTGGAATTTTCTTCCTCAAAAAGGCAGTGGAAGCAGAGTCTTTGAATATTTTTAAGGCAGAGGTAGATAGATTCTTGATAAGCAAGAGGGTGGAAGGTTATCGGGGGTAGTTGGAAATGTGGAGTAATCAGTTCAGCCATGAACTTAATGGTGGAGCAAGCTCGAAGGGCTGAATGGCCTACTCCTGCTCCTAATTCATATGTTTGTATGTTCATATGAAAGCATAATACACAACTGAACTAATTCCAAGAGAGCATCAAACATCAGATATTTACATGATTTGGCGAAGCCATCAGTTCTGCTCTCCCAGCTTCCTCCCGGAAGAGGCTCCAACATAAACTAATTGACTGTTAAAGCAAGGAATATTCACCTCTGTCTACTGATGTTGGTACTGGCAGGTGGGCACAGAGCATTTTTCATGCAACCTGCGATCCCTCTGAAGGTCCTCCCTTTCTTTCTCAAAGCATGACAATCAGGTAGTGGGGGGATTTTAAACAAGGAAAGGTAATAGTTTTTTTAAATAATTAGCACCAAGACTCACGAAAACAGAAGAAAAATTGAAAAATGCCAAAAAAGATTGAAATATGAAGCATCAAAGTTTCTTTAAGCCAACTAGTCCATAATTGCTCCCTCAAAACCCCAAATGCTCATCTTAACTAAATGTTCTTCAGACTTGACAGCCTACATATCCCAACAATGGATGTGCAGGACCAATATACATTTAAATGAAGGACCCATCTGTTTGAGGCAGTAACTTCTAATGTTGCTGGTCCTACCCTCCAGAGACTATGCCGGGGTGGATAATCTGACAGGAAGAAATGCCTATCCATTTTTTCTAATACCAGCCATCCAGCTTACATTGCAACAATGGATGGCGGGCAATGGAAAATACAGGCTGAATATCTTTTTGGCTGGAGCAAGGTTATAGTAACTTAAGTAGCCAAGAGCAAGTCAAATACAGTGAAGGAACACCCAAGCTTCAATTGCAATAAACAAATAAAGGGATCAGATATTTAAGTTGCTAAGCCACAAATAATATTCCGTCTCAAAATGCACAGAAAACTTCTAGATCATGCTTTGTCGATAGGAAACCAAATGTTAGAAGTGCTAACATGTGACTACAGTACCTGTTATACCTGTAGGTGGTTTTGTGATCAACGCTTATGAACGCAAACAAACCCGGCACATAGAACAGATGAAGGTCACTCTCCACCTCTATTACAAAGACTATTGGACGATAACTCAGTAACTGTTTGCCTTTGTCACAAACTCTGAGCCAAAGGTGACTTGTTTCTGAAGTGCACCAGTGCAATAAAAAGGCAAATGTTTTTAAATGTTAACCTTTCACTCCATCGTGAAATATTAAAAGCCCAGATTTTAAACCTTTGGAAAAATTGGCCGAAGCAATGTAAATGTTCATAACCAGATGCTCACCCCAGCAAACATCTTATTTGGCTTAAGTTGCCCCATGGAAAATCCTTCCTTCAAATGTCTGCTCCCTTCTCCAAGCAGTTTTAGACATTTGGCCCAAAGGCTAAATATCAATCAGCATGGACATCCCTCCCCACTATTCACACCCATCACAACTGCATCACAGTCAGCAGAGACTGAAACTAGGTAGCCCTGGCTGGGTAAAACCACCACAGTGGAGGAAGGAATAGCAGATAGCCCCTGACCCAGATGGATCTGGATCTGGCTAAGGGAAGGGGAACTCAACCATTCACCAAGAACAATATCGAGCACTGATGGTGATGTTATTCACCTTCTTCCTCCTTACTCAAGAGCATTTGCCAGCTTCTGCTTTCTACTGGCACCATCCACTTACACACACTCATTGTCCTCCTCTCTCTGTCCCTTTCCCTCCAATCTCCCTCTCTTGATCTTCCCTCTCCACCAATCCTGTTCCCCCTCTCACCCTTCCCTTCACATTCCCCTCCCTTTCCCTCTTCCTCACCTGCTCCCATTATCCCCTTGTCCTCTAACTCTGTTTTACCTGAAGACTACATCTGGCCTTGACTTTCCATGTGCAACATCACTGCAGACTGACTGATGGAATTATTAAATTCAGTATGTGTCAATGTCGTCACCCTTCAATTCAAAGGCCCTTTTTGATCCTTTTGCCTGCATGCCTGTAAGCAGTGCTACAAAGGTTTTCCCACTAAATGTACAATTCAGCAACATTTTTAAGTGCCACAAAACTACTCAACATTGTGTGACAGTGGGCCTGATAGGATGTGCCTGTGATCGCTGGCACTGTGCCACGGCCTGCACCCCCAAAGTGGGTGCCACATCGACAACTGACAGATGGTATGCCTGATTTGGGGGTGCGAGAATGCCCATCATGAGATTCCCCATTCCTGACCCATCTTTATATCAAGAATATTAGAGCACAAAAAAAATTGTTTCTGGAAATAAAATGCAAACTTTTTCAAGCAGCTTTAATGTTGTTGCAGCAATTTTTTCACATTTTAAATAACAGCCTGAGGACTGAAGTGGGGCAAGGCAGATAGATAGTTTGAAGCTTTGAAAGATTGTTTACAGCACTGCAAACAAACAAGACTAGACAGCAGCAGCTCTAGGTGGTTTGAACAGCCTGTGTTAATGCAATGAATGATGTGGTTTATAATAGCTTTCACCAAGAATCTGTAATAAAGTCTAGTTATTACAACTTTGGCTGGTCCACATAAGCCTTCTTTTTGTTTTCATTGTTCAATGATGAACACAAAAATGCTTTTAACACAGCGAGAACAAAAGTGTTTGAATAACTTCAAACTGGTTCAGGAGCACAGCTCCAGTGACACGATATCCATAAGACATGATCATCACACAATTAGTCTAGAGCATGCAGCAGAAACATAAACTGTTTTCCATACTCACCTAGCTCAGGTGCTTTGCTCAACACAAATGCGTATGCCCAGAATTTGCTGATTGGTCCATTGTAGAAGCCTTGGTCACATACTGATTGCTTCAAGCCACTGGTTGTCAGGATGTATACCATGTAAGCTCCAGTACGGACTGCACCGATAATACTTTGAGGAAAGAAAGGACAACAAAACGATGTGGCATAATATTACTATCATGAAGATATTTAACTATAGCAACCATACTTTTTTTCAAACTATGCAAGTGAACCTTCATCAAACATAAACACTGCAGCAGAAAAAAATATCTTACAAGCAATTATATTTTATACTGTTTTGTATATAAAAACATGTCTTTTTTTACCTTTGGGTCATGTGTAAAATGATTTCCATAACACATGAAATTAAACAAGTGACACTAATGCACACCAGTTAGCTGCCTTGGACAAAGAGACTCTGAAATCATTTTGAAATTTGCTTTAAGTCCAGAGATTCATGATCCTTTTGGATTGCTCACAAGTCAATTCACTGATTTGGCTTTTCTATTTTTATAGGTACTGATAGAAGAATTTTACTACATGTTATCCTAGACATTTGAAACCACCTTTGGTCCCAGAACACAAGTCTCGCAGTCTCTTGATTTTACACGCTCACTAAAAACATCCCAAACTTCACTGATTTTTGCAATTCTAAACCATGTGTTAGTCTGAATGTGCAGATATGCGCTATATTTTTAAAACATACATAAAGCTCATCAATTTCATCAACAACATCACCCAATAAAGTACATAATGAGCAAGTCCAGCATGAACATTTGAACAACTTTTCTGAGAGAGTAGGGAAGTATATCTGTGCTTGATGCACCTCGCCCAACAACTCAACACAATGGGATCAGAAACCCGTCAGTTCCACAATTCCTACACTGCCTAACTTGCCCTACTGTTGGACGCAATCATCAGATACAAGTTTTCACCATCCTGGTTTTTATCTGGAATGCAGCTACATGGGAAAAGTTACACAGGCTGAAATCTAAAGCAAATATAAAGTAAGGAAACAGATGCTTATCAATCATAGATCAGTATCTCTCAAACCATAGTTGAAAGATCCCCTGTCAAATGGATTAGCAATCATGAACCCCACATCCAAATTATAACACTATATAATATGCATATGGAAGTGTTTTAATGATATTTGTAAGGAAACAGCTACGTACTTGCAGAAATCAGTGAGATGCGTATGCCTGCTTCTCATTGTACAGTATGTTGTAATTAAATGTTTTTAAAAAAACTCCCCTTACTTGAACAAGACTGAACTCACCTGGCACCCACCACCAGCCTTGGTAACTACAGGTCTATCTGGCAATCTTCAGTGCTCCTCCTTGTGTGCTTTCTTCCTAGGTGACACAACCAGCCCACTCCGCGCTGCACATGTGGCTGCTGCTGTCTGCTCCCACCCCACCAGCACCCACCCCTCCCCACCCATCGGCTCATATCAAGCCTGCCTCTGGCTGCCACTCAATTATTTTGTGGACCTGGAAAGTCTCTACAGATCTGAGTTTGACAACCAGGGTTATAGATTATCCTTGCTGCACTGCACTCCATTAACCTTCCCACAAACAAGATTCACAGACTGGCTCAGTGCAGCACCATGCTTAAACGGTTTGTTTCCTTTCATTTGCTTTGGCGCCCTCCCTATGAAAACAAAGATTTTTTTTGTTTATACAAGATCAAATGTATTATAGTAACCGGCAAAATACAAATCAATAGGTCTAGGACAAGTGCCATGAGGCTGTTGTAAGAGAATAGGGTTTAGAATGTATAGCCAAGACAATTGCATATAAACTAGAAGCATAATCCTTTCTTTATGCAAGACTCTAGTCCGGCTGCATCTGGAATATGGTGCTCAGTTTGGTCTCCTCACATTGCAAGGGTTGTCGAAGCCCTAGAAAAGGTTCGGAGGAGGACCCCACAATTAATGCCTAGTTTAAGGCCTCTTAGTTATCACAACAGGCTTGGAGAACGAGAGTTTTTTAAACTTTGAGATGGATTGATGATGCATGTAGGTTGCACCATAGTGGGATGAGACAGGCTTAGGGAACCAGCTGATGCTTTCCTGCCTTTTTTCGCATATCTGTCTATACTGTATAATATTTATACCATTTTGCATGATGTGTCCTTTTTTAAAAAAGGAAAAGGGTTCCTGGAAATACAGGATGTATACGGCAGGCACTTCCATTGAATGCCCCATACCCACATGATGCACAGTAGTCACCAAGAACTACAGCAACACTTCTACCTGCGTATCTGCATGCTACTAAAGTGAAGCAGGAACTATAGTATGCAATGGAAAAATCTTTATTTTAAAGAGGACCTAAATTACTGAAGAAATGTCAAGTCATATTTCTATTTTCAGATGATTACATCCAGCTATGGGTTATAGGAGAAAGAGATGGTTTAAGGAAAATAATGATATACAAATAAGCCTAAACCATGCATTGCTCCTGTTAATGTAAGCAATATAGATTCTAGCTAAAGTATTTAGAACAGCAAAATGAACTGCTTACCCCAGCAGTCTGTTTTGTGAGACACATCAGCTGGGATTCTAGAAGCAAGGTAATAGCATATTACTGTACAGTGGTATTCTTGCAATATAACTCATTTATAAATATAAATCGGTGATACTACAAATGCTATATAAAATTCACACAGGTGAAATTTATCACAAAGGCATTACCACTATACTAATTAGGTAGTAATGGCCAAATTATTGACAAATTTATTACTTTTCAGCAGAAATATGCAGTAGTGTTTTTTACATTTGAAAAATTTGGATTACTTGTGTCATTGTGTGTTTAGAGGTCAGTGGGGCTATTTTTTTGAACTGTAAATTTGAACCCGGATACAGCATGCAAAAGATGTAATATTATTTTATTTAATTTTCAGACAAAAATCAAGTACAGCTAGACGGGGAGAAAATAGCTTCGATAAATAAACCATTATGCAAATGTTACATTGACAACAGAGTTGAAATCATTGCCCATATTACTTCACTTGACTGTATGTTGAAACAAATTGGGCTGAATTTTGTGCGGCCATTTGAAGCAGGAATGGTGGCGTGGGGGAACGGAGAATCGTGTTGGAATCGTCCGACCCGAAATCCGGCATCGTGACATTGGTTCCGGATTTAGTCAGCGGCGGGAAAGCACCAAAGTAGAAAGACACCCTGATGCGACTGGAATGTATTTTAAATTGTAGCACACTTACTTTTAATGTATTATCATCTAAATCGTCGTGATTTAATGGGGGGCTTGGGATTTAGTGAATGGTGGGTGGCATTCACGTGCCTTCGGGTTCACAAACGATAAAAGCTGGCGGCACCGAGGCGAGACTTCATTGCCACAATGGGGAGGCAGCCATGACCAGCATTACATGGGGGAGAGGGAGCTGCAGAGGACATTTTTGGTTTGTAGTGCTGTGCACTCTGCAAGGTGGTGGGGTGGGGGGGGGGGGGGGGGTTGGTCAGGGTCGCTGCAGGGGTGGGGGCTTGTGTTTGGGTGACTTTATCAGGTGAAGAAACTGTTGGGCGAGATGTCTGTTGCCAATACGGATGAATGACAGGGTCGGCTATCAGCAAGGGTGGGCACTGAGGGCCATCAGGAATCTGCTGGGAAAAGTAGCAAAAGCTCAGTTGCAATGGCAAGGTCATCTCTGCATCAGCATCACTCTGGAGGTCCACAAATTACCTGGCATGGGTCTCATACACCTTGTCTTTTTGGACCCGTGTGGCATGATGTGGCGCCTCTGATGGAGGGAGGGCCAGGAGGTAGTTGTGCCTGCTCGTAAAGCTCCACGACGAGAGTAGCAACAGCCGGCCACGCCAAGAAGGGCCCACCTGTGCCAGTGCATGTACCAGAGACACATCAGCTACCTCTAAATGTCCGAGTGGCATTGTCTGCGAAGACTACGCCTTTCCAGGGAGGCCATCACCGGACCGCCCGTGCCAGTTAGGCCGAGAGGGCCATCAGATTCGGGGCCATCGCTCAATTTCCCCGGGTGCAAGGTGTGGCAGATTGCATGTATGTGGCCATCAAGGCTCCCACGGACCAGCCGGCTGCCTTCAACAGGAAGAGCTTTCATTCCATCAACGTTCAACTGGTCTGCGACCGCCAAAAACATTTCCTGCAGGTGTGTGCCCACTTCCCGGGAAGCAGCCACGATGCCCACATACTTTGGCAGTCATAATTCTTAAGGTCCCCCCCAGTCGGCTTCAGGGATAGATTCTTGGAGACGAGGGCTACCCACTGAAGACTTGGCTACTCACGCCTCACAATGCAGCGGAGGAGAGATACAAACTTGCCATGGCTCCACCCGAGCAACTATCGAGCAGGCCAATGGGCTGCTGAAGATGAGATTTCGCTACCTCGATCAATCCGGTGGAGCCCTGCAGTGTACCCCAGCAAGAGTCTCAGGTATCATGGTGTTCTGCTATGCCCTGCACAATCTAGCACTGCAGAGGGGAGGGCAGGCCTAGCATGATAAGACGCCTAAGCAACACTCCTCCACTGAAGCAGACATAGGAAATAGGAGTAGGAGTAGGCCATTCAGCCCCTCGGGCCTGCTTCGCCATTCAAGTAGATCATGGCTGATTTTCTCTCAATGCCATTTTCCTACACTATTCCCATATCCCTTGATATCTTTAATATCTAGAAATCTATCGATCTCTGTCTTGAACATACTCAATGACGGAGCCTCCACAGCCCTCTGGGGTAGAGAATTCCAAAGATTCACCACCCTCAGAGTGAAGAAATTCCTCCTTATCTCAGTCCTAAATGGCCTACCTCTTATTCTGAGACTGTGTCCCCTGGTTCTGTAACCCCCCAGCCTGGGGAAACATCCTTCCTGCATCCACCCTGTCGAGCCCTGTAAGAATTTTGTATGCTTCAATGAGATCACCTCTCATTCTTCTAAACTTGAGAAAATATAGGCCCAGTATCCTCAATGTCTTCTCTTAGGACAATCCTGCCATCCCAGGGATCAGACTGGTGAACCTTCATTGCACTCCCTCTTTGGCAAGTATATCCTTCCTTAGGTAAGGAGACCAAAACTGTAAACAATACTCCAGATACAGTCACACCAAGGCTCCATGCAATTGCAGCAACACTTCTTTACGCCTGCACTCAAATCCTCTTGCAATAAAGACCAAGGCCATTTGCCTTCCTAATTGCTTGCTGCACATGTTAGCTTTCAGTGACTTATGAACAAAGACACCCAGGTCCCTTTGGATATCAACAATTCCCAATCTGTCATCATTTAAGAAATACTCTGAATCTCTGTTTTTCCTAACAATGTGGATAACTTCACATTTTTCCACATCATATTCCATGTGCTCATGCGCCATGTTCTTGCCCACTCACTTAGTCTGTCTAAATCCCCTTGAAGCCTCTTTGCATCTTCCTCACAACTCACATTCCCACCGAGTTTTGTGTCATCAGCAAACTTTGAATGATACAAATTGTGACTAGCTGGGACCCAAGCATTGATTCATGTGGTACCCCACTAGTCACAGCCTGCCAACCTGAGAATGACCCGTTTATTCCTACTTTCTATCCGTTAATCCATACTAGTACATTACCCCCAATCCCATGTGCTCTAATTCTGTTTACTAACTTCCTGTGTGGGACTTATCAAAAGCCTTCTGAAAATCCAAATACCCCCATCCACCAGTTCTCCTTTATCTATGCGACAAGTAACAACCTCAAAAAACTGCAACAGGTTTGTCAAACATTATTTCCCTTTCATAAATCCATTTTGACTCTGCCCAATCCTACTAGTATTTTCTAAGTGTCCAGTTATCACATCCTTCATAACAGATTCTAGCATTTTCCTTACTCCTGGTGTCAGGCCAACAGCTTTCTCTCTCCCTCCTTTCTTAAATAGTGTGGTTACATTTCCCAACTTCCAAACTGCAGGAACCATTCCAGAATCTATAGAATTTCGGCAAATGATTACCAATGCATCTACTATCTCTACAGGAGGAGCACGCGGAGGAGGGAGAGGAGCAAGCAGCAATGGATGTTGAAGCCCTTGCACCAGAGGCCAGGCAGATTGAGCTAGACAATCTCATAATTAGCCGCGTCCAGCCACCCCGATGTCCACTCACAGAGAAACCAGTAAAGACTGACTTCAATGCATGTAGTCTGCCGCCTCCTTTCTATTTATGTTCCATGCCTAGTGCCCAGATGAAAAACGCGCTAGTGCCCATGGCTGTGCTTACATTGGCATTCCATGAAGGAGGAAGGGTGAAGTCAGTAGCTCACAATTAAGGCACGACAGAATAATCATTTTCCACAATGAATGTTAATGGCTTGAACAAAATAACTTTTATATGACACATCACATCTCAGATATCAAACACCCGCGAACCCCCAAGTGTGTCTAGGTGTTTTTCTTTATACATTTGTGAGTGCTTCTATGAAGGTGTGAACCCATTGCTAGCAGCTGGGCTAGAGGCAGGCTGCTGATCAGGCAGCACCTTGGCCTGTGATGACTTCAGCAGCCGTCCTCTAGCTGTCAGAGGGTTTCCTGCAGTGGTGCAGTACTCTCCTCAGTCATCGTGGCTGCTGGAGCTGAGCTCAATGGCAGAGGGGCTGAGGAGCCGCAGTCCACACTCAGAGCGCCCTGAGTGGAGCACCCAACTTTGGAGGTCAACCTCTCCCCCTCCCTTTTACTGCTCATTTGAACTTCCCTGCTCATCAGAGAAGGATGAGGAGCTGGAGAAGACTCCTGGCACCTTGTCCTTCTCTTGCCTTGCCACTGCTGCATTGAGCTCACAGCCAAGGTAATGATGTTCAGGTGTGCGCGCATCTATGGGACCTATCTCTCCATGAGGGTCGTCAATGTCTTGATGGAGGAAGTCATGCGCTCACATGCCTGAGATATGGCAGCACTCATGGAATGGATGCACTCCTCCATCGTCCGCTCATGGCTGCGCATGTCCTCCGGCATCTCCACCAGATGTTGCCTTATCCCCCTCTCTGCAACTCCAACATGCCCTGTTCTGTAGACACCAGAGGCTGGTCATTAGCCTGGTGTTCAGCATGGACCTGGCCACCCACAGTCCTCCGACTGTCAGAAGCTTCGGCTGTCTCAGCCTCAGCCAGCTGCTCAGGTACGTGCGGTGCTATCACCAGCTTGTGACCCTGATTCTACAGCCGAGCGGAAACCACCGAGGTGAAAGTATCTGCGCTAGTGGAAGTGCAGGAACGTCATGGGACAGTACATCCTCTGACTCCGCATCCTCCTCAGAAGTGGAATTATGTCCACCTTCTACTGGAGACACCTGCAGGGGGCGGCACAGTGGCGCAGTGGTTAGCACCGCAGCCTCACAGCTCCAGCAACCCGGGTTCAATTCCGGGTACTGCCTGTGTGGAGTTTGCAAGTTCTCCCTGTGTCTGCGTGGGTTTCCTCCGGGTGCTCCGGTTTCCTCCCACATGCCAAAGACTTGCAGGTTATTAGGTAAATTGGTCATTAGAAATTGCCCCTAGTATAGGTAGGTGGTAGGAAAATATAGGGACAGGTGGGGATGTGGTAGGAATATGGAATTAGTGTAGGATTAGTATAAATGGGTGGCTGATGGTCGGCACAGACTCGGTGGGCCGAAGGGCCTGTTTCAGTGCTGTATCTCTATAAAAAATAAAAAAGTTCCGACCTGCATGAGAGAACACAAACGTGTGTGTTAGGTATTGCAGATATCGTCATGCCAACCATGCATGGCGTGAATCTGCAGAAGTGTGTCAGAAGTCGATGTTACACAATCCTAACTCTCTTGTGCCAAGATTTCAGTCTCTCCATATGCAATTGAGTGGCCGCACTCAGTGCCCACTAACTCAAGTGCTCCTCCTCACCGTCGAGAGAGGTTGTATATCAGCGATTCCTCTGCCAGTCTCCCTCTTATTAAGGGTCAGCTTGTCCTGCAAGTGGAAAGACAGCTTGCAAGACTTCGCAGGGAGAGAGAGGTAACAGTTCTGCTAGTGGAAGCCCCTCATCCCCTGCTGGGGTTACCTACAAGGCTCCTCCCCATGTGTGCTGTCAGGAGAGGTCATGGGGGTGAGATTTGAAAGAAGGTGTCCTGTGGCCGAGATGCATCCAAACACCTGTCAGGATGTGGTGATGCCTAACCCCCTTTGCCAACACCTTTGTGTTGCCTCCCTCCCAATGTCGCCTGGCCTGCCATGTACGCACATGCAAGCCCCAATAGGAGAGGGATGTGGAACACTCACCTTGGCAGACCGCCTGCACTGGGCCCACCTCTGGAGGGTGACTCCATGGCTGCTTACCTCCTCTGCAATCTCCATTCAGGTTTGCTTGGTCAGGCCGGAGAGTCCCTTCTTATCATTCCTGGGGAACCGGATAGTGAGGCATCGCTAAACTGTGGGGCCACCCGGTGTTTTGCATTGGACATGGTCCCAATTCTTCAGGTTCTGTTCCGACGGTTGGAAGTCCTGGTGCAGTGGGGTCCAGGAGTTGCAGTCACAGAAACCAGCAGCTACAGTTGCTGGGGAGTCTAGCAGTTCAAAGTGCCATCAGAGGGCTCCAGCAGCACTCCAAATTCACTGCCTCGCTGAAAGGTAGCAATACAAGGATAGCTGACTACACTTTGAATATGGCGCCGGCTACTGCTGAAGGATCAGCTGACGACATAGTCTGTGCCTCGGAGCCCACCCTCACTGTGTGACTGGATCGTGCCGGCGCCTCCATTATTGTGATTGACTGCCCACACACGTGACGAGCGGAGACGGCACCCACTTCCGGGTCCGCTGCTGAGACCCGCAACAAGGTCACTAAATTCAGCCCATTGTGTGCTATCTTAGGTATAAATACTCTGCAATAGCAGACCACATTAAATTGTTTTTCATGCTTTTCAGGTGAGTACCTGCAAAAATTTATTTTTTTCAATGCACTTGCAGCATATACTATCCAAAGTCTCCTCTCCATATGCAGTATAACGACACTTAATTATTGTCTGTTGAAAATACAATGCACTTAGGTGAAATCCACTGGCCTTTGCCCTATAAATTCATCCCACACCCAAGCAGCCAAATTACCATTGAATGTAATGGGAATTCCTAAAATTCTCAGAAGTAACTCGTAGACAGGAAGATAAAAGCTCCACAATTAGTTTATGGAGGTGCTTTCACTGACCCTATAAATATAGGTTGGCTGCATTCAAGCAACTTTCCTTCTGCACCAGATTTACTGAGCTTCAACCAACTGAACCTTTCGACTACAAAACAGACTAATTAACAGAAAGATGATGTTCAACTTTCATGGAGCTCCCAGCTTAGATTCCAAAGTATAGACCAAATTTGCTTAATTTCAGGTCAGACTTGAGAATCATAGAATGATTACAAGCACAGAATGAGGCCATTCAGCCTATTGTGTCTGTGTCACATCTCTGCAAGTGCAACACAGCTATCCCCACTCACCCACCATTTCTCCATAGCCCTGAAAATCGTTTCTCTTCAGCTGCTTATTCCTTTTGAAAATCCTGACTGAATCTGCCTCCACCACACTCTCAGGCAATGCATTTTGGATCCAAACCACTCACTGCGTAAACAAGTTTTTCCTCATGTCGCCATTTGTTCTTTTGCCAATCACCTTATATCAATGTCCTATGGCTCTCAAAACTTCCACTAATGGGAACAATTTCTCTCTATCAACTCTGTCTAGACCCCTCGTGATTTTGAGCACCTCTATCAAAACTCTTCTCAACCTTCACTTCTCGAAGTAGAAAAATCCCAACTTCTCCAATCTATCCACATAACTGACGTCCCACATCCCTGGAACCATTCGTGTAGTTTCTGCACCACCTCTAAAGCCTTCACATCCTTCCTGAAGTGCAGTACCCAGAATTGGACACAATACTCCAGTTGAGGCCAAAACAGTGTTTTATAAAAGGTTCACCATAATTTTCTTGCCTTTGTACTCTATGCCTCTATTTATAAAGTTTGTTGCAACCGAGGCTGTTGGAGTGCACTGTCTTTCTCTAGTTCCATTTCTCCACAGGTCACAACATATATTTAAATGTTTTACCCAGTTAACAATACGGCCAATTATATACTTGATCTATTTTAATTTCAGAATAAAATCCATCAACCAGGTTTCTTTAATAAACAACAAAATTATTAATTTATTATAAAACAAGACTCATTCAATAAAGATGCAAAGCTTATTAACACACAGATTGAAATATGAAAGTATAAATATACACCATTCTAAAATAACCTCCTGCTGTTTACTTAGCTTAAGACATGTGACATCCAGTAAGTGTGTTTTTAAACAAAGTCCCAATTCCTTCCAGTGACCTTTTTAAGAAAAAGTCCAGCAGCTCCTCAGATATTTCCATAGACTTTTACACACAAGTCCTCAAAAAGTATGAAAACTCGGAAACACCTTCATAACAAGTTCAAGATCCCATATACCTTTAAGCCACTTTCTCAACCTGCCCTGACACATTCAATGATTTGCGCACATATAGCTCCAGGTCTCTCTGTTTCTACACCCGCTATAGAATTGTACCTTTTACTTTATATTGCCTCTCCTTGTTCTTCCTACCAAACTCTATCACTTCACACTTCTCTGCATTAAATTTCATCTGCCACATGTCCGTCATTCACCAGAGTCCTGAGAGATAGAAATTGTTGGCAAGTGAGTGATGGGGGTGTGGTGAATTGAGCAGTGTCTGTGGCTAATTGGTAGGATATGGCATTTGAAGATACATTCACTGACCCTGATCACTCATGTCAGGTCTTTGAACCTCAGTCCTTGGGACTTCACTCCTAGCACTGACCTCCACGGCTATCTGCTCCCACTGCCTTCTCAGCATGTATCTGGAGGGTCTCTTGGCCCCCTGCCCATACAGGACATCTCTCCCCCCTTCCACCTCCTCCACTAGAGTGCCCAGTGCAATGCCTGAAAAACTTGGAGCCTGCTCTCCCATGTTGGAGGCATAGAAAGTAGTGTAAATGGGAGCATAAAATTACAAAAAGACATTGATAGATGAACTAAGTGAGCAAAATTGTGGTAGATGGATTTCAACACAGGAGAAGTGTGAGATCTTTTATTTTGGATCAAAAAAGGATAGATCTGAGGATTTTCTAAGCAATGAAAAATAGGAATAGTGGAGGTCAAGAAATTTGGGGGTCCATGTACAGATATTACTAAAAGGTCACAATCAAGCACAAAAAATAATCAAAAAGGCTAATACAATGTTCGCATTTATAACTAGAGAACTTCAGTATAAAGGGAAGAAACATTTGCTATGGCTGTATAAAGTTCTGGTTAGACCACATGCCGAGTACTGTGTACCTCACCATTGAAAGGCCTTGGAAGGAATGCAGTAGAAAATTTACCAGGGATCCAAGGCTAAAATTATGAAGAGAGATTACATAAAACTAGGTTTGTATTCATTGGAATATAGAAGTTTAAGGTGTGGTTTGTGGTTTATAGGATTTCAAAAGGAACTTTGTTGCTAAGACAACAAAAGTTAAATACCTACATGCCCTAAGGACTATGAATACAAGTTGCAAAAAGATTAATAGTACAGACACACGTTCCAGTTCACATAAGTTTAAAAATTTGGTTACTGTGATGTTTGTAAACATCTTAAAATATTCAAGCTAATAAATAAATTGTGAGCATTGTTAGCCTAAAAGATTAATGGTCATCTTTTTGGTTTAATATTTAAAATTGGTCCAATGTAGATAAATACAGAAAATCAAAGCATCAAGAGCAAATACAGAAAATCAAAGCATCAAGAGCACAAATATAAGGTAAATAACACCTTTCATAGGGAGGTGGATCATTTACCAAAAGAAAATACTTGAGTTGAGCCTTGTTAATTCTAAGAAGATTGAAATGCTTCGATACACAAAACCTTTTCCCTTCAACAGAATGTCAAAAATATGATGGTTAAGATAAAAACTAGAGTCCAAAAAAAATCAACAGCTTAGTCCATGGATAATTCATCATTCTCTTTTTCACACCATAAAACAGGTCAATGAAATCACAATGCAAAAAAGTCCCTTTGGCTGACGATCAAACCTTCAGCCCAAGGACTAACGAACAATAAATGTATGTATTGCTTTGCTACTTCTAAGATGGGTACATTATATAGAAGGCATAACTTTTACAGAGAATAAAAAGAGACCTAATTAAGGAAACACAATTGCACTAATGCACAATTTATGAGTTTTCAGGAGCAGTAATTGTCAGCACTTGACCAATCAGGCACACCATTTAAAAACAATATTTCAATGACACTTTTGGTGCAATTACTGGTTAAATATTAGCCCTTGGCTCACAGAACTGTGGGTAAGAGAAAGAAAATCATGGCACGTAATAGCCTTTAGACTGCTAGCAGGTGCAGGGACATCCCAATCTCGCTGGTGCTAGACCAGTTTTGTTTTCAATTCACATTGTGATCTGAAACAAAATACACTAAATTACACAGAAATAACAAGCAAAGCGGGTCATTTAGCCCAGTTTGTGTTGGTGCTTATCCTTCACATGATAAATTCTAATCGCATGTGGCTTGCTCTGTTCACATTTCCCTTTGTTTAACCATCTCTCCAGCACATTCTTAACCGTTGACATGGTCTCTGCTACGATCAATAACTCTAGTAGTGGATTCCACAGTATCACATGACTGCGCCAGCTGTGGCTCAGTTAGTAGCACTCTCACCTCAGTCACAAGCTACTAGGTTGAAGTCCCACTCCAGGCCTTGAGCACAAAAAACAAAGCTGACACTCCAGTGCAATACTTAGGGAATATTGCATTGTCGGAGGTGCCGTCTTTCAGGTGAGACGTTAAACTAAGGGCCCCACCTGCTTGCTGCAGTGGATGTTAAAGACCCATGGCACGATTTTGAAGAAGAACAGGGGAGTTATCCCCAATGTCCTGGACAATATTTATTCCCTCATCAACATCACAAGAACAGATTAATTGGTCATTATCACATTACTGTTTGTGGGAGTTTGCTGTGCGCATCTTGGCTGCCGTGTTTCCTACATTACATCAGTGACTACACTTCAGAAGTATTTCATTGGCTGTGAAGTGTTTTCAGACATCCGGTGGGCGTGAAAAGCGCAATATAAATGCAAGTCTGTCTTTCTTTTTAAAATAAAATCTCATGCTCTCTGTCCTAAATCTCTTGCGTTTAAGCTTGTATCAAAGTGTCAGCCTTGACTCAGTGGTAGCAGTCTCGCCCGAGTTAGAAAGTCCAGTCCCACTTCAGAGACCTGAGCACATAATCTAAGCTGACACTCCAGTGCAGTACTGAAGGAGCATTGTACTGTCAGAGCTGCTGTCTTTTGGGTGAAATGTTAAACCAAGGACCTGTCTGGTATCTCAGGTGGACGTAGGTTAGGTTAGGTGAGAAAGTAAGCTGTAAGGAGAACGCAAAAGAGACTGCAAAGGGATATAGACAGGTTATGCGAGTGGGCAAGAACATGGCAGATGGAATATAATTTGGAATATAAATATGATGTTATCCACTTTGGAAGGAAAAATAGAAAGGCAGAATATTTTTCAAATGGTGAGATATTAGTAAATGTTGGGATTCAGAGTGATTTGGTGGCCTTTTACACAAACCACAAAGCTAAAATGTAGATACAGCAAACAATTAGGAAAGCAAATGGTATGTTATGCTCCAATACCTTTGTGATGAAGGTTAAGAATAAAGAACTCTTACAACAACTATACAGGGCCTTGTTGAAACCATACCCAGAGTACATTGTACGGTTATGGTTTTCTTATCTAAGGAAGGATATAGTTGTCTTAGAAAGAGTACACCAAAGGCTCACTAGACTGATTCTTGGGCTGAGGGGATCTCATTGAAATATATAAAATTTTGAGAGGTTTGACAGGAAAGATGCTAGGAGGGTGTTCCCCCTGGCTGGGCAGTCAAAAACACTTTGGGACGTCTTGAGGTTGTGAACGGTGCTTTGTAAATACAAGTCCTCTCCTTTCTTATATCTATGTCCCCTATTTCTAGACCTCAATTACTGGAAACCATTGGTTTCTATTATGCTTGGACATATCACTTCATAATTTTACACAATGCAGAAAATAACTCTGTCAACTTCTCCGTTCAAGTAAAAACAGCCCCTTTTTAAAAGTTTTCTTTTGCATTTCCTCATACCAGGCAGCAACCTATAATTCTCTGCTGCACCCTCTCAATTGCGTCAGATTCTTCCCATAGTGTAGAGGCCAAAACTGCATAGTATGCCGACTGTGGTATACAGATTTACCATTATACCTTGACTTGCATTTTCGATGCCACTTGCATCATGACCAAATGTTCCATGAGCTATTTTTAATAGCCATATCTGCTTGAAGTACTGCTTTTAATGTCATGTAAACCTGAACTCCCAAATCCCTGCTTTTCCATATCACCCAGCCTTTTTCCATTCAAAATATATATTTTTTTGAAAACCAAAATGTACCGCCTCTCAGACTGAATTCTACCTGCCACTTCTTTGCCCATTCCACAATCTTATCAACTGAAAGTGCTGGGAATATCAGCAGGTCTGGCAGCATCTGTGGAGAGAGAAACAGAGTTAAGTTTCAGGTTGACAATCTTTTGTCAGAACTACAGTGTTCTGATGAAAGGTCATTAACCTGAAATGTTATCTCTTTCTCCACAGATGCTGCCAGACCTCCTGAGTATTTGCAGCACTTTCTGTTTTCATTTCAGATTTCTAGCGTCCGCAGTATTTTGCTTTTATCCCCTTGCAGCGTTGTTTGGGCCTCAGAATATTTGCCATGCCTCCTTTTTTAATATTGTCCGCAAATTTAGACACCACTTCCACTAGACACACATCCAAATCATTGAGTTACACAGTAATCACAAAAGGGCCCAGGACAGAACCCTGTGGGACATCGATACCCACTTACAAGCATTTTGTCAAACCACACTCGTCTACCCAGTGCTCATTCCATTGTAACCATTTTTAATCCAATTTTCTATACTTCTATTTTCATACCCCTTCACCTTCTCCAATCGAGTTCCATTTGGTACCTTGTTAAAGGCTTTCTGAAAGGCCAAGTACACCAAATCCACTGCATTACCCCGTCTACCAAATCTGTCACTTTCTCAGAGAACCATCAGCTTTGACAAGCATGATCTTCCTTCCAGAAATCTGTGCTGACTGCTTTTAAATATTTTCTTTTCATCTAGATATTTAGTAATTTTACCTTTAAAGATTCTAAAATTGTCGCATCATAGATGATATTGTAACTACCCTTTCATAGTCGAAAAAGTGCTACTCAAATATCTAATAAAAATATAAGCTTATTACAAAAACATAACTTTTTAAAAAAATGAACTATTTAAAACATTTTACTTTTGCCCACCACATCTTCCTATTCTCTGATTCTCTCCCTCTTCTGTTTTTAACTTTGTTTTTTTTTCAATAACTCAAAAAAGGTCTAGTCTAACATCTGTACAAAATGCGTTCAGAAAACTGCTTTCTGTATGTCCAGGGTCCTGCTGTGCATTTTGACGGTGTAATTCATATTTAAGAAATTTGCTGCTTTTTTTTTGGGGGGGGGGGGGGGGGGGGGTTAGCAATTAAGAAAGAATCACTGCTCGAGTTTGTGGCCCTAGCTCAGTAGTGAGTATTCTAATATAAAGCTTGAAAGCAGAGACCTACCACTGAAGGCTGAACTATCACTCTGTAGCCAAAATATACTTTAATGAGAGATGTTTGTGGAACAATATTAGCGTCCTTAACAGCCTGATCTGACTGAATGGTGAAAAGATCAAGCTTTCTTGATTCTTGCTCTTAAAAACCACAAAAATACAAAAAAATCTCAAGAATAGTACAGTAGGACTTTAGAAGAATGAGAGGTGATCTTATTGAAACATGTAAGATTCTGAGGGGTTTGACAGGGTAGATATAGAAAGGATGTTGCCCCACGTGGGGGAATGTAGAACTAGGGGGCACGGTTTCAATATAAGGGGTCACCCATTTAAGATGGAGATGAGGAGGAATTTCTTCTCTCAGAGGGTCATTAATCTTTGGAATTCTCTACCTAGAGCGCAGTGGAGGCTGGGCCATTGAATATATTCAAGGTTGAGTTACAGATTTTTGATCTACAAGGGAGTCAACAGATTATGGGGGCGGGGAGAGGGGCAGCAGGAAAGTGGATCTTATTGAATGACGACGGAGCAGGCTTGAAGAGCTGATCCGCCTACTCCCGCTCCTATTTCTTATGATCTTATGGTCAGTTATTCAACAGCAAATTGCACTGGTGCTATGCAGTGGTGAGGTTTAAGTTTATTCCCCACATGGAAAATACCCAATCTCAGCCACAGCTGCCTGGACTCCTTAACATTATAAAGTAATAAAAAAATATAGAGACACAGTCCCCATTAAATAACAAGTTACTAACTGGCACTAATCATTCGTGGCAGCTTCATTGTCCACTCTTTTGATCATTGGTGGATGTGTAGCACAAAACACATGACGACTCAAACCGACATATATTCTTCCTTGCAGCAATGAAAGTCTCCGCCTTCAAATCCTGTCTCACTCAAAAAGCAAGTCAAACATAAAACAAAAATTGCTGAAAATACACAAGTCAGTCACATGCTGTAAGCAAGTAAAAACAATGATCTGGTCCTTCCTTAATGTCCTGAACCTTTGTTGCCAGATTTGGGCCAGTAAGATGTGAATTTCAGATAACTTGGGCCCACCTCCAGAAAATCTAGCAGGACTCCATAAGCTTTCCTATTTGTCCTGGACTTTTCTTTTTAATTATTTAATTCAAATGTTAAGAAAATGGCAAAGAAGGGGGAATTGGAAGAATGAATGAATGACAGGGAGAGCAGGATTGAAATGTACTTTTTTTTGTTTTAGGTAGAATTAGGTAATTGCCTACCTTCGTAGCACAAGGTTAGTGTTAGGCAATAAAGCTACTTCTTCCGACAACAACAGCTTGATTTCATATAGCCTTTGAAAAATGGAAGAGAACACTGGGCAGTAATGCAGCAAGAGTTAGCACAGGTATTCAAAGAGGTGCATAAGAATGCAGGACCAAGATATCTGAATGATCTGCCACCCAAAATAGAGCAGAGAATGGATGATTCAAAGAAGGCCAGGGTAAAAAGAGCAGAGGCCACATGCTGGCAAGTAGGGGGTTGCAGAGGTACAAAGGGGCTGTTAGATGAGGACTGGGGTTTGGAATCGAATGTGTTGAAAATAGGGAGCCAATGGAGGTTGGGGAGGACAGAGAAAGAGGGGATCAGGATGCAGTATTGGGAAGGATATTTACAACTGAGTTTTGAATGAGCTGCATTTAAGGAAGTTTGGAGAGTCTGAAGTAAATAAGCATGGATGTGACAAAGACATGGATGAGGGGGGCGTCTGTGACAAGTTAGGGTCACAGGCAGATGGCTTGCAAAGATGGAAAGATGGGCTTTTGGGTGGTTATGAAGGCGAGTATGAAGTTAATCTCAAAAGCAGACAGGAGATCAAAGTTGCATACAGCTCATTTCAGCTAGGGTGAGCAGCATGTCTGGGAGATTGATTCAGATGCGCGCATGTGAAGTTTTCACGTCAGTTTTTGTTAGTTACTTGAAGGAAGTGTTTATTAAATTGACAAATTAACTTCGGGCATAGTGGTCACTGTGGAGTCAAGGGTAGTGGCCAAAGTACAGTTGGTTGTTGTCAGTGTGCATGTAAAAGCTAGCCTCATGTTACAAAGGGATAAACATAACAGGCAGAGAAAATGATGGAGCCATGATGCAACCTAGGGGCACATTCAAGGTGATCATATGGAATAAAAGGAGAAGCCAGTGCTAGAGATGTACTAGCTGCACAGCAACAAGCAAGAGCAGAAGCAAGTGAAGACAGTGTCATAAAGGTGGACCACAGAAGAGAGACGATAGGAGAGACATGAAGGAGGACAATGGAGCAATCAGCTATAAGGAGGACAAGAGGCATAACTCAACATAATCAAGGTACACCTAAGTTCCTTTTGAATCTGACTAGAGCAGTCCGTTATTAGGACAGGACAAATATCATAGTGAAGAGATTCAAACAGGGATTGATGGGAAAGAAGCACATTGATTTGGGTGTCAAGGAAGGAAGGGAGATTAGAAATAAGTGAACAGGACAGAGAAGGGCTATGGTAACACAGGGAGGGAACCTGGAGAACAGGAATTATTGCCAATATCAACAAGGATTGGACTGTGCAGTACTTGAGCGTGTCTTGGATTGGGAGGGGATCAAGGATGCAGAAGATAGGATTCATGAATTTGAGCTTGGTGAGAACAAATGGGAGATTTGGCAGTCCAAATGAGGAGTGGGGCAGGAAAGTGATGCAGGTGAGATGGGAGGATGCACCCAAATGGATAGTCTTAGTCTTCATCTTCAAGAATCGCAGCAGTCCATCTGGTGTAGGTATATCCACAGTGCTGTTAGGATGGAAGTTCCAGGATTTTGACCCAGCGACAGTGAAGCAATGGCGATATAGTTCCAAGTCAGGACAGTGTGTGGCTTGGAGGGAAACGTGCAAGTGTTGGTGTTCCCATGCATCTGCTGCTCTTGTCCTTCTAGGTGGTAGAGGTCGCGATTTTGGAAGGTGCTGTTGAAGGAGCCTTAGTGCGTTGCTGCAGTGCATCTTGTATATGGTACACACTGCTGCCACTGTGCGTCGGTGGTGGAGGCAGTGAATGCTGAAAGTGGTGGATGGCGTGCCAATCAAGCTGGCTGCTTTGTCCTGGATGGTGTTGATCTTCTTGCATGTTGTTGAAGCTGAAACCATCCAGGCAAGTGTAGAGTATTCCATCACACTAATGACATGCGCCTTGTAGACACAGTACTTACATGGCTGGTCCAGTTCAGTTCCTGGTCAATGGTAACCCCCAGGATGTTGATAGTGGGGGAATTCACCTATGATAATGCCATTGAATGTCAAGAGGGGATGGCTGGGTTCTCTCTTGTTGGAGATGGTCATTGCCTGGCACTTGTGTGACACAAATGTTACTTGCCACTTATCAGCCCAAGCCTGAATGTTGTCCAGATCCTGATGCATATGGACACGGATTGCCTCAGTATATGATGGTGCTGAATACTGTGCAATCATCAGTGAATATTCCCATCTCTGACCATAAGGTGGAGGGAAGGTCATTGATGAAGCAGCTGATGATGGCTGGGTTTAGGACACTAGCCTAAGGAACTCCTGCAGTGATGCCCCAGAGCTGAGATGATTGACCTCCAACAACCACAACCATCTTCCTTTGTGCTATGTATAACTCCAACCAGTGGAGACTTTTCCCCCCAATTCCCATTGACTCCAGTTTTGCTAGGGCTCCTTGATGCCACACTCAGTAAAATGCTGTCTTGATGTCAAGGGCAGTCACTCTCACCTCACCTCTGCAGTTCAGCTCTTTTGTCCATGTTTGGACCAAGGCTGTAATGAGGTCAGGAGCTGAGTGGACCTGGCGGAGTCCAAACGGAGCATCAGTGAGCGGGTTATTGCTGAGCAAGTGCCACTTGATAGCACAGTCGATGACACCTTCCATCACTTTGCTGATGATCGAGAGTAGACTGATGGGGCAGTAATTGGGCGGTTGGACTTGTCCTGCTTTTAGCGCATAGGACATACCTGCGCAACTTTCCATATTGCTAGGTAGATACCAGTGTTGTAGCTGTACTGGAACAGCTTGGCTAGCGGCGCAGCCGGTTCTGGAGCACAGGTCTTCAGTACTATTGCCGGAATGTTGTCAGGGCCCATAGCCTTTGCAGTATCCAGTGCCTTCATCTATCTCTTGATATCACGTGGAGTAAATTGAATTGGCTGAAGACTGGCATCTGTGATGCTAGGGACCTCAGGAGGAGGCCGACATAGATCATCCACTTGGCACTTGTGGTTGAAAATGATTGCAAATGTTTCAGCCTTGTCTATTGCACTGATGTGCTGGGCTCCCCCATCATTGAGGATGGGAATATTTGTGGAGCCTCCTCCTCCTGTCAGTTGTTTAATTGCCCACCACCATTCATGACTGGATGTGGCAGGAGTGCTGGTTGTGGGAACACGTAGCCCTGTCTATAGCATGCTGCTTCAGCTGTTTGGCACTCAAGTAATCCTGTGTAGTAGCTTCACCAGATTGACACCGCAAAATTAAGTATGCCTGGTGCTGCTCCTCCATGCCCTCCTGCATTGAATAAGGGTTGATCCCCCGGTTTGATGGTGATGGTAGAGTGGGGGATATGCCAGGCCATGAGGTTACAGATTGTGGTTGAATACAATTCTGCCACTGCTGATGGCCCACAGCGCCTCATGGATGACCAGTTTTGAGTTGCTAGATCTGTTTGAAATCTATCTCATTTAGCACGGTGGTAGTGCCACATAACTCGATGGAGGGTATTCTCAATGTGAAGACAGGGCTTCATCTCCACACGGACTGTGCGGTGGTCAATCCTACCAATACTGTCATGGACAGATGCATCTGCGACAGGTAGATTGGTGAGGATAAGGTCAAGTAGATTTTTCCCTCTTGTTGGTTCCCTCACCACCTGACACAGGTCCAGTTTAGTAGATACGTCCTTTAGGACTCGGCCAGTTCGGTCAGAAGTGGTGCCACCGAGCCACTTTTGGTGATGGACATTGAAGTCCCCCACCCAGAGTACATTCTGTGTCCTTGCCACCCTCAGTGCTTCTTCCGTGGTGTTCAACATAGAGGAGTGCTGATTCATCAGCTGAGGGAGGGCAGTAGGTGGTAATCAGCAGAAGGTTTCTTTGCCCATGTTTGACCTGATGCCATAAGACTTCACGGGGTCCAGAGTTGATGTTGAGAACTCCCAGGGCAACTCCCTCCTGACTGTATACCACTGTGCCGCCACCTCTGCTGGGTCTGGCCTGCCGGTGGGACAGGACATACCCGGGGATGGTGATGGTCGGGTCTGGGACATTGTAAGGTATGATTCTATGAGTATGACTATGTCAGGCTATTGTTTGAGGAGGAGGAGGTGGAGGAGGACGAGGAGGGGGGAGGAGGTGGAGGAGGACGAGGAGGGGGGAAGAGGGAGAAGGAGGAGGGGGGGGGGGGGAAACGGGTCAGGAGGAGGAGCTGAGGAGGAGGAGGAGGGGCAGTTAGGGGTGGGGAAAGGAGGAGGATTTGGCTATGGAATAGGAGGTACGCATTTCTTAAGATGATCTAGCCAGATCTGGCTATGAATAACAAAAGGTAGTCATGGAACTTGTGCATATAAGCTCCGCGATTGAAGACTGCAAAGGCAGGAAATGTTTTTAGAGGAACAGTGCAGATGGGGAGACTATGGAGAATGAGGACAATGAAAACAAAGGCAAAAGGTTCAGCAAGTCAAGAATAATAATGGTGTCTTGGTAGATGGGGCTGTGGGGGTGGGGGAAGAGTTGGGGGTGTGCAGAGAAAAGGAAGTTGTATGTTTGAAAGAATATGACAGTGGGAGTTGTGGGTTTCTTTTCATTTAGGGTAAAAGGGTGATCTTCAAATGTTTGAGATAAACAGGGAGATGTGGCTGTCATGAGATAGATTAGAAAATGATAGAAAACTTTGAGGTTCCACTGCCAAATAAAATTGAATGGGAGGTCCCGAGTGGAGTGTTGATGTGCAAGGCCATGTTCACCAAGGTGAGGAAATTGGAAAGAGGAAAAGATGTCACTCTGTACTGAGCATAAGCAGAGAGGAGATTTCAATTGGGCAACTTGGGAAGGTGATAAAGAATGAAGACTTTGAAGAAGAAAGGAAGGAGGCTAATAAGTGTTCAAAAAGAAAATAAGGACCCAGAGAAGCAAGGAGACAGAACAGGGACCTGGCAAAGACAGCCACATCACCGTGACTCTGGCACATGTGCTCTGGTGAGGCAAGGAGTCAACGCTTACAAGCCAAGTTTCTGTAAGTTTCTAATAAATGCTGGCATTGCCAGTGACGCCCACATCCCATGCATGAATAAAAAAAAGACCCAGAATGAGTGTATGGATAGGTACTACTAGCCCTAACTAGCTGGTCGGGTTGAGCGGAGGGGTGGGGTGGGGTGGGGGCAGGTCAGCAGAGAGATGGAGGTTGAAGACGTCAACTCTCAGAAAAGACAACAGCAGGGATTTCCGCAAAGATAAGGCAACACAATAGCACGGGTTGCTGCTTTGGGACAGCTTGCAAAAGGAACTGCAGAGGTTTTGGCAGAAGATGCACAGGGTAGAGCAGAGGAAGCTTGTGTCAGAAATATGCAATCCTAAATTAGCAGCAAGGAAGGAGATCAGTGAAGGATTAGCAGTGAGTTGGTTGGAGCACAATGTGCTAGGATCAGGTTATGGCAACTGTTGATAGCAGGAACCAAGAAGAAAGGAACATGAAGGAACAGAGTAGAGTAGGGCCAAGAAATGGTTAACAAGGAGAAGGCAGCAATCCAGCATCTCACATCTGTAAAAGCAGCTAAAGCATACACACTGGACACAGAGAAGTAACTAAGTTACATGCATAAATTGGATAACTTATGCATGACTATGCGAGTCCATAGCATAGCTCATCTAGAATAGCCTGATAGGGATACAGCCTTGATGGCAGTCAGAGAAAGAATTTGACTGATGGGGCAGGAGTGGGGGAATGGAGGGGAACTGTTGGCTTGCTGGCAGAGTCCTGGGACTGACAGGCATTGAGAGCTAGCTGGACCTTTAACCTCCTGAAATCTACTCCCATTTATACATTCCATCTTTATTTGGATGTAGTAGTAGTTCAGATATTTCTTCAGAGGTTGAATAGTCACTTTAGTGTTCGCACAGGCATGTAAGTAGGAAGAATGAGACAGGGAAAGTGTATAATACATGCAAGATTTTAAAATTAGTTACTAATTCAAAAGCAGTGTTTGATTGTTGAACTGCTCATAATATTTATTAATGAGAAATATGTGGTGTGTTGAAGTGTGTCGATGCTTGAAAAGCTGCAGAATAAGAAAAAAATATATTTGTTAGTACATTTTTGATTAGAGGAAACAGTGAGCAGACATTTATAAATAATGACGAAGGCTCATTGGACCATAACATGAATATTGGCTGAAGTGCAGCACTGAATTGTTTATCAGTCTATTTAGCTGACTAGACAAATTATAATGATTTGTAGAAGAGGAGAGGAAAAGCATCAGTGGGCCTATTGAAATAAAATCCAGCCTAGCCAACAGAGAATTGTTTAAGGTCAATATTCTTTAGTTTAAGATCTTTTTGGAATGGCTGTGCCAGTGTTAAAAATTTGGGCAGTAAGACTTAAATTATAGGAAGTTTAAAAGGATTGTTATACCTGTGCAGTAGAGGCCTGAAATGCAAAAAAAAAAAATTGTTCTTACTTGTGAAGCAGACAAGAAAGTAGCACAGGAGAGCAAGGCTCTGGACCAGAAGAGGCCACATGAATCCAGGAAGCAGAGGATATTGAATTAGCTGGGCCTCAAGCTGCCACTGGAGGCTACAAAAGATATCTGTGATGCAAAAGAAAGTTGCTGAAGCCACATAAAGAGCCTGCAGGCGTCCTTGAGGTTGAGCATATTCAGTCAGCAAGACCTGAAGCAGGCACAGGCAGTCAGCTGTTCTAACTTCAACACCACTGACCCGCCTTTCCTCCATATCTCTTAATTCTGCTATGCTGTTATAACGTGCTGAAATACTTGTCCTGCATAAAAAAGCAGCAGAGACTACGCCAGGTTGCTGGGCCTCAAGTGCCACAGTAAGCCAGGAATGAAGCATATCAAATCTTTTTTTTTAAATAAAAAAGAGCCGGCAATGAACTTATAAAAGGATTTATTGTTCAAACAAAAGGGAAAGAAATTTATGAAGAGTTTCTGCGCAAAAAAAGGGCACATTGGAAATAAAATGCAAGGCGGAGCTGGGTGACTCATGCCACAATGCCTCCAGTAGTGGGATGCCTGCAATGCACCATGTCAGGCAACTGTTTACATAGAAATTCACAGTGGAAATATTTTTGGAAGTATATCTAGTATAAATCTTTACAGACAGTTTATATTATAAATGTTCACATAAAAGCAATGCTGGAACATCATGACAGTTGAAGGTTTCGAGAACAGAAAGTGTGGATCACACACAATACAGAGATAGAGGGCTATACAGAGATATATTCAGCTCCTCGAGCTAGGTCTGCCATTTAACTTGATCATGGCTGTTCTAACTTCAACACCACTGACCCGCCTTTCCTCCATATCTCTTAATTCTGCTATGCTGTTATAACGTGCAGAATATGAAGACCTGCACTACCGCAGACAATTGGTGTCGATTGTTGCTACTGTGTTGAGGAGCTCATTTCTTAAAGTGGGCCTACATACCTAGTATATTGGGAAGACGGTGAAGTAAATGTACCAGTGAATAAATTTATTTAGTGCTCAAGACAGTCACTCTATTAGCACTGGTTTTGTGCCAAATACTTCACACCAGAATTTGCTTCAAGATGATTTGATGCTGTTTCTGTGAGATCACATGGAAAAGGAAGCACAGGGAGCCATGTACGTAGTACACAGATAGTACCTAATATAAATGTTACCACAGCCTTTTATTGTTAGGCTTCCACTGCAAAATAAAAATACTTTAATGCTGAAACACAGAGGTACTTATCTTCATGTACAAGTGCTTTCTTGAGACTTCCGCCTGTGTTCTACAATATAGATATTGTTGAAGCAGATATGGCATGCAGATTAGCATCATGAAAAAACAGTCTCTTAACAGTTAGCTACATCCACATACCACTAGGGAGAGGATAATAGAATCCTGGGAGGAAATTACATTACAGAAATCTCATTGAGGGAAACAGATAATGTCATTAATCTCAAGAGCAAAACTCAACTTGGGTTGGAGAGTACACCTGAAATTACTCCTGGAAATCCATTAATTCTGTAACCTACACTTTCAAGTTAATGTACGTTAATTCTTCTTGGGTCCATCTTCTTGCTAGCAGCAACTTATTTCATTTTATTCTGAAGAATTCAGAACGTGATGTATTTACTGAGTGATAACCAATAGCTGAGGGGAAGTGTCTTCCCTGCCCTCCTGAAAAGGGCATCCGTGACCTGCCTGATTGCCTAATGGGATGGCAACTGCGGGATGCCACCTAGGTCCATAGCTGGATCCTGGAAAGACTTGGTTGCATAGAAGTTCAGGGCGATTGAAATCTTGACGGCTACAGGTAAGGGAATGCCATGGGGGCTGTGAGGCCTCAGGTCATTGTGAATCAGGGCACATAGGACTGAGACCATCTGCCTGGATAGGCACAGCCTCCTTGGGCATCGGCGCTCTGTCATTTATAGGAAGCTGACTCTTGGGCTGTGCACCCAATGTCTTAGGTAGTGGCTTTGTCTCCCTGCAAACTCCATTGTGTCCCCCTAGCCTCATGCTGTCCAGGACATTGCATCTGCCACAGCTCATCCTAGCTGCTGTGTCCTATGTTAGATTAGCCTGTTCCGATCTGAACTCCCTCAGCTGGGGTTTGTCCATTCACGAGGCCTTCCCTGCCAACCCCAGATGCCGTGATGCCTGTGGGCTCACATCCCTCTGCAGTTTCCTGCCACTTACCAATCAGAAATTCAATTCTTCCAGTTGAAGCAATAGCCACACTGAGGCACATCTGATGAGGCTGAGCTTCATTTGCTCCCTCTGCAGTATTTCAATCAGCCCTTCTCATAACACTCATGGCCCTCCTCACTGTTCGCTTCTTCACAACCCTGTCATATTCCCCCCATGGCGTCTTCCCCATTCCCAGCCTTCAAAAATTGTGAACTGATACTGACAAGCCTGTTAATGATTTCTTTAATGACCTCAACAGGCACTTAATTGGAGGCATGCACCTGACCCTCACTGCCGGTTCCCCTTGAAGAATGGTGTTGCATTCCGCAGGCAGCGGGGCCCAGTGCCAACCTCCATGAACGCGATCTTTAAATTGTGCTCACCCTCACACCCACACTCAGTGGGCTTTAAAAATCCAGCCCCACGCATCAATTCCCCTAACAGTGTGTTCTGTGAAGCTGAGGAAATTGTTTAAGTTATGAGCATGTTATGCAAAGATCTTGAAGGTCAGTAATTGTAAATAAGTGTTTCAATTTTGCACAATATTTACAGCTTTCAATAAATGTTGGTTCACACTTGCTGATCCAAATATGGAGGTGCTTTAGATGCAGGTAGCATACTGCAGCAAACAGTGTTGAATGGGATAACGTACAATCAAAGCCCAGCTGGGGGACACTGTTCTGAATGAAAAATTCTAATTTGTACCATAGCCCCTTGCATATTAAGGGTCTTGCTAGTTTTTGCTCTCTCCATGGTTGTCATGGAAACATAGTATTGGTTGCACAGGCTACAATAGAAATGTTGGAGCACAGCTCATCTTCCTCTTGTAAAGTTTTCCTGACAAGCACAGCTTGAAAGATTTAATTGTGTTCCTTTGGACCGACACTGGGCCAGAAGCTGCTGGAGTGGGGCATCCCGCAGCATGCTCTGAGAGTTGGACATTTTCCCTCACAACTTAAGCTAAAAAAAAATTATTGCACCACAAATTGCTTGAAGTGGGAATTAATAATGGCCTGAGGAGGTCATTGGAGCACCTACGACCTGGTGAATGATGTGACCTCCTAAACCAATGAAATTCAAGGATAGGGAAAGAAAGTGAATGATTGAGAAAGAACTAAGGTGAATTAGTGTCAAATTAGGTACAGAATGAGAAATGAAGAGGGGAAAAGTAGGGTTGGATTAAGAATGAGAAAAAAAAGAAATTTAAAAAAAAAAATTTAAAACCTCTAGGAACAAATTTACTCTCTGCAGGAGACTCCACAGCTTCAATTGCTCCCTTTCTGGGCCAGAAAGGTCGAGTGGCATTGCAAGAACTTAAATAAATACTAGCCCTAGCTTTGTGCAGCGAGCTAAATTTGTATTTATGGCACCCATCCAGCAATTTCTTGAAATTCATCAGGAGATTGACGAAAGATCCTGTTTTTTCTAAGGCTCGTGACATAAACTGGCCAGCAATTTGTGCCAATTTACAACTCCCGCCACATCTCCTCCTCACCACAAATTGCTGGATGATTTTTTGTTTTTGTTTTAAGTATACCTAATAACAGCCAATAAACCTTTAACTCGTTCTTACTTTGCCAGAAAATTCTGGCCCAGTAACTGGAGGTTACTGGACTGTTTCTGACCCATGTCAATATCTTAAATCTTTTCAGAAACCTGAAAAGGAAAGCATGAAAACCTGAACACACTAACTAAATTAACAGAATATTTGATACTTTGATTAATCTAACTGTGAGACTGAACATTTTGTTCAAGTTTGGGATAAAAAAGATTAGCTCTGGAGCAATGCAATGGCACAGGACCTGGGAGTTTGTTCAATGTAGGAGTAGGAGAGATCATGGTGACATTGCCCAGCGACTACAGTACGACATTTCTATGCATCCTGTTACGACCAGGTGAGAAATTTGTTGAGGGGTCCTTTGCCGTCTTTACCTGGTCTTATTGTAATAGGGTTTAATTTTAAACACACTGTGTTTTGAGCTCCCACTTTGCAAATACTTGTTCACAACTTTCCAATTATAAGACAAAGAAATCAATTCACAGGTTTTCTCAGGTTTAAAGGAGAAAAGTGAAATTTATTAAAACTTAGACTTAAACTCTAATACGGTTCATGCCTACGCATATACGATGCACCCGCGCTAGCATGTACACGCGATACACACATGCAAATAGGGACAGAAAAGAGGAGAGGAAAATATAGTAGAGAGGGGTTTGAGGCAATATCAGAAGAGTTTCTTGTTTACTGTGCTTTGAGCTCACTTGATTGTAGGTAGTCTTGCTGTTCGTCGGGGCCCAGTGTTCTTCTTAAACCTTGTTCACATAAGAGACTTTTCTCTTTGAGATTCATGTGTTTTCACAAGATTCAGTTCTGTGTGACAGAGACGAAGGCAGGCAGGCAGGACTGGAGAAGAGGCTCTGTTCCAACTGGAGCGAGCAAGCGAGCATGAACACCTGCTCTCGGAAGCCTGAGTCAGTGAAACGCTGCGAAAACTCGAACCCGTTTTGAAAGTTGAATCTTGCGAAGAAGAAGACCAGCAGGATCACCAGGAAGCACCTTATTCACCGACGTCCAGGTCAGAAGTGCTCAGAGAAGTGAGTGAAGAGGACACTTATTTTTTGAAAAGGTCTGGGATATCCAATCTATTGCTACTGGGAGGAGTTTGGGACTTGTAACCGCAAAGGATTTCGCCATCAAAAAGGACTGTGCTTAACGTAGAAGTGTGGTGTGAGGTTTTCAAGTATTTTAATAGGTATCTGGGATATCAGCTACTTACAAAGTACTATTTGGTTAATGGGGATTTCTTTTAGTTTAGTGAGGTAAGAGTGACTGCCCTTGACATCAAGGCAGCACTTGACCGAGTATGGCATCAAGGAGCCCTAGCAAAACTGAGGTCAATGGGAATCAGGGGGAAAACCCTCCGCTGGCTAGAGTCATACCGAGTGCAAAGGAAGATGGCTGTGGTTGTAGGAGGTCAATCATCTGAGCTCCAGGACATCACTGCAGGAGTTCCTCAGGGTAGTGCCCTGGGCCCAACCATCTTCAGCTGCTTCATCAATGACCTTGCTTCAATCATAAGGTCAGAAGTGGGGATGTTCGCTGATGATTGCACAATGTTCAGCACCATTCGTGACTCCTCAGATACTGAAGCAGTCCGTGTAAAAATGCAGCAAGACCTGGACAATACCCAGGTTTGGGCTGAAAAGTGGCAGGTAACATTCGCGCCACACAACTGCCAGGCAATGACCATCTCCAACAAGAGAGAATCTAACCATCTCCCCTTGACATTCAACAGCATTACCATCGCTGAATCCTCCACTATCAACATCCTAGGGGCTACCATTGACCAGAAACGGAACTGGAATAGACATATAAATACCGTGGCTATAAGAGCAGGTCAGAGGCTAGGAATCCTGAGGCGAGTAACTCACCTCCTGACTCCCCAAAGCCTGTCCACCATCTACAAGGCACAAGTCAGGAGTGTGATGGAATACTCTCCACTTGCCTGGATGGGTGCAGCTCCAACAACACTCAAGAAGCTCGACACCATCCAGGACAAAGCAGCCTGCTTTATTGGCACCCCATCTACAAACATTCACTCCCTCCACCACCAATTCACAGTGGCAGCAGTGTGTACCATCTACAAAATGCACTGCAGCAATGCACCAAGGCTCCTTAGACAGCACCTTCCAAACCCGCGACCTCTACCTACTAGAAGGACAAGGGCAGCAAATACATGGGAACACCACCACCTGCAAGTTTCCCTCCAAGTCACACACCATCCTGACTTAGAACTATATCGCCGTTCCTTCACTGTCGCTGGATCAAAATCCTGGAACTCCCTTCCTAACAACACTGTGGGTATAGCTACCCCAAATGGACTGCAGCGGCTCAAGAAGCTCATCACCACCTTCTCAAGGGCAATTAGGGATGGGCAATAAATGCTGGCCTGGCCAGTCGCCCACGTCACATGAATGAATAAAAAAAAAGTTGTTATAATAAAAGTGAAATCGTGTTGTATAATTCATTAAATTGGCCTGGGGGTTCATACCTCATATTTTTCACATTAACAATCTCATTGAGGTGGTAACACTAGTGAACCTCGCATTTCATGATTCAGAGACTTCTTGACAGGAGGGACAGTCGTATAACCGAAAAGCTTTACAACAGAATTTTTTTAAACTTTATTTTCCCCTTTGCTTTAAGCCAGAGGGTCAACTGCTCTGCTTGCTGTTTGTCTGCATTAAAATTTAAATGGCATTTGGGTACTCATGAGCAGACCATCTTGCACAGCAAGACAGTGTAACAGAGAATGCGAAATGAATTGATATCCCTGTCTCAAAGTAGTTCTGTAGTATTACGCCATCCTTTCAAGGATGAATGGCACATGTTCTGTCTAATAGGCAGATAGACTCTCTGCAGTAAATGTTTCTGTTTTTGCACTCCTGGCACAGAGGAATTACATGCCATGAATGCACATATGAAGTGGGGGACTGTACAGTCTACCCAATTTTGCACCCATTAAAATTAATGGCCAAAAACTGGATCGCAGGTGCATTATGCTCCGCATTCAAAATTCCACTGAGTGATGCTTTGTGCCGAGCACAAAAGTAGATAATTATTCCTACTGGGTAATAATGACTACTGCAGATCAGCATAAGTAGTAATTATTTATTGTGCTACCAGTTCAGTGTAATATCAACATGGAAGATATCATTATTGTGTTGTAGCATTGTATCTTTTTAACAACAGTGTTTGGAAACTGCTGCAAACTGCGCAAAACACTTTGGGTGATCTGGGATTTGCAATTTGAATCACTTGGGCTCAATAACATGAATGAGACGTAAAAAAAACAAATGAAAGAATGTTTTATAACAAAAACACTGTTTGTGGCATGGTACTTAGTTTAAAAACAAAGAACTCCAATCTTTAAAATAAATTGGTGTTATTTTGAAAAAGACACCAGACATTATTTGACCCTCATCTTTTATTGGCTGACCTTCCTGAAATGAAGAAAAGGTGCAATGTTGAATCAACATTTTCTCGCAACTTGAAGAATAATTACACTGAAAAGTGCTCAATTAATTCTCTGACCACAGACACTATACATTTTAAGATGTGTATTTTGGGATGAAGATCATTCCTAATGCTTAAATTCTAATGCAAAATAAAACTTAGGAAAGGAGAAGGGCTTATTACAGATGCGTTTGTAAAGCAGATGTTCTGAATAAGACTGTTCAACATACAAAACGGACAGCAGTACCATAATTAAAATGCATTGAAAAATAATGGAAAAATTTAGCTTGGTTACAGTTACCTAACTAAACCTTTTTTTAAAATATGAGCTAAGCCAGGTCACTTCAGATGGGTAATATGGACATTTAAACTAAAATTGATTTTATGATTATTAAGTAAATCTTTTTAGGCCTCTTCAGAAATAAGTTGATTAATCTTGTTACTTTTACAGAGCATTATAACTTAGCATTTGGCTGCATTAACAATTATTGTAAAACTTTAAAAAAATATTTTCAGCTGTTAACGGCAATCAATACAGGAAAACAAATAAAAACAAACAGGAAAGTAAATGTAGATAACAGAAACACTGTTGTACACATAATTTAAAAAATGACAAGGGCTATAATTGTTACTGCTTCATGAACAATTGGTTAATAGAAATGATTTTAATTCTCATAATGCGTGCAGGAAATGCCATGGAATATCAATAAACAGGAGGAAAAGAAGTGGCACTTACCTGAAGAGTGCAAGGCTCAGTGACCACAGCACCAAGGGTTTCCTCAGCTCAAACTTCGCTCGTTGTTTCATCAAGTGCCGACCACCAAATATAAATGCAGCATATAGTGCTGAATACAAGAAAGACTTCTTCCTAAAGATAGCATAAAAAATCTCCATTAGTGCAGTTATGAGAAAATGCTGGGCTAAAACAGCAGCATTTAAACATTCTTTTGCTGGCAAATGTCAACATAGTCCCGAGGATCCCCGAATTAAAAGAAACTATACATGCCTGATTACTCAATTTAGTGCAAAAAGTGAATTATACAATAATTTGAATTCAGCAACTTTGCACCGAGAGTAGTCTGCAGTGTCAGCTACCCAAAGTAAAAACCGTTGTCACTGTCGAAAATATTTTTCTGTTAGTAAACAACATAAATAACACTGATAAATCAACAAAGACAGAAACATACAAGTAAAAATATACAAGAGTGTTCTCGGGACACTGATCTGATGGCACTTGGTAAGCCCAACAAGTGAAGTTAGAAATCAGATGATCTCTCAGCCCACTTACTCACTGGCTAGAAATCACAGTTTAAAATTCTTAAATTTCCAAAATCAATCCAAGATTCAAAATAGGAACTACTTTGAGTAAGACTTGTAGAATTAGGGCCGCTTTTCATGCAACACTAGGAATTTAAGATGCAATTTTTGGATGAGCTCAAGTTTATGGAGGATGAAAGATGAGAACTTTGAAAGGTTTATGATCGCGATTAGAACACCAATTATTTACAGCTCTTTCGTTAATATAAAACCATTACAAAAAATCTCATCACCTTACTTTTTCTCCCCATGTAACACTTCGTATACAAAAGATAAACCGTAATAATGCACGTTTTTCAGTATAAAAATTTATATTCATTAAATAAGGTAATTGACAGGTCAATAGAATGCAAGATACCTTTTACCCTTCTAATTGGGTATAAACCATAGAATTTTGAATTGTACATTGCCTGTATGAAGCATCATTCTAAACTACAACGCATAATACATTTATTGTTCGAAAATCTTATAAACGTAACATTAGTATCTAAAGTAAAGCTTAGTTTGTTTCATGATCACCTGACAAGGTCAAGAAATAAAACCCATGCTTCAGTCTCTAATGCTGCAACCTAACCTGAACATAGAATCATAGAATGGTTACAGCACAGGAGGCAGCCATTCAGCCCATTGAGACTACGCCAGCTCTCTGCAAGAGCAATTCAGCAAGTCCCACTCGCTTATCCTTTTCCCATAACCCTGCAAAAAAATTTTTTTTTTATCTTCAGTGTTTATCCAATTCCTTTTTGAAAGACGCAACTGAATCTGCCTCCACCACACTCTCAGGCAGTGCCTTCCAGATTCCAACCACTCGCTGCCTTTGGTTCTTTTGGCAAACACCTTAAATCTGTGTCCGCTGTTCTTGACACCTCCAACAAAAGGAACAGATCTTCTCTATCTACTTTGTCTAGACCCCTCATGATTCTAAACACCTCTGTCAAATCTCCTCTCAACTCTCTCCTAAGGAAAACAACCCCAGCTTTTCCAATCTATCCTCGTAACTGAAGTCCCTCATCCCTGGAACCATTCTTATAAATCTCTTCTGCACCCTCTCTGAACCCTTTACATTCTTCCTAAAGTGCGGTGCCCAGAATTCAACACAGTTCTCCAGTTGAGGCCAAACTAGAGTTTTACAAAGGTCCATCATAACCTCCTTGCTTTTGTACTCTATGCCTCGATTTATAAAGTCCAGGACACTGTATGTCTTTGTAACCACTTTCTCAAACTGCCCTGCCACCTTAGATGATTTGTGCACAGATACCTCCAGGCTAGAATTGTAGCCTTTAATTTATATTGCCTCTCGTCATAGTATTGCATATGCCATTTTGAAGTATAGTATTTTGAGATACAGTACTGTGAATACTGTGAGGTGAGCGTGATTGCCTTTAACGTCAAGGTAGCAATTGACCGAGTTTGGAATCAAGTAGCCCTTCTAAAACTGAAGTCCATGGGTATCAGGGGAACTGATTCCATTGGTTGGAGTTACAGCGCACACAAAGGAAGATGGTTGTGGTTGTTGGAGGCCAATCATCTCAGCTTCAGGACATCGCTGCAGGAGTTCCTCAGGGTAGTGTTCTAGGCCCAACCATCTTCAGTTGCTTCATCAATGACCTTCTCTCAAACATATGGTCAAAAGTGGGGATTTTTCACTGGTGATTGCACATGTTCAGTACCATCTGAAAATCCTCAGATACTGAAACAGTCTGTGCCCTTATGCATCAAGACCTGGAAAATATTCAAGCTTGGGCTGATAAGTAGCAAGTAACATTCACGCCACGCAAGTGCAAGGTAATGACCATCTCCAACAAGAAAGAATCTAACCATTTCCCCTTGATATTCAACAACGTTACCATCACTGAATCCTCCACCATCAACATATTGGGGGTTACCACTGACCAGAACCTTAACTGGACAAGCCATACAAATACTGTGGTTACAAGAGCAGGTCAGAGGCTGGGAATTCTGTGGCGGGTAACTCACCTCCTGACACCCCAAAGCCTGTTCACCATCTACAAGGTGCAAGTCAGGAGTGTAACAGAATGCTCTCCACTTGCCTGGATGGGTGCAGCCCCAACAACGCTCAAGAAGCTCGACACCATCCAGGACAAAGCACCCCACTTGGTCGGCACCCCATTCACCATCTTCAACATTCACTCCCTCCATCACCAGCGCACAGTGGCAGCAGTGTGTACCATCTACAAAATGCATTGCAGCAACACACCAAGACTCCTTCGACAGCACCTTCCAAACCCACGACCTATAGCATCTAGAAGAACAAGGGCAGCAGATGCGTGGGAACCCCACCATCTGCAAGTTCCCCTCCAAGCCACACACCATTCAGACTTTGAACTATATTGCTGTTCCTTCACTGTTGCTGGGTCAAAATCCTAGAACTCTTTCCCTAATAGCACTGTGGTTGTACCTACGCCACACAAGACTGCAGTGGTTCAAGAAAGCAGCTCACTACCACTTTCTCAAGGGCAATGAGAGATGGTCAATAAATGCTGGTCTTGCCAGAAATGCTCACATCCCATGAACAAATAAAAAAAGTACTCCATTGCCAATCCATCTTGCAGCTCTGCAACTTTTAAACTGAGACTAACAAATCACTCACAATAAACCTAAATGGTAGAATAGGAATGGAAATATTACTGTACAATTTTGGATTTCTGCTGTTAAATTACACTAAAAAGGAACACTCATTAAACCATGCCACTCATAAAAAACTATGGAGAATAGTTCTTTCATGGGCAAAATACAGTAAGCTGTCCAAGGCATTGCACTGTAATACAATTAAGTGATCTGGGAGCTTGATTTTACAGAATCAGAATCACAGAATTGTTACATGCAGAAGGAGACCATTTGGCCCATCGTATCCACACCGACTCTCCGAGAAAGCAATTTACTCAGTTCCATTCCCCCGCCCTGTCCCGTAATCCTGCACATTCTTCCTTTTCAGTCTAATTCACTTTTGAATGCTTCAATTGAACCTGCCTCCACCACAATCTCTGGCAGTGCATTCCAGACCTTAGCCACTTGCTGCGTGAAAAAGTTTTTCCTCATGTCAATTTTGCTTCTCTTACCAAATACTTGAAATCTGTGCCTTCTCATTCTTGATCCTTTCTCGAGTGGGAACACTTTCTATCTATTCTGTCCAGACCCCTCATGATTTGAATATCTCTATCAAATCACCTCTCAGCCTTCTCTTCTCCAAGGAAAACAGTCACAAATGCTCCAATCTATCTACATAACTGAAGTTCCTCATCCTTGGAACCATTCTCATGAATCTTTTTTGTGTTTATCAAATCTGATGAAAGGTCATTGACCCAAAACGTTAACTCACTGTTTTTCTCTCTACAGATGCTGCCTGACCTACCGAGCATCTCTAGCACCCTCCACTTTTATAACATGTAAAGCTAGCCAGTCTTACTTAAAGCCCAGATAGCTGTGGACGTCAATGCCAGGAGTCTAGCACCAAGGACCTGGACGCAGTGTGGCATAAAGTTCAATGACCTCACACTGATTGATAGAGATAATTGGGAGGTGAGTGATGGAGGTGTAGTGCATTGAGCAGCATCTGAGGCTAGTGATGCAGTTGATGGGATAACGCATTTGAAGAGGCATTCACTAACCTTGAACAACAGTCCCACACCTTACCTTCCCTCTGTCACTGACCATCACGCCCATTTGGCCACAGTGCAAAAATAAAAGCCACCACAAAATAAACATTCCAAACCAAATTTATAGATTAAATCATGCCACGGGCAATGGGGAAATGGGGTTGTGTTTACTGGTATCGCAGTCAGATGTGTTGTTCATGGACAGCCCAGCCAGAAAGGGGCTAAGTTCCCTCCTCCCTTTTTCTTCCTCCTCCTCCTCCTGCTCCTCAGCTTCTTGCTGTCCAGCTGGTGGCCAGGGCTGTGCCCTTCTGATGCCCAAATGCTTTTTAAAACTTCCAGATTACAAGCCGGGTTCGAATGCTCTACCTCAAATGCATTGTATTTTACCCTTAGTTAAACACTAAACAAACTTTAATGTATTTGAAAAGGCAGATTCTAAATGCAGAGTAAAATATTCTGAGATACCCTCTTCTGTGCACATTGATTGGTTGAGAGTACTTGCAGTTATTTTACCCACTGACCTAAAACTTTTTCAAAAAATGAGTTTATCTGTTTGGACGAGCACAAACCTACCTCATTTTTTACCCTTAAGCAACAGCTTAGTGCAACTGAACTTAGCTGAGATTAATTACATCTCCTGTCAACAACGGATATTGTAGGGTTCTAAAACAGCCCAACATAAAGAAATAGGCTCATCTCTCTTTTCAGCTCATCTCTCTTTCAACTGTTTTCAATAACTATTAGAACAATAAAAATAGTGTTCATTATTTCCTCAGATAGAAAAGGGGTGATTTTTGATGGCTCCTTTCGGTGCTAAAGAACTTCCAAGGTGGTCAAGACAGGGTCTTGAGCTGCAACCCAGTTTACCATAGGATACCATCTTGGTAAAGGAGTTGAAACTCGTGCTCAGAATGTCCACCAGAAAGGCCATTAAGGTGCGAATTACTGCTTAAACTGCCCATTAATGCTCATTAATGAGGCTGCCTGGCTCTTTGGCGGATAGCACTTGACCTAATGCTCAATAACAGCGACCAGCTGATTGGAAGTAAACTAGGCGTTGCAGATTTTTTTTTTTTAATTTTAATTAGTGGGATGTGGGCGCCAGTGGCATGGCCAGCATTTATTGCCGATTTCCATTTGACTTTGAGAAGGTGGCGGTGAGCCGCAGAATCACAAGGACAGTGAGGGGAAGTCTGTATGGCACCACATTACACTACACAATGAAGAAACTGAGCAGATGGCCTACCCAGTCAACTAGACAGTTCTTCAAAGGAAGAGCAAGAGACCAGGTTAATCCAGATACTACTCTGAAGTTTGTCAAGAAAATAAGGCCAGAGTATGTAATGGAAATAAATAAAAGATTCATCGAAAACAGCCAAGGGAAAAATCTTTACTCGAAGTCTACTAAACAAGGTAATAGAGGGACAGCATTTAAATCAGAGTTATTCTAAAAGCAATATAAATCCCACAATGATTTTCTTACATTTTTAATTTTTCTGGCATGGCTACCCAAAGCAGCTGACTCAGAGTTTCAGCTACTTGCTAATGTCAATACAACTTGTGATGTAATATTAAACGTAAAGTCAATAAACCCAAGCTAGACACATTAATTTTTTTTTTACAGCCAAGAGTAATTCTCTAACCAGGTCATTAAAGTCTCATCAGCTCTCAAGTTCTCTGCAAATACACAGAGATTCTGGAGGCTAATCACATCCTTTAGCCACGAGAATTGTGAAGGACAATATAATATATATACAACATAATCAAAGATTATATATATATGCACACATGCACAATATAATGAAAGATAGGTGAAGGGTGTTGAAGCTGGGGCACTACATCAGTGCGACAGGAAAAGAGACTCCCAGCACAACTAAGCAACTTCCATGCAATCTAATATTTTTAGCTAAGCATGTAAGTAAGGTGTGGGGGAGGGATGTTGGGGGGGGAAGAAATACAGTTTAGTGAGGTCCATTAGTTTAAGTGACAGAATGTGAATACACCAGCCCAAGGTTGACCAATTTTCCACATTGTGTTACTGTAATATTTGCAAAGAGTGTTCTTAAGCATAACGCATTTTGGTTAACTTATCTGTTTGAGGCTGTGTAAACTGAAGTGAAAGTATAAAATGAAGGAGCTTAGAAGTTTCTATGTATGAGACTGCACTGAAAAACCATTTCAGATCTTGAAATAAAAGTGGTCCTGTTCATTGAATCTAGATGCTGCTCAGCATTATATTTGCCCCTACTGCGAACGCTTCAAAATAAAATTCAAACCATGCCACTTCCTTTATTTGTGGAATCTGACTTTACCGTGAACATGCTCAGTGTGAGTTTCTTTTACTGTTACAAACTGCACCAATTTATATGATTCAATAAGTGACATTATGTTTTTATTACAAAGTTTTACAGAAGCTGTAAGAAAATTATGTGATTATGTATATATTTTCATGGGCTTGGGGACCTTGCATCTGGGAGAAGCATTATGGGCATTTTGGAATACTGTGCTAGGAGAATGAAAGAGGTGCCGGGGAACAGGCGCACTGAGGAAAGGGCTGTTTCATATGGGAGAAATAGGGTAATCTCGGGGTGTTCCAACAGTGGGAGGGGAGTTGGGAGCATCGGGACAGACTTCTAAGGCTTATCAGCAATGAATGGTATAGTTTGGGAGTAGAGGACAGATACTGGGATTTGGGAGCGTTGGTGATGATGAGGCGATGCCATGGTCTGAGTTTAGAGAAGTAGTGGAGGGACGGAACAGCAGGAGTCCCAGGATCTAGACACAGGGTAAGTGTGCGGTGCGGGAGTACTAGGATGGTCAAAGGATCTCGGGATATTCAAGATGTAGGAGAAAGGTGGCTGTAACTTTTCATCAATCTCTTCCCAGGACTTTTCTAAGTGGTTTTTCAACACCTCGTCTTGGTTGTTTAAGATTAGTGGATGGAAAGTGGTGTGGCGGGACAACTGAATTATCATATTGTCTTCCAATGGGCGAAGCATCACACTAGGAATGTGATTTTGTTAAATTCTTATACTGCATTTGCTGACTTTAAGTACACTGTTTCAAAGAACAAACATGACTCCTGAATTAGCACTGGGATAATTAATTGATGGTCACACACTTCAGCTCCTGTGATCCTGGCCATGACCCCAAAACCAGCGAGAAGTTGTTTGCAACTTTTGGAACCTGGGTCACAGCTAGGAATGCAACATTGGGGCTATTATAGGAATGAGAGTGAGTGCAGAGCAGTAATAGGGAAAATGGGGCCAATGCTCAAAGTCAGGGTGGGAAGTAGGGGCAGAAGACACCTAGGAGGTAAGTGATGAATGGGGAAAGGTAGCAGGAGGGAACATCAGGCGACAGTCCCAATTTTCAGAGGTATCAGATGGGTGGTGCAGTGGAAAAAGCACCACCTACCTTAGATAATGCAAATTTGGAACTGGGAGAACTTAGGGGAAAGTGCATTAAATGTGTTTAATCATATCAGACAGACGTGACTGAAATAGCATGATGGTAAAAGTGTGACAAAAAAAGTATTTACAGGAAATGTAAATCTATAGCAAAGACTCATGTTATATATATGTGGTCACCCATAACTTCCATTCTGTTTGAACAAAACACTGCAATGAAGTGATCTTTATTTGTGAACAGAAGACATTAAATGATCTACACAGACAATATTACACCAACAGTTATGGACTTCTTTTTGGATTGGTAGGCCCGCTGTAACAGCAGTAGTTTCCTGGGGTGAGCACAGATGCTAACGTAGCAACGAAATACTCACTTCTCCATGCTGTTGTCACACTATTTGGAACTGTTAATTCTTTACATTAGTGGACAGTCAATTATGCTACAATTTGAATTCAAGAATTCAGTAGGTTCTCAGTGATATATAAAGCAGCCTCACAAAGCCAAAGGTTTTTGTACTTCAGGCCAACATAATTTAGTTAAATCCCCGAGGCAAGTTTAAGTCTCTTGCCTGACGAAAAAAGTTAACCCACTTAATGCTGAGCCCCACCAAGACTATTAAGACAGGAAAAGCTGGCAGAAAATTTTTGGGTAACAGAAGCAAGATTAGCAAAGGAAAGCATTAGCGAAAAGAAATGAAATCACAGACGCACGGAATATCATACGCAGTCAACAAAAATAACCATAAAATCGTGCTCATATCAGGCTCTGAGGTCTGTAACACCATGTTATAAAATAATTTGATGTGCAGTGACATAACTGGCATTTTGCTGTGCAAGTAGATTTGATGTTTCTTTCCCCCTCAGTCTCCCTGACAATGACGATGTTCAGACTTAAGATCAGACTAATGCATTTACAAAAACAAGAATGAATTTGGTAGCATGTAAAAAGGATTTCAAACTAGGGCAAAGTTGTCTATAAATGCACAGCCAACTTAAGGGAGACAAGAAACGTCGAGAGGAGGAGAGGTTTAGGGAGGAAATCCCAGAGCTCCTGACCTACACAATTGAAGGCACAGTCACCACTACAAGAAATCAGAGTAAGTGGTACACAAAGTTTTCAGAGGGTTGTAGGGATAGAGGAGGCTACAGGGGTAGAGGAGGCTACAGGGCTAGGGAGGAGTAATGTCAAGAAGGGATCTGAACATGAGCATTAGAATTTTGAAAATCAAGGTTTTGTTGGACTGAGAGTCAAAGTCGGTCAGCAAGCACAGGTGTGAATGGGATTTGGTACAAGATGCAGGTAGCATAGTTTTGGATGAGTTTAAGTTTTATGGAGGGTGAAAGATGGGGGGCCAGCCAGGACAGCATTGAAATAATTAACAGTAGTGGTAACAAAAGCATGGATGAGAGTTCAACAGCACATACAGGCTGAGGCAAAGGCAAAAACAGACAATATTACAGAGGCTGAAGATGACAGTTTTGGTCATTGAAAGGATATGGGTTTGGAAGCTCAGTTCAGGCTCATAGAGTCATACAGCACAGAAACAGGCCCTTCGGCCCACCGTGTCTGTGCCGGCCATCAAGCACCTATCTATTCTAATCTCATTTTCCAGCACTTGGCCCGTAGCCTTCTTTGCTCTGGTGTTTCAAGTGCTCATCTAAATGCTTCTTAAATGTTGAGGGTTCTTGTCTCTACCACCTCTTCAGGCAGTGTGTTCCAGATTCCAACCACCCTCTGGGTGAAAAATTTTTTCCTTAAATCCCGTCTAAACCTCCTGCCCCTTACCTTAAATCAATGCCCCCTGTTTATTGACACCTCCGCTAAGGGAAAATGTTTCTTCCTATCTACCCAATCTGTGCCCCTCTTAATTTTGTATATCTCAATTATGTCCTCCCTTAGCCTTCTCTGCTCTAAGGAAAACAACCCTAGCCTATCCAGTCTCTCTTCATAGCCGAAATACTCCAGCCCAGACAACATCCTGGTGAATCTCCTGTGCACCCTCTCCAGTAGAATCACATCCTTCCTATAGTGTGGGAACCAAAACTGTACACAGTACTCCAGCTGGGGCCTAACTAGCATTTTATACAGTTCCACCATAACCTCCCTGCTCTTATATTCAATGCCTCGGTTAATAAAGGCAAGTATCCCATATGCCTTCCTAACCACCTTATCTACCTGTGCTGCTGCCTTCAGTGATCTATGGACGAGTACACCAAGGTTCCTACCATCCATTGTATATTCCCTTGCCTTGTTAGTCCTCCCAAAATGCATTACCTCACACTTCTAGGATTAAATTCCCTTTGCCACTGCTCCGCCCATCTTACCAGCCCATCCACATCGTCCTGTAATCTAAGGCTTTCCTTGTCAATATTTACGACACCACCAATTTTCGTGTCATCTGTGAACTTACTGATCATGCCTCCTGTATTCACAGCTAAATCATTAATGTACACTACAAACAGCAAGGGTCCCAGCACCAATCCCTGGATACCAAGATTGCAAGCAGTCTGGTTCAGCCTGAGACAATGGCCAGGAAGGGAAATGGAATCAGTGGCGAGGGACTAGTATTTGTGGTGAGGACTGAAGAGGATGTCTTCAGTCATCCAAAAGCTTAACTGAAGGATATTTCAGTTTACCCAGGACTGGTTGCCAGGCAAGCAGTCTGAGAACACTGAGGCAGTGGAGGATCAAGAGAACTGGTAGAGAGGTAGAGCTGGGTATCATCCGCTTACATGTCGATCCTAATGTTGTTTTCGGATGATGTCACTGAGGAGCAGCATGTAGATGAGAAATAGTAGGGGGTGAGGGACAGATCTTCAGGCAACTCCAGAGGTAACAGTGTGGGGGCAGGAAGAGCAGCTGCTGCAGGGTATTCTCTGGAAACAACTGGACAGCTAAGAATGAAACCAGGCGAGAATAGTGCTAAGTCAATTGGAGAATAGAGGAGAGATGTTGGAGGAGGATGTTGTAGTCAACTGTGCCAAAAGTTTCCATCAGGTTGGGAAGGACAAAGCGAGATAATTTATCACAGTTAAAGTCACTTAGGATGCTGCCAGACCAGCAGAGTATTTCCAGCACTTTCTGTTCTCATTTCAGAGTTCCAGCATCCACAGTATTTTGCTCTTATGATATGTGACTTTGATTAGAGCCATTCCAGTACTGCAGCAGGGGCGGAAAGCTAATTGGAAAGGGTCAACTTTGGAGCTGTGGACATGATGGCAACACATTCAAGGGCTTTAGACTGGAAAAGGAGGTTGGAGATGGGGAGGTAGTTTGCAAAGTCAGAGGGATCAAGGGCAGTTTTTTTTTAATGGAGAGGGGTGATGACAGTAAATTTGGAAGAGAGAGGAACAGTAACCAAGGAGAGGAACTTCACAATATCAACTAGTACGGGGGCCAGGAGTTGGGTTGTCAGCAGTTTGTTGGGAATAGGGTTGTAAGAGCAGGAGGTGGGTCTCATGGACAAGATGAGTTCAGAGAGGACATGAGAGGAGATGGGAGAGAAACTAGAGAAGCATACGAGTTCAGGACAAGGACGATGGTTGAGGAGGGAACCTTGGCTAGTTAGGCAAGGATGCAGAAGAGGCAGATGAATAGGTGGTCTTAATCATTAGTGACAAAGAAGTCCATAAGCTTCTTGCACTTGTTGGAGCGATTAGTAGATGGGGCAGGGAAGAGTGGTTTAAGGAGAGTGGTTTAAAGAGACGGTCATTAGTGGAGAAATTCTGGGATTATCTTTGCATTCCAAGATAATCTTGCACCAGTGAGCAGTCTTGCAAAACAATTTAATAGATTTTAATCTATATCAAAATACTGTAGCAACTGGAAGTGGCAAACAACGCTCAGTCACAAAGAACCCAACTTTTCTCGTTAACATATCCCTGACTTCAACTGGCAATGCAGATAAGAACAAATGCAATTTTGCTTTGGGTGGTAGTACATGATAAGTAAACAAAATGATTTTACATAAAATTAGTTATGTGGATATAGCCTACTTATTAAAATGTTTTATTTGTGCAATTTTGTATATGCTTTCAAAGCCAAGCACATTATTTCTTCTCCAATTTACTGTATGTGAATGTAATACAAACTGTACCAGGTCAAAATAAAATCGAATTTGTTTCAACACACGTTATTTATTCAACAATTAAGGTTACCATGTTAGCTGTGAAATGAGCTAATATCTAGACCCACATGTTCTATGCTACCCCACTGAGATGTTTAATTTTTACAACCTACAACGAAAGAGCTTCTATTTTGTGTTAAATTTTTTCTTGAGGACTCATTTAAATGGAGGAGTTGGAATCATTGGAAGGCTGAAGATTTTATAAATGCTGGACATTCTTTGTTGTTGACAGCTCACTGAAAGGACACTGATGTTGTTTAAAAACAACCTGTGCTAGAATTCTTGTGCTTTCAGCTCAGTAAACAACAGAAAACTGGTGATCCGGGGAAGATGTTTACTGGGAAGCCACATAGAGTCATAGTCATAGAGTCGTACAGCATAGAAACAGGCCCTTCGGCCCACCACGTCCATGCCGACCATAATGCCTATCTATACTAATGCCACCTGCCTGCATTAATTCCATATCCCACTATGCCTTACTCATTCAAATACCTGTCCAGATGCCTCTTAAATGTCGTTACTGTTTCTGCCTCCACCACCTCCTCTGGCAGATCATTCCAGATACCCACTATTCTTTGTGTGAAAAATTTACCCCTTTGATCCCCTTTAAACCTCCTCCCTCTCACCTTAAATCTATGCCCTCTAGTTTTAGTAAAGATTTATGGAGGTCGACTTTCTGTTAGGGTGTGGGGTTTTGCTCGCCAAGGAAGAAACCACCCAGCTCATCTCTTTCTCTACCTCTTTGAAGAAACCAGCAAAGATCCAGTGTGGGAGCGCTAAAATTCCTGGTCAACTTCTCCTTCAACTCCACTCACTTCCTTCAAGTAAAAGGGGTTGCTATGGGTACCCACATGGGGGTCCTAGTTATGCCTGTCTTTTTGTGGGATATGTCGAGCATTCCTTGTCCCAGTCTTATTCAGGCCCCCTCCCCCAACTCTTTTTCCGGTACATTGATGACTGTATCAGTGCTGTTTCCCGCTCCCACCCCGAATTGTAAAACTTTATCAACTTTCCTTCCGATTTCTACCTTTCTCTCACCTTTACATGGTCCATCTCCGACACTTCCCTTCCCTTCCCTGACGTCTCTGTCTCCATCTCTGGGGATAGGCTATCTACTAATATTCATTATAAGTCCATCGACCCCCACAACTACCTTGACGACACTTTTTCACACCCTACCTCCGGTAAGGACTCCATTCCATTTTCCCAGTTTCTCCCAGTCTCCGACGCATCTACTCTGATGGTGCGACCTTCCACAACAGCGCTTCTGATATGTCTTCCTTTTTCCTCAACCGAGGATTCACCCCCCACTGTGTTTAACAGGGCCCTCAACAGTGTCCGGCCCATTTCCCGCACCTCTACCCTCACCCCTTTCCCCTCCCTCCCAAAATCATGACAGTGTTCCCCTTGTCCTCACTTTCCACCCCACCAGCCTCCACATCCAAAGGATCATCCTCCGCCATGTCCAGTGCGATGCCACTATCAAACACATCTTTTCCTCCCGTCAGCATTCCGAAGGGATCGTTCCCTCCATGACACCCTGCTCCACTCCATTACCCCCAGTACCTCGTCCCTTTCCCATAGCAACTTCCCATGCAATCACAGGAGGTGTAATACCTGCATTTTTACCTCCTCTCTCCTCACTATCCAAGGCTCCAAACACTTCTTTCCGGTGAAGCAGCGATTTACTTGTACTTCTTTCAATTTAGTATACTGTGTTTGCTGCTCACAATGTGATCTCCTCTACATTGGGGAGACCAAACGCAGATTGGGTGACCATTTGCGGAACACCTCCACTCAGTCCAAAAGCATGACCCCGAGCTTCTGGTTGCTTGCCATTTCAACATACCCCACTGCTCTCATGCCCCCATCTCTGTCCTGGGCTTGCTTCAGTGGTCCAGTGAACATCAACGTAACCTTGAGGAACAGCATCTCATTTATCGATTAGGCACGCTACAGCCTGCTGGACTGAACATTGAGTTCAATCATTTCAGAGCATGACGGGTCCCCCTTTTTCTTTTTTCTTTTAGCTTTTTTTCATTATTCATTTTTCTTACCATGTGCCTGCCCACTTTTTTTCCATGTTTGTGCTTTGGGCCAGGGCTGTTCATTTTCCTGTCCATTAACACCCTTTCTGCACTAACGCTTTGTCTTTCACCATACCATTAACATACTGTTTACCTTTGTTCCATGACCATCTAGTCAGTTATTCTCTGTGACCCTGTCCTATCAACACCCTCACTTTTGTTATCCCTTGCCCCACCCCCACTTTATTTGCTTAAAACCAATTACATTTCTAACCTTTACCAGTTCTGATGAAGAGTCAATGACCTGAAACATTAACTTTGCTTCTCTCTCCACAGATGCTGACAGACCTGCTGAGTATTTCCAGCATTTCTTGTTTTTATATCTAAAATTCCTGGTGCTGCATCTCTCCTGAGAAGCTGGGAAAACCAGCCAGATTAATTCTCTACATCGCCTGAAAAGAACTGCTTTAGAAAAGATCCCAGTGACCCATCTCCGTATTCCCAGATGCCAGACCAAAAGGGACAACTGACTCCTTTCCAAATCTCTTTTTTTCTTCAAGAATTAGCAAGTATTTGGCCAAAGTATGCTTTTTCATCTTTTTTTGTAGCAGACCTCTGCAGAGAGAATTTCTGTATTTCTTCAGTGTGTGGGGAATTTAAAAAGGGAACTTTCATATTTCAATCTGTGTGTTAATGCTTTGCTCCATTACTGGATAAGTCTTGTTTGATAATAAACTGATAATTTTGTTGTTCATTAAAGAAACCTGGCTGGTGTATTTTATTCTGGGATAAAGAGTAGAGTATACAATTGACCAAATTGGTGACTGTGTAAACATTCTTTAAAATAGATGTTGCGACCTGCACAGAAGTGGGACTAGAAAATACAGTGCATGCCTCCCACCTCGGTCGTAACAAACCCAACATCAAATTTAGATTCGGATACTATTCAACTCTCTTAGACGTTCTCGCACTGTTTTCACTTAGATAATATTTCAATTCAAAGCTGTTTCCAAAGCAACTGATTATTGGAAACAGACATAATCCTTAATTCCAATCACTGCATTGTCAGTTTGAATGCTTCATTTCCACTTTAATTATACACTGTGGTTTTACGTAGCCATACCTTGGTAACCAAGCCCTCATTCATCCATTAATAACATACTGCATTGCTAAACAAGACTGCTTGTTACACAAACAGGCCACAAGAAACCAAGCAGCCATTTTAAAGTGCACAGTAAATATTTAGTGAAACAACTTTCTCTGTTCTGAAAATTATTGTCCATATGTGTTGTAAGCAATCATGTAGTTCGAAAAGCAGGCAGATACAAACGTAGGAAATAGGAGCAGGAGTAGGCTATTTGGCCCCTCGAGCCTACTCCGCCATTCAATTAGATCATGGCTGATCTTCTACCTCATGGCCATTTTTCTGCACTATCTTCATATCCCTTGATCTTTAATATCTAGAAATTTATCGATCTCTGTCTTGATTATACTCAATGACTGAGCCTCCACAGCCCTCTGGAGTAGAGAATTCTAAAGATTTACCTCCCTCGGCATGAAGAAATTCCTCCTCATCTCAGTCCTAAATGGCCTACCTCTTATTCTGAGACTGTGTCCCCTGGTTCTAGAATTCCCCGCCCCCCCCCCCCCCCCCACCGAGCCATGGGAAACATCCTTCCTGTATCAACCCTGTCAAGCCCTGTAAGAATTTTGAATGCTTCAATGAGATCACCTCTCATTCTTCCAAACTCTAGAGAATACCGACATGGTCATCAAACCTGCAGATAAGGGTGGTGCTGTTGTTGTATGGCGTACCGACCTCTACCTTGCAGAAGCTCAACGCCAACTCACAGACACCTCTTCCTACCTCCCTCTGGACCATGACCCCACCACCGAACATCAAGCCACCGTCCAAAGGACTGTCACTGACCTCATCTCCTCTGGAGATCTTCCCTCTACAGCTTCCAACCTCATAGTCCCGCAACCCCGGACAGCCCGCTTCTACCTCCTTCCCAAAATCCACAAACGGGACTGTCCCGGCAGACCCATTGTGTCAGCCTGCTCCTGCCCAACTGAACTTATTTCTTCCTATCTAGACTCTATCTTTTCTCCGCTGATCCAGTCTCTTCCCACCTACATCCGTGACTCTTCTGACGCCCTACGTCATTTTGACAATTTCCAGTTTCCTGGTCCCAACCGCCTCCTCTTCACTATGGACGTCCAATCGCTCTACACCTCCATCCCCCACCAGGATGGTTTGAGGGCTCTCCGCTTCTTCCTGGAACAGAGGCCCAACCAGTCCCCATCCACCAACACCCTCCTCCGCCTGGCTGAACTTGTTCTCACATTGAACAACTTCTCCTTCAACTCCATGCATTTCCTTCAAGTAAAAGGTGTCGCTATGGGTACCCGCATGGGTCCTAGTTATGCCTGTCTTTTTGTGGGATATGTCGAGCATTCTTTGTTCCAGTCCTACTCAGGCCCCCTCCCCCAACTCTTTTTCCGGTACATTGATGATTGTATCGGTGCCGTTTCCTGCTCCCGCCCCGAACTAGAAAACTTTATCAACTTTGCTTCCAATTTCCACCCTTCTCTCACCTTTACATGGTCCATCTCTGACACTTCCCTTCCCTTCCTCGACTTCTCTGTCTCCATCTCTGGGGATAGGTTGTCTACCAATATCCATTATAAGCCCACTGACTCCCACAGCTACCTCGACTACACTTCTTCACACCCTACCTCCTGTAAGGACTCCATTCCATTCTCCCAGTTTCTCCGTCTCCGACGCATCTGCTCTGATGATGCTACCTTCCATGACGGTGCTTCTGATATGACCTCCTTTTTCCTCAACCGAGGATTTCCCCCCACTGTGGTTGACAGGGCCCTCAACCGTGTCCGACCCATTCCCCGCACCTCTACCCTCACCCCTTCCCCTCCCTCCCAGAACCGTGACAGGGTTCCCCTTGTCCTCACTTTTCATCCCACCAGCCTCCATATCCAAAGGATCATCCTCCGCCATTTTCGCCACCTCCAGCGTGATGCCACTACCAGTCGCATCTTCCCCTCCCTTCCCCTGTCAACATTCCGAAGGGATCGTTCCCTCCGCGACACCCTGGTCCACTCCTCCATTACCCCCACCACCTCGTCCCCGTCCCAGGGCACCTTCCCTTGCAATCGCAGGAGGTGTAATACCTGCCCATTTACCTCCTCTCTCCTCACTATCCCAGGCCCCAAACACTCCTTTCAGGTGAAGCAGCGATTTACTTGTACTTCTTTCAATGTAGTATACTGTATTCGCTGCTCACAGTGTGGTCTCCTCTACATTGGGGAGACCTAGCGCAGACTGGGTGACCGCTTTGCGGAACATCTCCGCTCAGTCCGCAAGCAGGACCCTGAGCTTCCGGTTGCTTGCCATTTCAACACTCCCCCCTGCTCTCATGCTCACATCTCTGTCCTGGGATTGCTGCAGTGTTCCAGTGAACATCAACGCAAGCTCGAGGAACAGCATCTCATCTACCGATTAGGCACACTACAGCCTGCCGGACTGAACATTGAGTTCAATAATTTCAGAGCATGACAGCCTCCCACTTTACTTTCATTTTTAGTCATTTTTAGTTATTTTTTCTTCCTTTTTTTTTTTGCATTCCTTTTTACATTTTTTACAATCTTTTTTTGCATTTATTTCATTTCATCTTAGTTTGTTCAGTTTGCTTACCCACTGTTTTTTTCAGGTTGTTTTTCTTCAGGTTTGCACTTGCTGATGTTCAATATTCAGTATATTCACACCTAATCTGTACTGATGCTTTGTCTTTCAACACACCATTAACATATTGTTTGCCTTTGCTCCGTGACCTTTTGGTCAGCTATGTGGCCTGGTCCAATCTGCACTTTCTCCTTTGTTATCTCTTGCCCAACCCCCACCTCACTTGTTTATAATCTGTGACTTTTCTAATATTTGTCAGTTCCGAAGAAGGGTCACTGACCCGAAACGTTAACTCTGCTTCTCTTTCCACAGATGCTGCCAGACCTGCTGAGTGAATCCAGCATTTCTTGTTTTTGTTTCTAGAGAATACAGGCCCAGTTTCTTCAATATCTCCTCATAGGACAATCCTGCCATCCCAGGAATCAGTCTGGTGAACCTTTGTTGCACTTCCTCTTTGGCAAGTATATCCTTCCTTCGGTAAGGACACCAAAACTGTATACAATACTCCAGGTGCAGTCTCACCAAGGCTCTATACAATAGCAGCAAGACATCTTTACTCCTGTACCCAAATCCTCTTGCAATGAAGGTCAACATACCATTTGTCTTCCTAATTGCTTGCTGAATCATCTGAATGAACAAATCTTTGTTTAGTTTAAAAGTTCTCCATCACAACACTTCAAAAGTACTTAATTGGCTATTAAGTGCTTTGAGGTGCCCCGAGGTCATGAAAGGTGCTATATAAATGCAAGTCTTTCATCTTTCTTAAAAATAACACCTCAATGATCTGCCGTTGATCTACTGCTTTGGGACAACATGTTGCCAGTCCAGTAGTCTGAAGATTAAATTGTGAGAATCATTTCCACTGGCTGGCTCAGAGGCATGACGCGAAGGAATGGTGTAAGAAGCTTGGAGTCGGAACCAAACAAACGATGAAGTTACCTGTATTGAGACATCCTTGACTAAAGATTCCCCACGCAGCCTTTTATTGCAAATTGAATTGTCAGCTCACTAGACCAAGAAACAATTTTAAAGCCTGCTTTGAGAATGCTATTTTTAAACTCAGACATGTACAGAGTCACATCAGGCAAGAGATGAATTTAGGTGGGTTGGAGCTTTTGTAAAATTAAAAGTATGGTTTGCATCCCTACCCTCAACACAGGTAGAAAGGGGAATCATTTTGTTTTCTTAATGAGCAGTGCAATTATTTCCAATATCTTCCAATACCATCTCTCGCAAAATATATGGTAAAAAGGCTCCCTTAATTGCTCAGCTGGTTAAGATGATGAATAGAGCAGATAAGTCCAAGGTTCGACTTCTGCACAGAGCCAAGTCAGCAGATCTGAGCCACAGTGGTGGCAGAGATGCTAAAGGTTGCTTCAGTGTTCTTGAACTGGGGAAGAGAAACTCAGCTTTTCCACATAGATCTCGATCCAGTGATCTCAACAAGAATTAATGTGGGAATGTCAGGTGAGGACAGGATTAGGCTCAGCTTTAAAGGTACCCACTGTTGGTTGTAAAGTTTTAAAGCCTGGGATTACAAGAGGGAATCTCAAAACTCTACTTATTTACTTGGAGGACAATCATTTGGCTGAATCATTGGCTCATATGACTACATTCTTAAGGTCCTCTGAATCAAGTTTTACAGACAGGTGGTAAGTGGTGTGGGTGGCTTCCACTTTTCACCTCCCAACTGACCACAGTGTTTTGTTAAAAATGGTGCATTGGACACTGGATGTTTTTAGGGTCAAATAAACAGACAAACTACAGATTTTCTCATAGCTTAAAAAAGGAAAGCTAACTATTTATTTTTAAATAATTCCCAAAATGGTCGCGACCTCACCCATACACACATTCACATACGCATGCATACACAAGAATAGATAGGGAGAAAAAGGGTAGGATGCAATTAAGGTCCAAATTACTGTACAAGAGTTTGTTGCTTAAAGAATCTTCAGAGTTTCTTTCCAGAGGAAATTTTAGAAAGGAGTTGCAGGCCTGAATGCTCCTTGTCTTGGAGTTGCTGAAGTGTTGTAGTCTTCTGTGGTTAAAACTCAGCCCAAAGTTGGTGGTATGAATCTGGTTTACTTTCACAGATGGAGAGTCTCAAAGTCACCTTGCAATTTCTCTGCTGCAGTGGTTGTTCAAGTTGTTATTCAGTAGAGTTCTTCCGTTTAGCTGGACCGTATCTCACAGCCTCTGGCTGGAACTGGCTTTCTGTGGTCTTTACTTGATCTCTCCAGAGGGCTACCTATTAAAGGTAAAAATCCATCCCCTTTGAATCTGTCAGGTGACACACAGCCCTCTCCCCTGGTGTGACCACACAATGGTCCAGGATATGAAAACCATTGCTAGCTGTTGGCATCTCGATGGGGATGATTCAGTTTCAATAGTGCTATTTCATACCTATGCATCTTGGCTTGGGCTGTGGAATCAGTCTGCCTACAGAACCTTTGTTAGTTTATACCTGCAGAGAAGAATTATCAGTCATCAATATGCAATGGACTCCTTTCAATTCAATGGGTTCTCCCCAGAGCTAATTCAGACGAGGTTAATAAGTTTTATCCTCAACAAATGTGTTTATTGACAGTACAGGAGGGGTCACCTGACCTCTACTCCATTTTGGCTGTGGTACAAATATCCCCATTTTCTTGTGGTTTAGTTCAACAGTTGACTTTTATTTCATAATTCCTCCAGTTCATTGTTTATTTCATAACAGCTCCTTCCAGGCATTTCATAAGCATTAGGAGTAACAATAAAATCATTCCAACTTAAACATTTCCAGAAAGATCATAAAGCATACAAGGCTGTTTCCACATCAGGTGTCCCCAATATGTAACTAATTTAAATGGACTGAAAATCAGTCACAGTGGGATCTAAATTTTCAAACTAGTGTTCCATGTGAATGCCACTTTCTACCAGGAGCATCGCATCCCTAACATTTTGTGGTTTTTAATTTAATTTCAAAACTTGGTAAATGCAGTCTTTTGACCAAGGACATTACCAAAACTGAAAAAAAGCATTTGAGGTAAATCATAAATTTTGTGAAAATTAGTCTTTTTAAATTCAAAGACATCTTGCACGAAGTCTTTTATATTAATATATTTATTTAAAAACAAGTTTTCCATTTACTAATTGTAATCTCTGCTCCTTGTCCAATGACAAAGGGCGTCCTCTAACTGCCCTTCACTGTCTGAACCAACTATCTCCCTAGTGCTCTGACACAAAAGAATGTTGTACATTTAACAAATGCTTGTGAATTCAGCTGTACGTCATGTCCTAAATAAATTCAATTCTTTTGGCCAGAGTACAGGTTATTCAGCTTTGCATCATCACTGAAATACAAGGCTATAATATTTTTTTTTAAAGTATACATGCATCACTACACTGTCAGCTTAGCTTTGTTGTTGGCATTCTCACCTGATAATCAGGCTGACATGAAATCAAGTTCCAATGCAGACTTGAGCACATAATGTCAGCTGGCACTTCAGTGCACTACTGAAAGAGTACTGCATCGCCCATCTTTTACAAGAAGTGTTAAATTTAAGTCCCAATCCCCTCGCCCAAACCTGCCTGCTCATGTGGGTGCAAAAGGCCACATGGCAGCTTCAAAGAGCAGAAAACTCTCCCAGTGTCCCAGCCAAGATTATTCCCTCAAACAGAAAGATGATTCATTTGTGGGACCTCCTTGAGTACAAACTGGCTGCTGCATTTTCCAACAGTGACCACAACACATAAAGGAATTAATTTGGTTGTAAAACACATTCGGCCAGGTTCTTATTTGTTTTCCTTCACAGTCCTCTGTTGGGAAACAAAATATAAAAGATGGATACAAAAAAAAAAAGAGATTCTGCAAAAGTCAAACAGCTGTAGATACAAGACAACTGCAAAGCACTAACTGTGATCTATAAAATAAATCTAAAAAGACTGAAACAGCCAATTCAGAAATTTAAAGCAAACTGCAGAGAAAAGGAGCGCAACAAACGAGTTTAGCTAAGATTTCCCGGATTCACTAGCTAAAAAGCTTCTTTGTCACAAATGATATTTGTTTCAGAAACATAAACACAGTGAAAATTGTCCATCATAGATTGCTTGGTGGTAGCAGACATTGGTCAAGGCGTAAGGCACAACCCACTTCAAGTTGCTTTCTGCTGCCATCATGAAAGCCAGACTACTATACCCTTGGGCAGATCCCTCCCCCAACTGGAACAACTCTACAACCCTAGCTACAACCCCTCCTTTCAGCACCAGTGAAACCACTCGCTTACTGACACCCTTACCTCCCAAACAGAGATATAGAGGGAAAACTAGACAGAGCCAAAGAGCACGAGAGGCAGAGAGCCCACACGTCTACTTGAAACATCTTGCTAAGAATGGTGACAGGGAAAGCAAATCTGGTACTTCTTCTGCCCAGCAAGTTAACAGGCTAGTTTATATTATTAAATTTCCATGCCTACGCCTAGCTTGAAATGACACCTAAACACAGATTTGCAACTCGTCAGATGAGACTTTCACCTGGTATATTGGCCTCAGTCACTGATGTAAACACACCACCCAGACAGCATGTCCCAGCTGAACAACTGACTTTGGAAAACAGGGAAAGAGAAATGATTTAAATGGATGGACATAAGTCGTCGTCATTTCCGACAAAATAATTCAAATATATTTTTTAAATTACTGGGCTAATTTCGCAATCCTAAACGTTTTCCGTTGCTGGTAAAACAACAAACCTGTACTCTCGTGGGGAAGCCAAGTTAACCCTTATTGTTTAATGGTTTACTTTTAAAAATGTTTCTGTTTTGTGCTGGTTGGAGGAATGAAATGTCTTCCTCTAGTTCCACTACTCCACTGGTCACAATATATGTTTAAATGTTTTACCCAGTTACCGATACGACCAATTATATACTTCATTTATATTAGTTTCAGGAAAAAAAAAACGCCAACCAAGTTTCTTTAACAAACAACAAAATTATTGATTTATTATAAAACAAGACTTATTCAACAAATATGCAAAGCTTACTAACATACAAAGAACAGTACAGCACAGGAGGAACAGGCCATTCGGCCCTCCAAGCCTGCGCAGATCTTGATGCCTGTCTAAACTAAAACCTTCTGCACTCCTGGGGTCCGTATCCCTCTATTCCCATCCTATTCATGTATTTGTCAAGATGTCTCTTAAATGTCATTATCATACCTACTTCCACCACCTCCCCCGGCAGCAAGTTCCAGGCACTCACCACCCTCTGTGTAAAGAAATTGCCTCGCACATCCCCTCTAAACTTTGCCCCTCTCACCTTAAACCTATGTCCCCTAGTAACTGACTCTTCCACCCTGGGAAAAAGCTTCTGACTATCCACTCTGTCCATGCCGCTCATAACTTTGTAAACCTCTATCATGTCGTCCCTCCACCTCCGTCGTTCCAGTGAAAAAAATCTGAATTTATCCAACCTCTTCTCATAGCTACTGCCCTCCAGACCAGGCAACATCCTGGTAAACCTCTTCTGTACCCTCTCCAAAGCCTCCACGTCCTTCTGGTAGTGTGGTGACCAGAATTGCACGCAATATTCTAAGTGTGGCCAAACTAAAGTTCTGTACAGCTGCAGCAGAACTTGCCAATTTTTATACTCTATGCCCCGACCGATGAAGGCAAGCATGCCGTATGCCTTCTTGACTACCTTATCCACCTGCGTTGCTACTTTGTGACCTGTGGACCTCTCTCTGCCTGTCAATACTCCTAAGGGTTCTGCCATTTACTGTATACTTCCCACCTGTATTAGACCTTCCAAAATGCATTAACTCACATTTGTCCGGATTAAACTCCATCTGCCATTTCTCTGCCCAAGTCTCCAACCGATCTATATCCTGCTGTATCCTCTGACAATCCTCATCACTGTCCGCAACTCCACCAACCTTTGTGTCGTCCGCAAACTTACTAATCAGACCAGCTACATTTTCCTCCAAATCATTTATATATAATACAAACAGCAAAGGTCCCAGCACTGATCCCTGCGGAACACCACTAGTCACATCCCTCCATTCAGAAAAACACCCATCCACTGCTACCCTCTGTCTTCTATGACCGAGCCAGTTCTGTATCCATCTTGCCAGCTCACCTCTGATCCCGTGTGACTTCACCTTTTGTACCAGTCTGCCATGAGGGACCTTGTCAAAGGCTTTACTGAAATCCATATATACAGTTTGAAAGATAAAAGTATAAGTATATACCCTTCTATAATAACCTAAACCACCCGTGCGCCTACACACAAACACACCAGCTCAAGAAAATAAAAATGAAAAAAATTGGCTCTGCGGAGATCAACTTTTAAAAAAGGCTGCATTTGTTGACAACACAACCACTAGGTGACGCAGTACTAGCACATTTACTTATTTTATTTATTTAGAGATACAGCACTGAAACAGGCCCTTCAGCCCACCGAGTCTGTGCCGACCAACAACCACCCATTTATACTAACCCTACAGTAATCCCATATTCCCTATCACCTACCTACACTAGGGGCAATTTACAACGACCAATTTACCTATCACCTGCAGGTCTTTTGGCTGTGGGAGGAAACCGGAGCACCCGGCGAAAACCCACGCGGTCACAGGGAGAACTTGCAAACTCCACACAGGCAGTACCCAGAATTGAACCCGGGTCCCTGGAGCTGTGAGGCTGCGGTGCTAACCACTGCACCGCACATGTGCAAATGCAGCCTCTTCCACTGGAACGTCACTGTCTGCGACGTTCAGGCACCTGCCAGGATTAAAAATGGCACTCCTCAATTTATCAGAGAAACAAATGGAACCCAAAAACTCACTCAATTGCTGCCATCGCCGCCTCCATCCCACCCCCAACAGTCCTCCGCTCCCTCCTGCCTTTGAACTTCTTTCCATCAGTCTCTCCTGCACCCATCTTCTCACTGCTGGCTCCCCGCTGCCTTCCCTTCAGCACTCACTCCAATCTCGCCGGTTCTCCCCCTCCGTCAGCCGGTCACTCCACACCTCGCCACTGCTCTCTGCGTGCCCCGCCCCCCTGCTCTCCGGCTGCTCGCTCACCGCTTCCCGCCCCCCTCCAGACGCTAGCTCCAGGCTGCGCCACATCCCGCCTCTCGGCCACTCGCTCTCACGTTCAATCGTTCTCCATGCGCCGCCCGAAGAAGCAAGGCGGGCCGTTAGGGTCGACGTAGGAGCGAATGGCTAAGAGGATGGAAGTGGCGTGGCCTGGAGCTATCATCTGGTTGGAGGGGGGAGATAGGGGGTAGCGAGGAACAATAGGCCGAGCCAAGTGGGGGGGAGGCAGTGGCGAGGTCTGGAGTGAGCGGCTGAGGGGGAAGAGCAGCCAGTGGGGCAGGAGTGGCGGGGATCGAGCTCCAGCCTCAAAGTCCCCCCAATCAGCAAAGTGGGGGGGCAGGGGGCGGGGCTGAATACCCAATGCCGTTGCAGGACGCGATGACGCTTTACCACGCATGTGCGAATACCATGAGCAGGTGCGAAGACCGACCAGGCACGGATACACAATGACGTTGGCATTATGCGATGATGTTTTCCTGTATGAGTGCCAATTAGTCCTGGCAAGATGGTAGGCCACGCATGCGCAGCATCTCAGAGAGCAGGAGCCCGTTTGCGCATGTGCGCAGCTTGCAGCCCTCTGATGGCGCAGGCAGGCAGCTGTGTTGTCAGGCGTCACTGTTAAAAAAAATACTTGGCCCAAGTTATTCTCAATTCTTGAAGAAAAAGGATAAGATACGAAATGTTCCAGAAGGCCTTTGGTCTGACGTCTGGGTACACGTAGACGGCTGTCACTGGGATCTTTCTGGAGCAATTCTGTTCAGATGTCGAGGAGTAGTCTTTCAGGCTTTTCAGGAGAATTACGATATTAGTGGGTTCAGCTATCACATTGGATTCTTAGAAGATTTTTCAAAACGGGTGGCAAAGGATGAGTTGGGTGGCTTCTCTCTTAGCAGGATACATACCAACTGAGCATTCAAACAGTCCAAGCTAAATCAGAAAGCCAAAACTCCTGACAACCATAAACCTAGACATGTGACTTTTCTGTAAATAACTCCAATAGCCAGCAAGGGTCCTTATGTTTATTTAGCACTTCATCGTCATACGAACATTTGAATTAGGAACAGGAGTAGGCCACTCAGCCCTTCGAGCCTGCACTGCCATTTAATAAGTTCATGGCTGAACTGATGACTCCACATTTCCACTTACCCCCGATAACCTTCCACCACCTTGTTCATCAAGAATCTATCTACCTCTGCCTTAAAAATATTCAAAGACTCTGCCTTTTGAGCAAGAGAATTCCAAAGACTCAACCCTCTGAGAGAAAAAATTCTCCTCTGCCTTAAATGGGCGACTCCTTATTTTTGAACAGTGACCCGTAGTTCTAGATTCTCCCACAAGGGGAAACATCCTTTCCACATCCACCCTGTCAAGACTCCTCAGGATCTCGTATGTTTCAATCAAGTCGCCTCTTACTCTAAATTCCAGCGGATACAAGCCTAGCCTGTCTAATCTTTCCTCATAAGACAGCCCACCCATTCCAGGTATTAGTCTAGTAAACCTTCTCTGTCCTGCCGCCATCACATTTACATCCTTCCTTAAATAAGGAGACCAGTACGGTACACAGTATTCCAGATATAGTTGCACCAATGCCCTGTATAGCTGAAGCATAACCTCCCTATTTTTGTATTCAATTCCCCTTGCGATAAACAATATTATATTAGCTTTCCTAATTACGTGCTGTACCTGCATACTAACCTTTTGTGATTCATGCACGAAGACACCCAGATCCCTCTGCATCTCAGAGCTCTGCAATCTCTCACCATTTAGATAATATGCTTCTTTTTTATTCTTCCTGCCAAAGTGGACAATTTCACACTTTCTCACATTATACTCCATTTGCCAGGTATTTGCCCACTCCCTTAAACTATCTATATTCCTTTGTAGCCCCCTTATGGCCTCTTCACAAGTTACTTTCCTACCTATCTTTGTGTCATCAGCAAATTTAGCAACCATACCTTCAGTCCCTTTAACTCATTTATATAAATTGTAAAAAGTTAAGCCCTAGCACAGATCCCTGTGGCACACCACTCGTTACATCTTGCCAACCAGAAAATGATCCATTAATGCCGGCTCTGTTTCCTGTTAGCTAGCTAATCTTCCATCCATGCCAATATGTTATCTCCTATGTTACGACCAACCGCTCCAGTCAAAGCCCCCAATCAAAATACATGATTCTGATAGTGGTGGGAGAAACGCACTGTTAATTCAATCCCGTCCCTCCACAGATCACCTAACATACCATTTTAAACTTTCCCAATTAAAGAAAGACCCAGCCAAATTGTACCATCTATTAACCTCCGAATGAGGCTAACCAAGCCAGGTGTCTTTAAATCAACAAATTAACTGTTTAATTAGAAAAAACTAAATTCTTGAACAACACTAAGATATTAAGAACATTTAAAATAGAAAAAAATTAGAGTCCTTGCAAATTTACAGTCCAATGTTGCTTGAAGTCCTCACAGCCATCCGATGGGGGAAAAAAGGTTCTTCAACAGTGGAACAGTCTAATTCCAGCAGTAAGTGATGCTTTCCTTTTCCAGCGATGAATTTCAACAATTAACGACTTGCAAACACTTTTTAAACTAATCAATCTGACCTCAGAGTTTTTGAGGGATACAAGATTGTCACAATCTAACTTCCCTTCCTTCAGTTTAAATTTTCAGAGATCTCTGTTTTGGCTTGATCATTTTTTGAATTTTGAGAGACACTAATGAATAAACAGACTAAATTCTCTTCCTTCAGTTGAAATTGGCTGGGAGCTCTTCTTTCAGGTGCTAACACACAGCTGTCTGCCTGATTCTCCTGTTAGAGCATGCCATTTGCACTATAAGCCAGTTCAAAATTAAACTGTAACAAATGTATCTCTCGATGCTATTGACCTGTCGCTTAACCTAATTTGCCAGTTCACTTTAGCTAGCTCTGCTTTCATGCCCTAATAATTGCCCTTATTTAATTCTAAAATACTAGTCTTGGACCCACTCTTCTCTCCCTCAAACTGAATGTAAAATTCAAGCATATTATGATCGCTGCTACCTAGCAGCGCCTTAACTATGAGGTCATTAATTAATCTTATCTCATTGCACAATATCAGGTCTAGTATAGCCTGCTCTCTGATTGACTGCAGAATGTATTGTTCCAAGAAATTATCCCGAAAACATTCTATGTACTCCTCATCTAGGTGATCTCTGCTCATTTGATTTTTCCAGTCTATATGTAGGTTAAAATCCCACATAATTATCGCTGTACCTTTCTGACAAGCTGCCATTATTTCTTCCTCTATACCCCGTCCTACAGTGTAGTTAATGTTAGGTGCCCTGTACACCACTCCCACAAGTGACTTCTTGCCTTTATGATTTCTCATCTCTACCCAAACTGCTTCTACATCCTGGTCTCCCGTGCTTAGGTCATCCCTCTCTGTTGTGCTAATACCATCATTAATTAACAGAGCCAACCCTTCACCTTTTCCAAGCTTCCTGTCCTTTCTAAATGCCATGTACGCTTCAATATTCAGGACCCAATTTATGTCACTCTGCAGCCATGTCTCTGTAATGGCCATCAGATCGTACTTATTTATTTCTATTTGCACTCTCAGTTCATCTGTTTTGTTTCGAATGCTAAGTGCATTCAGATACAGAGCCTTTAGTTTTGTCCTTTTATTATTTTTGTAACCTCTAGCCTTATCTGTTGATTTACTCATAGATTTGTACACTCTGTCCCTTCCTGTCACAGTCTATCATTTCCCATATTAATAGCTTTCCCTCTTGCCTGGTCTCTGCTCCTTCATTTACCATATCTTCCCAAATTCGATCCCTTGCCCCCACTATTCAGTTTAAAACCCTCTCTTCTTCCCTAGTTATGTGGCTCGCTAGAACAACGGCCCCAGCACAGTTCAGGTGTAGACCATCCCAACGGTACAGCCACCACTTTCCCTAGTATTGGTGCCAACCCCGAATCCACTTCTACCACACCAGTCTTTGAGCCATGCATTAATTCCTCTAATCTTATTTGCCCTAGGGCGGCACAGTGGCGCAGTGGTTAGCACCGCAGCCTCACAGCTCCAGCGACCCGGGTTCAATTCTGGGTACTGCCTGTGTGGAGTTTGCAAGTTCTCCCTGTGTCTGCGTGGGTTTCCTCCGGGTGCTCCGGTTTCCTCCCACATGCCAAAGACTTACAGGTTGATAGGTAAATTGGCCATTATAAATTGCCCCTAGTATTGGTCGGTGGTAGGGAAATATAGGGACAGGTGGGGATGTGGTAGGAATATGGAATTAGTGTAGGATTAGTATAAATGGGTGGTTGATGGTCGGCACAGACTCGGTGGGCCGAAGGGCCTGTTTCAATGCTGTATCTCGAAACTAAACTAAACTATGCCAATTTGCATGTGGCTCAGGTAATAATCCAGAGATTATTACCTTTGAGGTTCTGCTCCTTAATTTGGCGCCTAGTTCCTCATACTGACTATGCAGAACTTCTTTCCTTATCCTGCCGATGTCGTCAGTGCCTACACGGACCACGACGACTGGGTCCTTCCCCTCCCACTAAGTTCCTCTCCAGCCCTGAGCAGATGTCCCGAACCGGGGCACTGGGCAGGCAACACAGCTGTCTGGACTCTCGCTGTTTGCTGCAGAGAACAGTGTCAATGTCAATAACTATAGTGTCCCCTACTACCACTACATTCCTTTTTCCTCCCTCCAATTGAATGGCTTCCTGTACCATGGTGCCATGGTCAGGTTGCTCATCCACCCTGCAGCCCCCACTCTCATCCAAACAAGCTGAAAGAACCTCAAACCTGTTGGACAATCACAAAGGCTGAGGCTCCTGCACTCCTGCCCTCTGGGTCATCTTACCTGCCTCAGCTGCAGTCTCACTCTCCTGTCCCTGACCACAGACCAAATCAGAAGACCCTATCCTAAGGAGTGTTACCACCTCCTGGTACAAAATGTCCAGGAAACTTTCCCCTCCCTGATGTATCGCAATGTCTGCAGCTCGGACTCCAGTTCAATGACTCTGAGCCGAAGCTCTTCGAGCCGCAAACACTTACTGCAGACATGTTTGCCCTGCATCACACTGGCTTGCAGGAGCTCCTGCATGCTGCAGCCGTGACACATCACCTGTCCTGCCATCCTTAATATGTGTTTTAATTAACTACTTCATTATTTTATTCAATTATTTATTTTATTTTCCTTTTTTTATAGATATTGTATTAAGCATGCCACTAGTTCCTTTACTATTTTAAATGTTAGGATTAGAATAGACCTTAATCACTTACCAGATACTCACCAAATAGGTAGCTTCTTCCCAAACCAATCACCTACCTGCTTGCCTGTGATGTTTGATGCTGTGTTTGATTTAAATTAAATTAAATGCTTACCTGTATACTCACCCCGGCAGCTCTCTGTTTCTCTGCTCTCACTGTTGATTGTGACATCACTCAGATGTCACTTTTCGATTTTTCCCTGCTCCCTCCCGCCGTGCTCCTCTCTGTTTCTGGTCTCTTCTGGCAAGTGTTTTTTTTTTAAATCCAAAAAGTGTCCTTCCAGTAACCCTTAAAAAAAAAACAAATCCAGGCATCTCCCCTGTCTTTCAAATGAACCAATTTTCAATCTTTTTAACACAAGTCCTCAAAACAATATTAATAATGAAGCACCTTCATGACAACGGCAATCCATGTTTGACACAAAAAGCCCTCTTGCTCCTTCTGCACAAAACCCATTTGTTTATATGTGCCAAATTAACAAGCAATGCACAAGGTCAGACATAACTTCACCAAAGGTGCATTTAAAAATGAACAAATAACTGCCTAAATGTGCCTATACAAATGTACACTGCCATCTTCAAAAAGTACAAATCACGCTAAAACCTAAATACATTATTGGAGCTTTTTGAGCAGGATAGTGACACAAAGGTACAGTAACCTAGCACCTGCACTTCTGGACTAGTAACTTAGTGGAATTTAAACACGCACCTCTATGGAAAACAGCACATGGTCGCATATCATTTACAAGGTACCAGAATATGTATATTTATCTGGTACTCTATTACTATACTCGATTAATCAATATATTTTTAACCTGATGGCTGATCTTAATCAAAAAGCAGCACATCATGGCTATAATTATGGTGATTGCACTATTTAAAAAAAAACAGGAAAAAAAAGCTTCTTGGATACTGTTCGGAATGGTGGATTTGTCTTCCTTTCAACCTACTTCTTAAACCTTTCCACATCCAAAGGCTCATGTCCAGCTTACAACACTAAAAGGTCAGCTCTATACAGGCACAGATAAACAACAGCAGCACAATATTTATCCCCTTGGCATTTTTAATTAATACAGCGCTATGCACAAGCAGCTGCTGCTGTTGTTACTGGAGCGTATAGTTTACATTTCGAGCTTTGTGCTCCATTTGTCGATAATCACAACACTCAAATGAGTCCATCACAGTAGACTTAATGAAACTGATACAGCCGCCTTCTTGCCAATAAATCACAGTGTCATCCGACAGCACCCATCTCCTTCAAGGCCACAACACACTATGTGGAGGAACAAATGGAAGAAAATCAAAAGATTACAGAATGAATAAAAGACTTGAGGAAGAGATTAATTTATCATCCAATTTATTTCTGCACTAACGAAATCCGATGGCTAAATGTCAAAAATGTACAAACTTTCCTTTCTCAGATTTATAAAAAATTATTTTGAGCAATATGTTAATGAAAATAAACTGAAGGCTCAGTTAAAAGGCTGCTCTTCTGCAATTGTTATCAACAAGTCATGAAATGGCACTGGCAGGTATATGGAACCAGATTCAAACCCTTGAATGGGCAAGGGGTTAGGGTGGCACAGGGTGACTTTGAGGGTCGGGGGAAAAAAAGATTAAAAAGCCAAAAGGAGTTTTTACTTTTCACAAGTAATTTTCAGGACTGTACCTTCTAGATAAAGGCCTGAAGGGAAGAAAGAGAATGAGGCTTGCCAAATCATGTCAACTCCTACAGTCACTGGTTTATTCCATATTCCTGGCAACAAATTACTCCATATTATCTGAAGACATCTGTCAGGAGATTTTCTTTCTAAACAAAACCTCCATTTATTCCTAGCATTACAAAGTGTGCAGATGTGCTTCAATGTCTCCACTCACTGTCGGGCAAGATACTGGCTCCTTTCACACTTAAAAAACAGAAATAAGCCCTCTACAATATTGCAATTTAAATTAACTGGAGACTGACAACAACCTGCAACTTTCCCTCTCTGAGGTCCTACCATTCTTTTGGGTGTCTGCAGTTCTATATCATTTTCCCAAGCTTCTTATACCACGATGCTCAAAAACTTCATATTGCCCACTAGAAGTTACCACTGAAAAACTATCAACATGGTTATTACAGTTTACAGTCCAAACACTTCCCGCATTATTCATTCTGGACATATGACAATCTGCTCTTTTCTTTGAATAGGAAATCAAATGTCTTTTCCTCAAACCACCATCTTCCTTTTTTCAAACATTGTTTCAATGTACTGGTAAAACACCAGCACAGGTACAATGGACAAAAAGATCTCCTTCTGTACAGTATCATTATATGATGCTATGGAGTTACACAGAAATTCAGGTGACCCAACATCATACAAGGACAGAACTTTATGATGTAAGTCTTAATGTATTATACTGCTGCGAGAGTGGATTTGTAGGGGTTTTTAAAGGGAAGGACAGCATTACCCCTGAAATAATCAAGAGTGCCAAGCCTGCTATACTCTCAGCACTACATGAACTGCTATGCCTGTGCTGGGACGAGGGAGCAGTACCTCAGGACATGCGCGATGCCAATATCATCACCCTCTATAAAAACAAAGGTGACCGCGGTGACTGCAGCAACTACCGTGGAATCTCCCTGCTCAGCATAGTGGGGAAAGTCTTTGCTCGAGTCGCTCTGAACAGGCTCCAGAAGCTGGCCGAGCGCGTCTACCCTGAGGCACAGTGTGGCTTTCGTGCAGAGAGATCGACCGTTGACATGCTGTTCTCCCTTCGTCAGATACAGGAGAAATGCCGTGAACAACAGATGCCCCTCTACATTGCTTTCATTGATCTCACCAAAGCCTTTGACCTCGTCAGCAGACGTGGTCTCTTCAGACTACTAGAAAAGATTGGATGCCCACCAAAGCTACTAAGTATCATCACCTCATTCCATGACAATATGAAAGGCACAATTCAACATGGTGGCTCATCAGAGCCCTTTCCTATCCTGAGTGGCGTGAAACAGGGCTGTGTTCTCGCACCCACACTTTTTGGGATTTTCTTCTCCCTGCTGCTTTCACATGTGTTCAAGTCCTCTGAAGAAGGAATTTTCCTCCACACAAGATCAGGGGGCAAGTTGTTCAACCTTGCCCGTCTAAGAGCGAAGTCCAAAGTACGGAAAGTCCTCATCAGGGAATTCCTCTTTGCTGACGATGCTGCTTTAACATCTCACACTGAAGAGTGCCTGCAGAGTCTCATCGACAGGTTTGCGGCTGCCTGCAATGAATTTGGCCTAACCATCAGCCTCAAGAAAACAGACATCATGGGACAGGACGTCAGAAATGCTCCATCCATCAATATTGGCGACCACGCTCTGGAAGTGGTTCAAGAGTTCACCTACCTAGGCTCAACTATCACCAGTAACCTGTCTCTTGATGCAGAAATCAGCAAGCGCATGGGAAAGGCTTCCACTGCTATGTCCAGACTGGCCAAGAGAGTGTGGGAAAATGGCGCACTGACACGGAACACAAAAGTCCGAGTGTATCAGGCCTGTGTCCTCAGTACCTTGCTCTATGGCAGCGAGGCCTGGACAACGTATGTCAGCCAAGAGCGACGTCTCAATTCATTCCATCTTCGCTGCCTCCGGAGAATACTTGGCATCAGGTGGCAGGACCGTATCTCCAACACAGAAGTCCTCGAGGCGGCCAACATCCCCAGCTTGTACACACTACTGAGTCAGCGGCGCTTGAGATGGCTTGGCCATGTGAGCCGCATGGAAGATGGCAGGATCCCCAAAGACACATTGTACAGCGAGCTCGCCACTGGTGTCAGACCCACCGGCCGTCCATGTCTCCGCTATAAAGACGTCTGCAAATACGACATGAAATCCTGTGACATTGATCACAAGTCGTGGAAGTCAGTTGCCAGCGTTCGCCAGAGCTGGCGGGCAGCCACAAAGACGGGGCATAAAATGTGGCGAGTCGAAGAGACTTAGTAGATGGCAGGAAAAAAGACAGAGGCGCAAGGGGAGAGCCAACTGTGTAACAGCCCCGACAATCAAATTTCTCTGCAGCACCTGTGGAAGAGCCTGTCACTCCAGAATTGGCCTTTATAGCCACTCCAGGCGCTGCTTCACAAACCACTGACCACCTCCAGGCGCGTATCCATTGTCTCTCGAGATAAGGAGGCCCAAAAGAAAGAAGGAGTTACACAGCAATTCAGGTGACCCAACATCATACAAGGACAGAACTTTATCATGTAAATCTTAATGTATTATACTGCTGCGAGAGTGGATTTGTAGGGGTTTTTAAAGGCTTGCAAAGCCTAATTGTTGTTAAATAAACAAAGAATCAGGTCAATGAGTTTAATTGCACGTCAGACCTGAGGAGGTGTTTGAAGAAATTTGCACACATGTAAAACAGCAGCAGAAATACTGCCCATAAGGAAGAATGACGAAACAATGGTACACCGAGACAGGGGCAGTGGGAGGGAGAGAGGACGGGGACAGAGCCAGAGAGAGGACGGGGACAGAGCCAGAGAGAGGACGGGGACAGAGCCAGAGAGAGGACGGGGACAGAGCCAGAGAGAGGACGGGGACAGAGCCAGGGAGAGCGCGCGGCGAGAGGCAGAGCGCGCGGCGAGAGGCAGAGCGCGCGGCGAGAGGCAGAGCGCGCGGCGAGAGGCAGAGCGCGCGGCGAGAGGCAGAGCGCGCGGAGAGAGGCAGAGCGCGCGGAGAGAGGCAGAGCGCGCGGAGAGAGGCAGAGCGCGCGGAGAGAGGCAGAGCGCGCGGAGAGAGGCAGAGCGCGCGGAGAGAGAGAGCGGGCGGAGAGAGAGAGCGGGCGGAGAGAGAGAGCGGGCGGAGAGAGAGAGCGGGCGGAGAGAGAGAGCGGGCGGAGAGAGAGAGCGGGCGGAGAGAGAGAGAGAGCGGAGAGAGAGAGAGAGCGGAGAGAGAGAGAGAGAGCGGAGAGAGAGAGAGAGAGCGGCGAGAGAGAGAGAGAGCGGGCGGAGAGAGAGAGAGAGAGGCGGAGAGAGAGAGAGAGCGCGAGAGAGAGAGAGAGCGCGAGAGAGAGAGAGAGCGCGCGGAGAGAGAGAGAGAGCGCGCGGGAGAGAGAGAGAGAGCGCGCGGAGAGAGAGAGAGAGCGCGCGGAGAGAGAGAGAGAGCGCGCGGAGAGAGAGAGAGAGCGCGCGGAGAGAGAGAGAGAGAGCGCGCGGAGAGAGAGAGAGCGGAGAGAGAGAGAGAGAGCGCGCGGAGAGAGAGAGAGAGAGAGCGCGCGGAGAGAGAGAGAGAGAGCGCGCGGGGAGAGAGAGAGAGAGAGAGAGCGCGCGGGGAGAGAGAGAGAGAGAGAGAGCGCGCGGGGAGAGAGAGAGAGAGAGAGAGCGCGCGGGGAGAGAGAGAGAGAGAGAGAGCGCGCGGGGAGAGAGAGAGAGAGAGAGAGCGCGCGGGGAGAGAGAGAGAGAGAGAGAGCGCGCGGGAGAGAGAGAGAGAGAGAGAGAGCGCGGCGTGAGAGAGAGAGCGCGGGGAGAGAGAGAGAGCGCGCGTGAGAGAGAGAGAGCGCGGCGTGAGAGAGAGAGCGCGGCGTGAGAGAGAGAGAGCGCGGCGTGAGAGAGAGAGAGCGCGGCGTGAGAGAGAGAGAGCGCGGCGTGAGAGAGAGAGAGCGCGGCGTGAGAGAGAGAGAGCGCGGCGTGAGAGAGAGAGCGCGGCGTGAGAGAGAGAGAGCGCGGCGTGAGAGAGAGAGAGCGCGGCGTGAGAGAGAGAGAGCGCGGCGTGAGAGAGAGAGAGCGCGGCGTGAGAGAGAGAGAGCGCGGCGTGAGAGAGAGAGAGCGCGGCGTGAGAGAGAGAGAGCGCGGCGTGAGAGAGAGAGAGCGCGGCGTGAGAGAGAGAGAGCGCGGCGTGAGAGAGAGAGAGCGCGGCGTGAGAGAGAGAGAGCGCGGCGTGAGAGAGAGAGAGCGCGGCGTGAGAGAGAGAGAGCGCGGCGTGAGAGAGAGAGAGCGCGGCGTGAGAGAGAGAGAGCGCGGCGTGAGAGAGAGAGAGCGCGGCGTGAGAGAGAGAGAGCGCGGCGTGAGAGAGAGAGAGCGCGGCGTGAGAGAGAGAGAGCGCGGCGTGAGAGAGAGAGAGCGCGGCGTGAGAGAGAGAGAGCGCGGCGTGAGAGAGAGAGAGCGCGGCGTGAGAGAGAGAGAGCGCGGCGTGAGAGAGAGAGCGCGGCGTGAGAGAGAGAGAGCGCGGCGTGAGAGAGAGAGAGCGCGGCGTGAGAGAGAGAGAGCGCGGCGTGAGAGAGAGAGAGCGCGGCGTGAGAGAGAGAGAGCGCGGCGTGAGAGAGAGAGAGCGCGGCGTGAGAGAGAGAGAGCGCGGCGTGAGAGAGAGAGAGCGCGGCGTGAGAGAGAGAGAGCGCGGCGTGAGAGAGAGAGAGCGCGGCGTGAGAGAGAGAGAGCGCGGCGTGAGAGAGAGAGAGCGCGGCGTGAGAGAGAGAGAGCGCGGCGTGAGAGAGAGAGAGCGCGGCGTGAGAGAGAGAGAGCGCGGCGTGAGAGAGAGAGAGCGCGGCGTGAGAGAGAGAGAGCGCGGCGTGAGAGAGAGAGAGCGCGGCGTGAGAGAGAGAGAGCGCGGCGTGAGAGAGAGAGAGCGCGGCGTGAGAGAGAGAGAGCGCGGCGTGAGAGAGAGAGAGCGCGGCGTGAGAGAGAGAGAGCGCGGCGTGAGAGAGAGAGAGCGCGGCGTGAGAGAGAGAGCGCGCGTGAGAGAGAGAGAGCGCGGCGTGAGAGAGAGAGAGCGCGGCGTGAGAGAGAGAGAGCGCGGCGTGAGAGAGAGAGAGCGCGGCGTGAGAGAGAGAGAGCGCGGCGTGAGAGAGAGAGAGCGCGGCGTGAGAGAGAGAGAGCGCGGCGTGAGAGAGAGAGAGCGCGGCGTGAGAGAGAGAGAGCGCGGCGTGAGAGAGAGAGAGCGCGGCGTGAGAGAGAGAGAGCGCGGCGTGAGAGAGAGAGAGCGCGGCGTGAGAGAGAGAGAGCGCGGCGTGAGAGAGAGAGAGCGCGGCGTGAGAGAGAGAGAGCGCGGCGTGAGAGAGAGAGAGCGCGGCGTGAGAGAGAGAGAGCGCGGCGTGAGAGAGAGAGAGCGCGGCGTGAGAGAGAGAGAGCGCGGCGTGAGAGAGAGAGAGCGCGGCGTGAGAGAGAGAGAGCGCGGCGTGAGAGAGAGAGAGCGCGGCGTGAGAGAGAGAGAGCGCGGCGTGAGAGAGAGAGAGCGCGGCGTGAGAGAGAGAGAGCGCGGCGTGAGAGAGAGAGAGCGCGGCGTGAGAGAGAGAGAGCGCGGCGTGAGAGAGAGAGAGCGCGGCGTGAGAGAGAGAGAGCGCGGCGTGAGAGAGAGAGAGCGCGGCGTGAGAGAGAGAGAGCGCGGCGTGAGAGAGAGAGAGCGCGGCGTGAGAGAGAGAGAGCGCGGCGTGAGAGAGAGAGAGCGCGGCGTGAGAGAGAGAGAGCGCGGCGTGAGAGAGAGAGAGCGCGGCGTGAGAGAGAGAGAGCGCGGCGTGAGAGAGAGAGAGAGAGAGAGCGCGGCGTGAGAGAGAGAGAGAGAGAGCGCGGCGTGAGAGAGAGAGAGAGAGAGCGGCGTGAGAGAGAGAGAGAGAGGAGAGAGAGAGAGAGAGCGCGGCGTGAGAGAGAGAGAGAGAGAGAGAGAGCGCGGCGTGAGAGAGAGAGAGAGAGAGAGCGCGGCATGAGAGAGAGAGAGAGAGAGAGAGCGCGGCGTGAGAGAGAGAGAGAGAGAGAGAGAGAGAGAGAGAGCGCGGCGTGAGAGAGAGAGAGAGAGAGAGAGCGCGGCGTGAGAGAGAGAGAGAGCGCGGCGTGAGAGAGAGAGAGCGAGGCGTGAGAGAGAGAGAGCGAGGCGTGAGAGAGAGAGAGCGAGGCGTGAGAGAGAGAGAGCGAGGCGTGAGAGAGAGAGAGCGAGGCGTGAGAGAGAGAGAGCGAGGCGTGAGAGAGAGAGAGGAGAGAGAGAGAGAGAGAGAGAGAGAGCGCGGCGTGAGAGAA